>NC_066873.1:24786175-25386175 GCF_022985175.1 Labeo rohita
AACCAACAGAGCATGGCGTTTAGTTCCATGAATTTAGTGATACTGGGCTTCGATTCAATATACAGGAAAGATCTGAAACCCAATCTGATTATTTGAATACCTCCCCTTTAGACTGATTTGATCTACAGTAAAGTATGTTATTTAAGTATTCCCAATTGAGTTCAAGATCTCTCCCTGGCGTATTGTTACATACTTCATATTCAAAGTGCTTATAAACAAACATTTAATGGAGATATGTTCTCTTCACAATCTGTAAAAAAGTGCAACACATTTCATGTTTTCACACTTTTCCCTCTTATTTGCAGGAATTCGATCATGGGACACAAACCTGATTGATTGTAACCTTGACCAGGAGCTGAAGCTCTTTGTTTCTCGACACTCTGCCAGGTTTTCAGCCGACGTGAGAGGTAGGCTGAACATGATCTGCTCACTTCTTATTCCTTAGCCAGCTCAAAACTCTTATGTAGCAATTTATGATAACCTAATATTAAACATTTAAAACATTAGCACGGCCAAAGTTCAATAGTGGTACATTAAAGAGCAAGTATTTTGTACTGCTTATTTTCTCCATAAAAAAGTTCGCATCACCATGACTTAGCAAAATCTCATGTTACAAGGCTATAAAAACAGCTCGAAAATCTGCTTCAAAATCTACAGTTTATAAATATAGACAGGAAGAGTTCCAATGACATAATTTCAGTGCCAACTAAATCAGCTTGTCGGGGATGAAAGATGTGAAGATGTGACAGCATTACACCTGTTCACATTTATTCTGTAGTGCTTTGCTCTGTCGTTCTTCTGAACATCACAACAGCAATATGTTTGAATCTTATATCTGCATTACACCATTGATTGCTTCCCTATTTCTTTCACATTTATTCTGTAAAAGTGCTTTGCTAAATTTTATGGGTCTGGCTTCCAGTCTCCGCGTCCAGCTATTTTTAGCTGTAGAAAACAGCTCATTTTGCTGTGTCATATTGCAAATTGGTGTGTCTTACCATATTATTTAGATGTATTATCTTAATTACGAACATACTAGTTTGTAGTGCAAATTGTTTTACCGTTTACCGCACATTGTTATTCTTCCCGTTATTTTCCTATAGCAGATAATGAACCAGAAGTCTCACCCATAGGCTTACTTCTGCGTTAAAGAACATGGTGGATATCTAGAGTAAACTCCAATTTTCTTTCACATTCTGATTTTTTTGGTGAGTTCTTGATGAATTCTTTTGATGAAGATAAAAGAGGTGGGTTTAGATGGTCTGCCTGAAGCTCCGTCTGGATCAAACCCTGTCCCTGGTGTCCCCTTCTCTGTCCTCCCTGCACACTCACTCTGTCTGCCTCTAGATCTTTCATTTTCTCTATTTTCCTCTCTCATGCTGAATTGCTGCAAGGCATGAAAACCTAGATGTAAGATAATTAGCTGAAAAATTAATGATACTGGTTTTGTCTGCTTTTGAAGTCAAGGCTCCACACACAGGGCTTCAAATGCAGTCAGACCTGAACAATAGCACAGACTTTTTCACAAAACAGCAGGAAATTGTGGGAGTTTAACCATAATGGAAATATCTTCCAGAGAGACACTCAGTCTGCTAATGTAAGCAAATGATGAGCCAATGCTGACCTTTAATGATTGAAATGTAATCTGTACTTGAACACACACACACACACACGCATAGCACTATAGCTTAATAGCACAATAAATTACACTCATCATGACTGTCCACATGATTATATACGTTAGTGCAGGAAGCACTTGAGAGCGTTCCGGTATTGCCGTTAGGCAGCAAAGCTCATTACTTAGTTGAGATCATCAGAATTCAGTATGGAATTCTTATTTACTCATCTGAATTGCTGCCGGATGAGGACAAAACATGAATATATCATTGGCCACTAATCCCCCCCTTTAGGATAAACATGACACATGTAGGTGTTGGTTCATTTCCATAATCAGATTTATTGCTCGATGGGTGGCTTTATACAAAGCTTTTTAGAAAATTAACAGAGGAATTTGCATCGTGCCGCTTTTGGCCATTAAGCCTTTTAAGTGCAAAGCCATTAGCTGTCCAGCACAGACAAATACCTAGTGGATGTCTTGATAATTGCTTTACCCCACCAGCCTCCCTGTCCTTTTTTTTTTTTTACAGCAATTCCAATTTTATAACATTTCTTGTTACTTTCAGAGGATTTTAATTTAATTTAGTCTTTAATAGTTTTCAGTGCAGACTATAAGAGTTGTAGGATAATTATCTGTTGAACTCTCCTACAGGGTTTTTCTCAGAGGGTTAGATAAATGGGGGCAGGGAGAAGGCGGGTTATTACTAGTTAGCAGGGTGGAGGGCAAAATATAAATCATTAAACGTCTGAGGCCTGTGAATAGTACACAGGGAGACTTGAGACTCACATACATACATATATTTATTTATTTAGTAATGTTCTTATTCAAAGCAGTGCACAAAAGTATAGGAATGCAAACACATGGTTATTCACATAACTCACATGGAAAATGATTCACTAAAATAAGAAAAAACAGAGGAAAAATGAAGCCACAAACGGGAAATCATCTATTTTAGATGAACTCCTTTGTACAAAATACCATCCCGATGCCTTTGAAACGTTTGGAGCCCTAGTCAGAATCACTAACAGAAGATGAATCACAGTGTGAAACTCGGAAAAGAGATTATAGTAAAAAAAAGAAGATGAGAAAGCACTTAAAAGAATACTTGAGAGAGGTAATATTGTGTTATGTGAGGCTCAGGAGATAAAAGGAACGTGGAGGATCCCTTTGCTTTTGAGGTACTTCAGGGCCTTTGGAGGATAAGCATATGGTACCTGAACTTTGACTTTTTCATAGCTTTGAGTCGAGACCGAGGCTTGTGCCTGGAGCTTTAAAATTAGATATCACAGTCCAACAGATTCGCACAGCATCAGTGCAGTATGTAATCAATAGTAATGAATCAGCTTTGGTAATGTAATCAATAAGCACTTAACAAATGATTGCACTGTCTATCTGTTCATCTGGAATTATGTGATATTATTAATATTAACAGTGTTACATGAACTGGCAATGTTATACATTATTATGTCATATTATAACGTTTTACTTTGTTAAAATAGGTTTCGTTCAACAACTTGGCAATTTAAAGGAGCAGTTCATCCAAAAATTGTCATTTACTTAGCCTCATGTGGTGACAAACATATATGAAATTCTTTTTTGTGTGGAAAACAAATGTAAAAATAAAATTTAAGGAATAACCAATAATTTCAATACAGTTTTATAGTAAAGTCATATTGTCCAGGCAGGGCATATTTGCAAATTATAATTTTTTTGTACAATATAATATATTTGTTTGTATTATATAAAGCATTGTAAAAAATAAAGGTGACTTGATTAGTTTTGATTCTCTGTAGTTAACTTCTGTTTTTACATTTGAGGCCTTTGGTCAACCCAGGCTCATGAAAATATGTGCCACTATATACATTTCTGCAACACTGTAATTACGTATCTTACTGCACATTTTGCGGCAGTTTCAAAGTGAAATGTCTAGAGGGTGGCGTTAAAACACACGTTTAATTCATGACCATGGCACATTTTCATTACGCTGATTCAGGCATGTATTGCTGCATTTTTATTGCACTGCTTGAGGTGCGTATTGCAGCTGTTCAGGATTTAAATATCCAGGATTTAAACATCCAACCCTAAACTTAACCGATAGTGTTAACAAATGCAAAAGTGATATAAAAATGCTTCCATAATGCATATGCAGATTTTATCAGTTTCGTCGAATTACAGTTTCACGGGGTTCGTACTGGCGCTCTTCATCACTCAAGTGCAACGCCATATCACGTGAGCTACTGACGACAATGTTCAAAAGCTTCAGTTTTCAAATTGCGCAGGATATTAAAATTGTTTATATATTCTGCAAGTAACTGTGTGAAAATTAGGCTTTAATAATCAAAACTCTGTACCTGTAAATCATACTTTCTTTAAAAATGAACAAAAGTTGTCAGAATTTTACTGTCTCAGTTTTGTAGAAATATAGAGGCACGTATTTCCAATGAGCCTAGGTAGCTTAAAACTGAGCTCAAAATGATGTCTAATATGTTTCGCTTTGATGTAGGGGCTAGAAGGTGATTAATATGCATCTCATGAAGCTTTTTGTTCAACGTGCCATTTGGTCAATAGAATCCTGCTGCAGTAGTTATCAGTGTCAGAGTTGTGTTTAGGTTGATGAGACTATGGGACTAAATGTTTTTCAGAGGAACTGTGATAAGTGGTATTGATATTTCTAACTATTCATATGTGCGTTCGAAAGGGCTCTGCTATGTCCTTTTCAAAATCCTATTTTGGCATCGAAAGGACAGGACAGAGACAAAGTGAGAGAGAAAGTCAAATTCACGTTCATGGCAGTGCATTTGTGTGGATGCTTTGTTTGTGCGTTGTGGTGAGTGTCATTAGATGAGGCTGCCTGCCCAAAGGGTGTTCAGTCTGTATTAGTATCAGAGACAATGTGAGTTGAGATCAGGACAAGAGGGGTGAGGATGGGGTTGGGTGAGTGTGGCAGCACAAAGCTAGTGGAAGTTAAACAATGCTGCAGCTGACACATCTGCCCCCACAATCAAACTGGAATGGAAGTAGTCCAGCTTTTAGGTGACAATCAAATATGCCTGCTTTAGCTTACTAAGAGCTGTAAGTTTGGAGTTATGTTGCATATCTACAACATGATTTGGTTGTTTTAATCATTTTCAGATGTTTTGCTGACTACCTTTTTTCTTAGCTCAACCACATGCTCTCTCCCAAACAAACAATAAATCCAAGCAAATCTGAATATGCATAATGATTCACATGAAAAGAGGATTTCGGCATTTATGTTTCTGTTTGTGCAAAGTAGAGACAGGTGTTGCAGAGATAGCTTTGATCCTTCAGGACACTTTTTATTGATATATGTGTTTTTTATATATATATATGTGTAGACATTTTTATGTGATTTCCAAGAATTGCTTATAACCATTTACACTTAGTCTGTTACTGATTCCAAAATTGTAGTTCGTAATGTAATCAATTACAATACACGTTTTAGGTAATATAATCGGGCTACTTTTTGATGAATTTTAGATTGCTTTTGACCTAACTCGTTTATCATATTGACATAAAAATACAAAGAGTAAGAAAATATATTCCATTTGTTGTATTTAACAACATGAACTCTATTAAACATTACATTACATCAAGGTCTCCCAAAATGGGGTTCATAAAGGCATTTGTGAGTTTAATGAAAAGCTGATAATTAAATTACAAAAAAGTTAAAGTAAATAATTTTAAAATAACATAAAACCAAATAAAACACTTACTAAAAAATGAAATGTTTTATTTGTTTACCTGCATGTTATGTGACCATTAACCAACAGTGAACACGCAAAAATTACAGTTGAAGGAGTAGTTCACTTCCAGAACAAAAATTTACATGAACTATGTGTATTCCGGTTTATCTGTAAATTTTTGTTCTGGAAGTGAACTACTCCTTTAATTATTAAAACTTCAAGTACTTTAAGTAAATATATTAGGTGAAAGAGGCTCAGATGACAAAAAAGTTTTTGAATTTGTGTAATTTAATGTGTCAAAAGCCTTCGACAGACATGGTAATACATGGTTAAATAACCTGAGTGATAATTCAAATAAAAATGAATGTGTTCATCAGTAATTAATGCAGTGCTGAAATAATTTTTAAACCTGAAATGATTTTTGTGAGTCTAGTAGTCAAATGCTGTGTAGCCACCTGACTAATGATTGGTGTTTGTTTGAATATCTACAATACTGGAAGACTTTTGGAGTGTATATAAGAGATTTTAAGTAACATTTAAAAGATGAAACATTCTCACACAGATTTCATGATTCATAAATTAGTTTGATTGGCAAAAACATTTTAGCTTGTTTTGATATCTCTCATCTTTCAGCTTGCATCGTGAATCATGTTTTTCACAGGATTCGTACCCAAGGATTCTGCATTCTAAATCCAATTCTGGTGTTGTGTCCATTTTTGACCCCCTGCACCGAACCCTAAACCTACCAATACTTGGGGGTAGAAATCTGGCGGGGGTCAGCCGGAAAGCCAAACATAAGGAGCTGTAATCATAACTGTGTACGAAAACGATTACAAGGGCTTGCTGTTTTACCGCCTGTTCATTTCTGTTGGAAACTGCGGTGATATGTACTTATTGGTACGTATTTCGTGTCTTGCAAAAAAAGTTCCCACAGGTATGTTTTATCATGAGATCAGGTAGGATATTGTTCCAACCCTGTATGGCCTTCTTTTTTCTGCTGAACACAAAAGGAGATATTTAGAAAAATGTTTCAACTGTATTAGCCCATACAGTGAAAGTCAATGGGGTCCAAATTAACAGTGAGGGAAAAAACAGAGCAAAACATTTCAATGTCAGGTTTGGAAAATCAAGGTATGGTGGGGGATCATTTTATCATAAAGCTCCATTTTACTCACCCATGTGGATAATAGTCGATGGCAGCGGCTACATTTCCAAGGGTAGAGAAAAACTCTGCTATCGACCATGGCGTAATTTGTCCGAACTTTAGTTCGCACCACTGAATCTAATCACATTTTTTCTCTCCATCTCTTCGGAGTTCCCGACAGCAGCTGTTTTTGTCGCATAAATGGTCTTCCCCCCGGTGTGAGGCCGGCCCTGTAATGAAGCCACTTTTCTGCTTGCGTGAGTCTGGGCAGCTGGAACAGCATTCATGACAGGTTACTGCCACCTCAGCCATTTTAACAGACCTGCAAGGAGCAAGGAGAAAATAAATTAGGTTAGAAGAGAATCATTCATTACCAATACACAGATGTCTATGCTCTGAAGAATATCTGCAGCTAAACTAGAGCAGAGAGTACTGCAGTGAAATGACTGCAACACCTCAGAACACCCCTGTAGAGAAGAAAAAAGCCACAGTGTGTTCTACATCAAGTACGCTCCACTTGTTTTGCAGATGTCAAGTCAAATGTATTGTATTTCCCTTGTTTAATTCATTTCTTTCATCCTATAGCTCCTCCGTCCCATCTTCATACAAATCTTGATGAAGCAAACTGTCCCAAAGGAACTCTAGATCCTACTGCTAATGATAAAAAGAGACTGGCCCATATTGGGATGTTAAGTCTCAGATATGCTGTGTACCTACTTAAAAACTCTGTTTTCTTGGGGGCAGATGCACAAAAAATTTAATAAGAAACACTTTTAACACTAATTAATCACTGCCCTTAGGAAAAACCTCACACATTTAGTGGTTGTTGCCCTGGTTGGTTTCTATGAAATGCTATTAAATATGAACTGACTGAGTCATGCTAGTTTCAAATGTTTCGTTTGTATACAGATATATTTTGTGGAGAGCTGTCATAAAAAAGCAAAAACTGCAAGGGAAATAATAGAAGAAAGAGATACAGGTACAGTGAATGTGGTGAGATGAGGGAATATGGAAAGGAATGAATTCAGAGTGTTAATGATGACTCAGCAGGTGGGAAACACACTGTAATTACCTACACTGCATGAAAGAGCCACCTGGATTTATGCACACACACTTACAGACTCACAAACATACACCGACCTAAGGAGAGCAGTCTTTTAAACCCACTCAGAACCTACAAATATCAAATACCAAATGATGAGAGAAAAACACTAAAGAGATTGATTCACACACTGCAATAAAATGCTTTTCTTACTTAGATTTATTTGTCTTGTTTCTGGACAAAATATCTACAAATTCTTAAATCAAGAAGGATTTTCTATATAAGCAAAAATTACTGTCTTTATCAAATTTAAGTGAGTTTTTGCTTATCCCATTGGCAGATTATTTTGCTTGTTTTAAGCAAAAACTCACATAATTTTGACTTGTTTTTTTCTGAAAACAAGACAATACTTTTTGCTTTTTTCTAGAAAATCCTTCTTGATTTTACAATTTTTAGATATTTTGGCTGGAAACAAGACAAAAAATCTAAGTAAGAAAAGCATTTTTTGCAGTGCATTTGTGAATAACTGAATGCAGCTTTGCCTTTTTTCCAACAGAGAAAAGGTTGCAAATGCATACACATTTCTTGACAATGTCAGTGAATTCGGATTATTTTACATGAAGAATGTGCATGCAATTAGCATAATACATCCTGCCAATCCAAGATTTTTAGATTTTTGCATATGTGTGGATTGAGTTTTTTTTTGCTGTTCAAACTTATTCATGAATCATGAAATCTGTGTGAGAATGTTTGCACACAGGTTTTACACACTTTAGTGAATAAGACCCACACTATCTGCAATATAAACTCTCTGGTGCACCAAAGCATGTAGTTTATCTACAACTAATTTTGGCTGTAGTGTGACCTGTACTTGTAAGAGGTTGTGCACTGTGAAGTGCACATGAAAAAACTGTGTTTGTCCTTTTGTGTTTTAGATTTAGAACTTGAAATTTTTGATAACTAAGGCCTTCAAGCAATTTTCAGCACATATGGAGCGCCTGGTCACTGAACCTTTACAAACAACCTCAGAAGGGGGATTATGAGACTATGAACAACAATTGCTGAATGAGCGATGAGGCTGATGTTATAGAAAGGGCTCGAAGACCTTCTGCAGTAATAGCAAACACTCTAGCACTGACAGTGACAGAGTTGACCGATTCCTGCAAGCTCACAGTCTCACCGCTTCTGGACAGCTTGATGAATTTATAATAGGATTGATTCACCCAGACAGAGATTGTGAGCCATTTGGGCAGGGGATGGGAAATATGAAATATTGAAAAATCAAAGGCAGAATTATATCATCAATATAGTCACGTTGTCAAAGGACAGGATGTACTGAGAAAATTCTCAGTTTTATCCGAGAAAAGGGAACTCACAGTGGAATACTAGAAGCTTTTTCATGTTCCACCCATGAGGTGATTGAAAGAGAAAGGATGACAGGTTGCTGGAGGAGGGCAGAGGTTAATTGGATATCTGTGTCAATAGAGCGTATAGAGAAATGAGGAAGCGAAGGAGAGAGGAGGTGCATGAGTACACACTAGGCAATTAAGTGAGACAGATGTCACATAAAAAAAACAACCCCCTGACCATCATAACCATTTTGACTGCAAATTTACCTTAAAACTCAATAAGGCAAATATGCATGACAAAAGGAGCTGAAAGAATGGTAGTGAAAAGAAAAGGATGTCTGGCCTGCAGTAAAAATTACAGACCAAATAATCTTACCGAAACTAGTTCTGTCTCCTGTCTTTGTGGTTCCTTAAACAACAGCATTTTTGACAGTTCTTAAAATATATTGGCATATCCATATTTGTTTTTTAATTCAGTGTACATTACACTGAGCATTAGTAACATGTGATTTTATTTGCAGGACAAAAGATTCTGCATCACAAAAGTAATGTGTTGGAGACAGTAGTGCTCATCAACCCTTCAGATGAAGCTGTTAGCACTGAGGTAAACACTCTGTTTCTGTCTCTCTATATTTATATAAATATATCTAGATGTCTGCCACTAAAGCTTATTTTGAAACTGATTTAGGTGTCTGATTGACATAGAAACAAAACCTTTTTGAGGATAAGAATAAATCTGACCCTGTCTGTGAAATCCAGGCTAAAGTCTGAAAATCTAATTCTGAGATAACAAGCATCAAATGTGATTTCAAACATTAATTTCAATATGATTTCAATCTTTGACATGGCCTTACTCAGTCATCATTAAAGATATGAAGCTTACATTTTTACAGAATGTTCTTTACATTATGAAGGCTAATTTTATATAGAAAACAAGAAATCACACACACACACACACACACAAATGACTTTAGCTGGGTTTTCACAGCCAGGGTCACAAATCCAGAGCAGCTAGTATCCTGTAGAACAAGAACATCAGGGTTGGCATCAGTATCAACAGAAAAGATGTTGACTCACCTAATACTACAATAACAATTATGTATTTCTTACACTACAAAGATAAACCCTGTTATAATATTTTATTATGCCAGTGCATCAAAAAGTTATGTATGTACTGGGTGTGTCACAGTTGCAGACAAACTCACAAATGCGCAACATGCTCACATACGCACAAAGCTTTGCTTGCACACTATGACTGCAGTTTGACTCTGCATTAATAATATGGTAGAGCACTGCAGGTCTGACCCTGGCAGACCGCCCAGAACAGTCAATGGCAACAAACTGGAAAATGCTGGCCCTGACAATGAACAAGAAAGAGAGAGGAAAAGAGACAGAAAGCCAAAGTAATACAATTCAGTAAAACTAAAGCTTATAGAAGAGCTTACAGAAACAAGCATACTTCTGTTAGCTGGGTAATTCAGATATTGCATTTAATTAATTTTGGATAACCTGTCCATGCTGTGTTGGTTTTGTTGTAACAAAAGCAAGTCATGATTAAATCTAATCAAGTCAATGTTAATAAAGATTATAATATTTCATAAACTTTGTCTACACTCAGGTACGTCTGATGGTCTCAGACACAGCACACCATAAGCTGCTTGTCCTGGCAGGACAGTGTTTTGAAAATACAGGAGAGCTGATTCTTCAGTCAGGCTCCTTTTCTCTCTCCAATTTCATTGACATTTTTACAGATCAAGAGGTGAGTGATGGCTTTTTCCTTTGGTTTGCTATATTTACCAGTTTTGTGACTGAGAAGAGATTCTCAAATAGTCAACAAATGCTAAAATTCAGCATGCACAGTAGAGTTCAATGTGCTGTTCCAAACTTAAGTAAAATTTTGTAGTGAAATGTTTCAATTCAATTTGACTCACAGATTGGAGAGCTATTAAGCACTATACATCCAGCCAACAAAGCCAGTTTAACTCTTTTCTGTCCTGAGCATGGTGACTGGAAAAATTCGAACCTGGACAAACACAACTTGCAGGACTTCATCCATATGAAGCTAAACTCCCCAACCATCCTTCCAGAAATGGAGGGCCTTTCTGAATTCACAGAGTACCTGTCCGAATCTGTAGAAATCCCATCTCCGTTTGACATGCTTGAACCCCCAACTTCAGGAGGGTTCCTAAAATTATCCAAACCATGCTGTTATATTTTCCCTGGTGGACGGGGTGATTCAGCACTGTTTGCGGTTAATGGATTCAACATGCTGATTAATGGTGGATCTGACAGAAAGTCTTGTTTTTGGAAGCTGGTACGACATCTGGACAGAGTGGATTCTGTTCTCCTCACACACATTGGAGATGACAACCTTCCTGGTATCAATAGCATGCTGCAGCGCAAAATAGCTGAACTTGAGGAGGAGCAGTCACAGGGATCCACAGCTAACAGTGACTGGACAAAGAATATGATCTCACCTGATATTGGAGTTATGTTTGTCAACATGCCCCAGAACCTAGAAAACCTTGAGCCCAACTACAAGATTAGGAGAAATGCTGAGGAGCTATCTCTCACGCTGCAGTACCTAAACAAGTTGTCTTTAAAGCCTGAACCTCTGCACAGGAATATTGGGAATACAGTAGAACCAATTATACTTTTCCAGAAAATGGGAGTCGGAAAGCTTGAAATGTATGTTCTTAACCCAGCTGAGAACAGCAAGGAGTTGCAGTATTTTCTGAAAGAATGGACTGGTAGTGATAAAGACAAAGCCTCCATCTTGTTACCAAATGGAAAAGAATCAGAGCTCCCAATCTCATATTTGTCTTCCATCTCATCACTGATTGTGTGGCATCCTGCTAACCCATCAGAAAAAATCATCCGAGTTCTCTTTCCAGGCAATTCCACTCAGAATAATATTCTCGAAGGTCTAGAGAAACTTAAACACTTAGACTTCCTCAAACATCCAGTGATCACACAAAAGGAGCTTAATTCAGATTTAGCACCAACACTGAAACAAGCAAAGATGAAACATAAGACAGATAGCAAAGAGAGCCTGAAGTCCACATCGAAACCATCCCCAAGCAAAAATCTCCACAAGGAGTCCAAAGAAGAATCCCCTGAAAAACTAAAAACCATGAGTAAGACTGACTCTGCGGAAACTCAAGAGCCAGCACAAAAAACAGAGAAGAAAGAAAAAACACTTGTGAAAAAAGTGAAAACAGGAGACAAGGACATTAAAAGCAAGACTGAGCAAACACCCAAAATTGACACTCCAGAGAAAAAGAAAGTTGACATTAAACCAAAAACAATAAAGAAAGAAACAAAGAAATCCATGGAAAAAATTGAGGCTGATAAAAAGGCTGAGAAACCCACACCCAAGAAAGAAGAAAAGGTCAAAAAAGAAGAGAAGGTGAAGAAAGAGGAGGTGAAGAAGGAAATTAAAAGACGAGACATTAAGAAAGACTCCCTATTAAAGGAGAGCAGAAAGGATGAAAAGAAAGAAACTCAGAAAGATGAAAAAGAACCCAAGAAAGATTTGAGGAAAGCTGGCAGCTTAAAAAAGAACGCCCCTAGCACACCTGAGGTGAAAAAACCTGCACCTAAACCTAAGGTTGCAGCACGAGGCAAAGGCCCTGGTAGTCCTGCAAAATCCAAAGAGAAGGCTAAGCCCAAGGCCACCAAAAAAGATGCTGGCGAATCAGTGGAAGCACCTTCCATCTCAAGTGTTACTGCTGAGGAACCTGCTGTTGAAGCCAGTGTAACAGATGTTCTTGAGGCAGAGAGGTCACTCATGTCTTCTCCAGAAGACCTCACTAAGGACTTTGATGCTCTGAAAGCAGAGGAGATTGTTGAAGATGACGAAATCCTACCACAGACCAAAATAGACGATACTGATCAAAGAGAGATGATTAAGCATGAAGAAATAATTCCTTGCAAAGAGTCTCCAGAAGCAGCAGAGTCCTTGGATGAAGGAATAGCAACCACAGAAGCTGAGGAAGAATGTGGTGGTACTCCAGGGGATCTAGAACCCAATCAAAAAAGCAATGGTGCCAGTGAAAAATTTGAAGATGAAGGAACAGGTTTGGAAGAGTCATCCGAGATAGGGGACTATGAAGAAAAGGGAGATACAGAGGAAGTGGATGAGCAAGACAGGGCAATATCGAAGTTAAAAGATGATGGAGAGCAAGAAGAGCAGGAAACCAAGGAAGGATCAGATTATGGTGCAGAAGAACCACAATATAGAGATGACAAAGAAACCGAGATGCAGAGTGTTGATGTAACCACACCACCAAAGATCTCTGCACCGGTATCTCCTGCTGCTTCTATTCATGATGAAACCCTACCAGCAGGTTTAGAAAGTGAGGTCGCCTCTGATGACGAAAATCGAGATGAACCTCAAGAAGAATACACAACGTCTGGACACACTCAGTCTACAATTGAGATCTCAAGTGTTCCAACACCTATGGATGAAATGTCTACTCCAAGAGATGTAATGAGTGATGAGACAACTAATGATGAAAGTGATTCTCCCTCCCAAGACTTTGTCAGGTACGGTATGACTACAGACTATGAGAAGAAGAGCCTTTCCCCTCTAAAAGACGTTCCTGAGTTAGATCATTCCAAGAGTGATGCCACTGAGGGACATGACTATCATGCATCAGCTTCCACCATTTCACCACCATCTTCACTGGAGGAAGACAAATCTGCCAAGGAGTTTTTTGTTAAAGACGCATTCTCTTTTGATTCAAACAGGCTCAGTGCTACCACTACAACTTTGCCTCTTGTCAGGTCACCTTCTGGTGACAAAAATGTGAATGTTGACCATTTTCATGCAGGTGTCTCTTCCCCAATTGAACTGGGAACCACTTTAGCTGGGATTTCAAAAGGAACGGAATCATGCAGTCCAGATGAGAAAACCTTAGAGGGACCTTTATCTCCTCAGTCTTCAGGTCATACACCTTACTACCAATCCCCAGTAGAGGAAAAAGCTGGCTCTCTACCATTGGACAAATCACCTGAGCCTGAGGGTCCTATTATCGTTGACATCACTAGTGACAAGGAATACTCTCCCAGAGAGGCTAGTCCTATTGATGAAGCAGTGCCTGTGTCACAAATGGATAAGAAGGAATCACCAAGTTATGAATTTGACCACAAGACCCCAAGCCAGATTGATGATAATGATAAAAAGTTACCAACTGATGACAGTTCTTCAGCTACATCTGCTACATCTTTGCCACCGGCTAAAGTAGAGAGCCTTTCTGATACAAATCCTTTCACAACATTTAAAGAGGACAGCAAAATGTCCATATCCGAGGGGACCACATCTGATAAGTCTGGCACTCCAGTTGATGAGGTTGTTGCAGAGGACACATTTTCTCACATTGCCTCTGCCTCAACAGCATCGCTTGCAACAAGTTCTTTACCAGAACCTACAACAGATGATGTCTCCCCATCACTTCATGCTGAAGTTGGCTCCCCTCATTCCACAGAAGTGGATGACTCTCTCTCTGTCTCTGTTGTTCAGACTCCAACCACAATGCAAGAAGCAGAAGTTTCCCCATCTAAGGAGGACAGTCCCCGGCCTATGTCAATCTCCCCTGACGTTTCCCCAAAAACTGCAAAACTGAGAATGCCACAACAGGAAACAAGATCCCCTGAGCAGTCTTTGTCAGCTGAGTGTGGACAAGAATCCCCGGAACACTCATTTGCATTGGATTTCAGCAAGCAGTCACCAGATCATCCATCTGTAGGAGGAATACAACGTACAGCCACTGAAAATGGTCCAACAGAAGTTGATTACAGCCCCTTGGATGGAACCAGTCTTGTGGGAGAACAGCGCAGACCTGGGGAAGATGGGGACAAGGCAATGCTTTTCAAAGAACCTGATAGTACCCAGGTTGCCTCTGTTTCCCCATCAGATGCCTCTCAGTCCACCCCATCAGTTACAACACCCTCCCAAATTGGGGAGCCAAGAGAAGTTTCTCCAAATGTAGGACAATTCCCAGAGTCTGTTACTCCAAAACAGTCACCCCGCGATCACTCCCCTTTATCTCCTGATTCATCTCCTGTTCTAGGTGGACCAAGCACCTCACATGAAGAAACAGATAAGGATAAACCTAGTCCCAGCTCATTTTACCAAGAGACTGGTGTGGATAAAATAGAGGACAGACAACATCTGGACAAGACTCCTCCAAAGGCCGCGTCACCCTCATCTCCAACGGTGTCATCTTGTTTTTCTCCAAAGACAGAAGAGCTTAAACTTGGTTTAGGGACAAATCCCTTCACAGACTCAAAATCCCCCACCAGTCCCAAAATACCATCTCCAGCTCAACATTCTCTTACTTCCTCTCCGACAGATACTAAAGAGAAGATTTCCAGCAGCTCCACGTCATATTCCTACAGCTGTCAATATGGAGAATCTACCAGCATTTGTGATGGTGGATCCATAGGACCAGATACCTCAAAAACAAGCCCTTCTTGGTCACGAGCAGATGTGGACTTGTGTTTGGTGACCTCCTGTGAATACAGACATCCAAAGACAGAGCTTTCTCCATCTTTCATAAACCCCAGTCCTCTTGAGTACTTCATGAATGAGGAACAGCCTCTGGAGGAGGAAAAGCCCCTTGCTAAGTCTGGAGGAGGTCCGCCGCCACCTGGAGGGAAACAGCAGAGCAAGCAGTGCGAGGAAACTCCTCCAACTTCTGTAAGTGAATCAGCGCCTTCTCAAACAGACTCAGATGTTCCTCCTGGCACAGAGGAGTGCCCATCAATAACTGCAGAAGCAAATATTGACTCTGAGGATGACTCCGAAACACTACCAACAGATAGGACTATCACTTACCGTCATGCAGACCCACCTCCAGTCACGCCCAGAGACCCCGCTCCTGCCCCTCCACATCCTGACGCCTGCATGGTGGATCCTGAGGTCCTTAAGGCTGAAGAGGCATCCCAAAAAGATGAAAAGGGGAAGCCAAAAAAGAACATCAGCAGCAAGACTAAGTCCTCTGCAACAAAGAGCTTGTCAAAAACAAGCGCCATCAAAGAGTCGAAAGTGTCCTCTCCAAAAAAGACTACAGAAGATAAAGATGCCAAAAATGCTACCAATACCTCTGCATCAAGGGGAGTGAAAAGCAGCACTTCAGGTAACTCTAGTTTCATACTCACAGTTTAAAACTATGAAAAATACATGTGTACTATAACACTTTAAGACATGTTTCTATAGCTTGTAAAGAGTTCTTTACAATCTTAGATTATGATCTTTTTGTTGTTGTTAAGGAAGCACTAAGTCCGGCAGTGGAACAGCAGCACCTAACTGTCCTCCAATGTATATGGACCTAGTTTACATACCAAATCACTGCAATGCCAAGAATGTCGATGCTGAGTTTTTTAAACGGATCCGAGCCTCCTACTATGTAGTTAGTGGTAATGATCCAACAGCACAGGAGCCCAGTAAGGCAGTTCTGGATGCTCTGTTGGAAGGAAAGAGCCAATGGGGAAATAATATGCAGGTACTATTATTCTTACAATGGTCTAAATCTAAATTCCTATGAATTTCTTTTCCTTCAAATAATTGTACCCTGGCATAAAATGATTTTGCATATTATATTGATAGGTCACACTGATTCCAACCCATGACACAGAAGTTATGAGGGAGTGGTACCAGGAAACCCATGAGAAGCAGCAAGACTTGAACATCATGGTTTTGGCGAGCAGCAGCACTGTGGTCATGCAAGATGAGTCTTTCCCTGCATGTAAGATTGAGCTGTGATTGTCATGATCCAGATGTGGCAGAGGTTGGATGTTCAACAGCAAACACATGAAAAACTTAGTACACACATTCACAAAAGCAAATATTTTGGCTCACATTCCATACACCCAATAGAGGAACCAGTAAAATGTTTCTCAGTAGAATTATCTAGTACTTTTTGAGGTCTTAGTTTGTAAAAATGCTTGGTTAGATATTGTTGACCACATAAAGAACAGTTTTAGTGTGAATTAGACCTCTTTAAACACATAAACAACCAGCAGAA
Organism: Labeo rohita; assembly: GCF_022985175.1. NCBI lineage: Eukaryota > Metazoa > Chordata > Actinopteri > Cypriniformes > Cyprinidae > Labeo > Labeo rohita. Next base: position 24,803,063 of record NC_066873.1, read on the forward strand.
GCTAAACTAAACTGACTAAATACATACAGTAGTCAGTGGATGAACACTGTACTGAGCAGCTCCAATAAAATTGACAACAAAATACAAATTTACTTATGTACACATAAACACATGATAAATGGATCACAGAAAAAGAACTCCGTAAATGGTAATGTTTACACCAAAGGTTGAGGGATTGTTTTAATGCCTTAGAAAGTTAAACTGAATGTACAACAAACACAATGCACTTAATATGAGGACAATTAAGTGGTATGTATGATCCACAGTTACATAATTATATCATAGGATGCAAAAGCTACATTAAACATCATATTCCAGCCGCGCACTTTTATGCCAGTTGCATAAAATATGAATGTGACGCTTGCTACCTTTGCGATTAAATGCAAAATAGAACAAAGATCTAACCAATTTAAAAGATGCCTGAGAAACGTAAAATACCTTAAGTTGTACGTAAAAAAAAATACTGTTATAGTACAAAAATACATCTCATACCTCTTCTTCCTGAACAAGCAAAGAATTCAATTAATTATATTGTCACCACTGTATGCAATTTTAACTACCCATTATTAGCTTGAAATTTCACAAATTTTACACCAGCCTTTTTTTTTCAATAGGGAAAAATATTAAATGTTTGAACTCCAAAAATTGTTACTCATCAATTCATACTAATTATTTGCACAGTTATTTATGTTAATATTTTTATCTGAGCAATACAGTTGTTATATTTATTTGCTTTATTTAATGCTTAAATTATTTATAACTTTTTGGGCATTCCTATGAAGTTAATCATGAAAGTTCATCAAATCATCTCTAAAATGCAAAACTCAAAGTTGTGTCAAAGTTCAATATTTTCGTTTTGCTTCTCTTACTCCAAACGGGGTTGATTATCCTTTTAACTGAACATTTCTCCCAATGTTGAGAGCTCTTCTGTATGCACTGTTCATCCAAATCTTCTCCATCTAAGATATTTATTTTCTTAGCTTGTCAATGTTGCCAAGAGGAGCCTTTAAGATTGTGGTACATTGAAAGTTGAGAAGCTAAAAACTTTCCTTTCCTTAGGAATCTTTTATAAAATTGCACTGTACTATAATTATAAATAGCTTAGTGACGGAGTGAGTGGTCGGATGATATGTGCATGTGTAATGTATTATCCTTGACATTTCTCTGTGCTTTCTTTCACTAAGAGGGGAAACTCACTCTTTACTGCCAACAAATCACTGCAAGGATGTGACGAATAATTCATGATTGGAAAAATCATGAACTTGGATCAGGTTTACTGTATCTCAATGTCACTTTTTATCACTAACCATACAGTCATGAAAATTTTACCATCTCACTGAAGGTTGTCAAAGAGATTTGAATTCTGATCATTAATTCCTATAATGCTAACACAGTATACGGATTTTACAGTTTACCACTATCTACATGACAATACAGGATTATGCCACAGGTTGTTAAAATATTTCAAAGCCATGTCTGCTTGAAATATTTTAATTACAATATTTACAACTAACAACACATCAACTGGGGGACTTGGTGCAGTTGTGCCAATCCTTTTCAACAGCTCAGTATAACAGTAAACTTGATACGACATTTAAAAACTGGACACTTCTTAATTCCATACTAACAGCAGCAATGGTTAACATACTCTTCTAGCAACATGCTTCAGCAAAGTGCACAGTTGTTTATCCGCAATATGTCTACAATTCTAAATAGAACACCCACATCCAGTCTATCACTCCCCTCTTTCCTCTGAACCCCTGTAAACACTTCACTTTCTCGCAAAACTTCACAATCCCTCTGGTTCGCCTCGCTCACCTTCGGGTGCTAGTAAGAATATGTCTGCAGTTGTGTATGAAATATATATCTTGTGAACTTGCATCTTTCCTCTTTTCATTCCTAATCCCATATCTAGAGGATAGTCTCAAGTGAAAGTATTACCTTGTGCTTTTTCTGATGTTTGTGTGCGATAACTCTTCCCAATTATGGGGTGTTTGATGTAAAGGGAACTACACTTAAAAGGAAGGTAAATCAGTCCACAATAAATAATTTTGTGGAAAATACTTTGTGTTCTTTTTTTTTGTAGAGTTTGCTAGTTCACATACTCCACAAAATGTGGTTGTGTTGTGTGTGTGTGGGAATTTGTGTGCTTGCGGTTGCTCACAGGCATTTCTAAAAGTTTAATTGGCTACAAAACAGGCCTGAGCCCCAGGGATCATGTGTCTGATTCTGGTTAGAGGTCTGGCTCTGACCAAATTTACCCAAAATAAACTGGATTTAGGCAAGCAGTTGTGCATTCAAACTTTTGACCTCAAAACTGTTAAACATTGAGCAATTTAAATAAAAGGATATGCAATATTATATGCTTTTAAGAAAAACACATTCAAAATGTACGCTTGAAAATAAAATGCATTGCTGTTACGGTAAATAAAGACTGGTTTGCATTAACATCTGTTTGATTGAGGGAACACAGACTGGTCACTGGCCTGGCAGTCTACTATGCCATCACTGCCCTTATGCCACGGAGGACATTAACTAATGATGACTTGGGCACTGCAGGCATTTTTCAAACCCAGACAGAACCGTAGCGGTAAATCAAAATGGAAATGTCTGGCGGCAAAAGTACCAGAGAAATAACATTGGCTGAAGTTCAATGTGAGAAGTCTGGGTCAGAGCATGCTATTACTTTTATGTATCTGAGCATGACGTCAGTGGATCAATGCAGGTCAGACAGGTCATGGAACCTAAAGTGACTTTAGACAGCTGTGTGCTTTAATGTTAATATGCAGCTTGATACAACAATATGAATATCTCTTCTAAAACCACATAAACACTTCATGCATCATGTAGCAAACAATCTCACCAATAAAAATGGTCACTCATAACAAAATTACTTTGAAAACACTGAATATGATAACAACAGATCTTTAGCACTGTAGTACAATATCAGTCAAAAGTTTGTGCACAGTTAGATTTTTAGTGTTTTTTTTCTCTTCTGCTCACCAAGTCTGCATTAATTTGATCAAAATATTTTACTATTTAAAATAACGGTTTTCTATTTGAATATATTTTAAAATGTAATTTATTCCTGTGATTTCAAAGCTGATTTTTAGCACCATTACTCCATGATCCTTCAGAAATCATTCTAGTATTCTGATTTGCTGCTCAAAAAACATTATTATTATGATGTTGAAAACAGCCAAGTAGAATTTTTTCAGGCTTCTTTGATGAAATGAACGTTCAGAAGAACAGCATTCATCTGAAATAGAAATCTTTTGTAACATTATAAAAGTCTTTATCATCACTTTTGATCAATTTAAAGCATCCTAAATAAAAGTATTAATTTCTGTGAAGCATCATGTGACACTGAAGACTGGAGTAATGATGCTGAAAATGTAGCTTTGAGCATAGGAATAAATTACATTTTAAAAAATGTTCAAATAGAAAAGTTATTTTAAATATTAAAATATTTCACAATATTACTCCTTTTGCTGTATTTTGGATCAAATAAATGCAGGCTTGGTGAGCAGAAGAGACTTCTTTATAAAACATGAAAAAACTTACTGTACAAAAACCTTTGACTGGTAGTGTATGTCAAGTGTACATTTTCCATTCTAGTATCTTTCAGTTACTTAAATAAGAGATAAATGGAACTGGAAGATGAATTCTGTATTAAAATGTAAATTTATTTATTGAAGTTTGGTTTCATCAGATTTGAAAGAAATAGTCATTAAATGCATTTTGTAACAAGGTAAAAAAGAAAATCTCACTATTTAAATAAAGGCCTCTTAAAAAAGTAGGTATTGAAGATGCACACATCCAACCTATGTTAAAAATGTAATATTAGCAGTTATGAATGCACAGTTGCTAAACAACAAATTATATTCACTGAATAGTGCTACAAAAGATGGGTAATGCTACAAAGATACATACAGGGTCACAAGAATGCACACGAAATACACTGCTCTGTTTTGAATGGTATTGTAATTTCTCAAATATAAGTGAACACCAGTACACGTTCTATGCCAGGAAAAATCAGTGATGTCCTGAATTTATGTTATTAGCCATGTTATTCTCACAGCATCATTTGAACACCTCCATCTTGGATCTCATCAATAATCCAGCGCACTTGAGAGTCAGCCTCCAATTGGGCAAGAGACAGTCTCAGCTGAATGGGGTGAGGTGCTGTTGCTAAGGAAACGCTCAGCAGAGTCCCACCAGGACCACACAAGGACTCTAAGTATAACATAATCATTGTTCTGTTACTGTCTCTCTTTAAAATCTTACATTTATCACACACTTTCTCTCTCTCATACACACACATTTTATATACAAGTATGTAGTGTAGGCTTACATAGTTTTATATAAACCTCATTACAAAAATGCCTCAAAATACTAACCTCTAAATAAAAACATTTAGCATTTTAGCACTCTTAGAGTCACTTTCCAATTAAGGACATTTCTAAATTTCCCCATAGGAAGGTTTGGTTAGATTTAGCTCATGTCTGAAGACAAAACTGTCCCTAAAGTATAGCTACACATTAATGTTTACTTGCAGATCTTGCCCTCCATCTCAGAGAAAAAAAAAACCCCAGTGTGTTTGCACTGTCGTCATATCTTGTAATTGATCTCACAGTGATGTGAGCTGTGAGCAATCAAATATCAATTTCCTTTTAATGTCAAATCAGCTCAGAAGTCTTTTGAAACACAACCCTATAAAATAACTAGCTAGGCCTTTTTTCCTGCTTTTTGCATGTACCTGTGTATACCAGAACGCATGGAAATGTCCACCCATCAAAATGAGTTATCATGCAGGAACACTGTCTAGCTTAACAGAGAAGACGCCCTTGGCTACAGCCACAAATTCAATCCCTGACAATCCTGTACAGTCATCAATCACAGAGCCAAATTCAATGACCCTAGTACACCCCTTTAAATATAATGCTCATCTAAGGATTTATCTACATAGTCCACGTAGTACAAGCATCAAAAACTACAGGGTCACACCAAGGATTCTCTGACTTCTTTATCTTTAAGATGCATTCAGATCAAGCTAATAATTTCAATTTATGCAATGTCACTGCATGACATCTTAACACAAACCAGACATGCAATCTTTTAAACCAAACCTGCTTTGCCAAAATTTCCCTACTGAACATTTGATCACACATGATGTATTATTGTGGCATATGCATTAGAACAACTCCCTCTCTGTCTCACAGCCATTAATGATGACCTTTCAATGCAGAGAAAAGAAGCTGGGCAATTATCCAGCTGATAATTGATTATCTCCTGCTGTGTGGTTAGAACAGATGAGCAAAAAAGGAAGCAAAGACACATTTAGCTTTTTATTTTTTCCACTAATAGCTCTTCATTTTATTGTAATACAAGAGAGCTGCAGACAGAAAGACTGTGCAAGTATATCTAGGGAATCCGTCTCAAAGGAATGTCTTATTAGAGTCCAACTAGCAGTGCTCTTATTAAAACAAACTATTGAATCATTTTCAATCACAGATCAGTCAAATCTATCCGTCTCCGCCAAAATTGTTATGTGCTTAGTTATTTTAACTAGAAACAGTTGTGTATTCCTCAATTTTAATCTAATAATTATCTCAAAGGAGTGTGTAGCATGTGGTCAATAGCGCCATCTGCTGATTCAGAAGGTACTGTTGCTATAACAGATACACTGTAGTGCGTAGGGTGTAAATTACCAGTAAAAATGCGTTTTAAACCACTGTTGAAAAAGTCTCTCCCCATTCACAATCGACGCATTGTCTATATTAAAATATGCTTCCCTATTTTAACATAAATAATGTAATACTCGCATTGTAAACATACCAGTTAACAGGAGAGCGCCACGTTGGAATATTCCATTTTGACCTAAAACGGGGGTGCCCTGTTAGTAAAATACTTTTTAAACGTTTGTTTCGCTAATAATATATATCATTTATTAAGGTGCTGTAAAACTATGAGTATATATTGTTTAATGAATATATCAAAATCATTCTACCTGTTGAAATATTCATTCGCATATTCAAGACTGATAGAAAGTGCACACTGTGACTGCTGCGTGAGTTCAGACAGACATGGCGCTGCGAGGATTGAATGCCTGCGCCCGTATAATACTGACCGGTTCGTCCAGAGTAGCAGTGCTTCGAGGAGCCATTAAATCAGACTGTTTAAAATGCCGACATGGAGGTAATATGCACATAACGCTGGTCTCCGTTTAGGCTGGCTTTAGCCAAAGAACTGCGAACATAGTGTAGAAAGTGGCGCTGTAAGTCAAGGCTAGTGTCAGAGTAGTTGTGCTATTTGAGAATAAACACATAACACACCGAAGTGTAAATAATATATATCGACGTGATTACAACACTGTTGTCCCCACAGATAAAAATATGTAAGGACTGAAGAATTAATCAGAATCAGAATTAATACTGCCCCCCCTTTTCACATGTACCTGGATTGTCTTTTTGCCCCTAAAAACGCCCCTAAGTTTTCTTCCCACCCTGATAGGGTAAAAAGTGCCCATAGCCCGCTAAAATTAACTTAGCTAGTTTAAGTTTTTGTTCAGTAGGGTTTAAATGTGGTTAAGGTGGTCAAACAAATGACAAGCCCCCCTGACACAGCTTAACATTTGGGTTTTCTAATAGTTGTTGAGAAACTGACTTGTTTACAAATGCTCTTTTCAGCTAAACGTTACCTCTTGTCTGAAGATGTGGTGAAGCTGCAGGATTTTCAGCAGAGGAAACTTGCTGTTGCCCACCAAGTATCAGGATCAAAAGGCAGGCATTATTTTGCATGTTTGAAGTATTATTGTAACACTTTCTGAGGTTTGAATCTCATTACTTTAAAGCTGCACTCAACAGTCATATTTGTCTTATTAAAAAAACTGAACTTTTCAAAAATATTTAAAAACATTAACACCCACATGACATTGCATTCAGACTGCAGTCATATCAGCCGCCTAACAAAAGCTGGTTTATTTTACATGAAAGTGGGTTGCCTTTTAGGGGCTGGCATGCTGAGATCGCATGACCAGCTGAGTACTACTTTATTTATCTCATTATCTCTGTTATCAGATAATTTGACGTAATGTAGAATCAATGAATCATGGCTGGCGGTGATGCATGATGCTATCGCAATATTCATGCCCTACATATTCACTACTGTCTTAATGGAGAAGTCCACTTCCAAAACAAAGATTCACATATAATGTACTCACCCCCTTGTCATCCAAGATGTTTATGTCTTTCTTTCTTCAGTCGTAAAGAAATTTTTGAGGGAAACATTTTTGTTTTTTGAGGGAAACATTTCAGGATTTTTCTCTGTATAATGGACTGATATGGTGCCCCGATTTTGAACTTCCAAAATGCAGTTTAAATGTGGCTTCAAACGATCCCAAATGCGTTGTAAACGATCCCAGCCGAGGAAGAAGGGTCTTATCTAGTGAAACGATTGTTTATTTTCATTTTAAAAAAAACACAATTTAAATACTTACGCTCATCTTGCCTTGCTCTGTGTATTCTGGTTCAAGCCAGTTAGGGTATATCGAAAAACTCCAATCATATTTTCTCCCTCAACTTCAAAAATCATTTCAAAATCATCCTACATCACTGCAGAAGTACTGACCCAGTCTTTGCAAAGTGAACATGCAAAGAAGATCAAACAACCTTAACAAAAAAGGTAAAACAGCGATATAGGAGGATTTTGAAGTTGAGGGAGAACATGAGATGGGAGTTTTTCGACATACCCTAACTGTCATGAACCGGAAAAAAAACAGTCCAGGCAGAGTAAGACAAGACGAGCATTTGACATTAAAAAATATATAAATTGTGTTATTTTTATGAAAATAACTGATCGTTATGCTAGATAAGACCCTTCTTTCTCGGCTGGGATCATTTATAACCGCATTTGGGATCGTTTGAAGCTGCATTTAAACTACATTTTGGAAGTTCAAAATCGGGGCACCATATCAATCCATTATACAGAGAAAAATGCTGAAACGTTTTCTTCAAAAAACATAATTTCTTTATGACTTAAGAAAGAAAAACATGAACATCTTGGATGACAAGGGGGTGAGTAAATTATATGTGAATCTTTGTTTTGGATGTGGACTTTTCCTTTAATTGCCAATACAACATAACAAAAGGCAAAATTACACATTCAATTGTTATTTTGTCATTTGCCCTGAATGTCACTTTTTTTTTCTTAAACAGGTTATTACTTTGATACAGTAAATCAGAAAATGGAGAAAAAACAGCTCATTTTAAAGGATGAATTGAAAATACTTCTATATTTATGCCAGTCTGTTGAAGATGTTTTTATGGCGAGAAATGCTATGTACAGGTAAAACTGCATGTGGAGAAATGAACACTATTTATGTGATAAAGATATTTGTGTTTACCAAAAGAGCAAATTCAGCTGCATTTAGTATAATATTAATCTTAATTTTTTTAACAATATCTAATAGTATTCTGTTAGTATTAGACATTATTTTGATATCTGTGTAATTTCTGCATATGAATATGTTTTTATATGTATTGTAACACTGTTATCTTTTTATTTCTGTCCATTCCAGGTACCATGAAGAGAATCGTAACATGGCATTCGGGGAGTTCAAGTTTGGCCCTCTTTTCATGAGGTTATGCTATGAGCTAGGTTTAGAGGACCTGGGAGCCAGAACTCTGACAGATCCAGTACGTGAAAATGAACACAAATTGTATGCCATGACTATGTACACAAATTGTAGTGATATTTGACGTTGTCTTTACTTCTTTCTTTTTTTGCATAGGCTCTCAGAGGATTCTTTTCGGACTCTACGTCCTTTAATATTGCGATCGACATGCTTTTCACTAAAAAATGTTACAAAAGTAAGTTTCTTTCGCTTATCTTTCCATTCTGCTGGAGTATGAAACAATCCTTAAGATTTGTATTGTGCTACCGTTGCCTTTGCTGTTGGCTCAAAAATGTTGTGAGATAAAGAGCTGAAGCATCTGAAAATGTAAAATATTTAAAAAGCCAGAAGACAGATGCTTATTTGAGATTCATGAGAGAAGTGATCTCCACAATCAAATCCTTCAACAATGCTGCTTCATATCTGCAAAAATGTAAAATGGTCTGTCTGTTGTTGCCATGGTTTCAGTCTATGTGATGTGGGTCACTGATGGTGTTCTCACAGGTGGCCTGGAGGTGGTGGGAGAGATGAAAAAACAAGGAGTGCCGTTCAACAAAGACACCTTCATGCTAGCCTTTGCTACGTGTTATAAACTGGTAAAAGCAATGTAATCTAATTTCAGCACATACTAAACAATAACATGTATAATGTGTAGGGATGCACGATATTATCGGACTGATATCGGAATCGGCCGATAATGACTTCAAATGTAAATATCGGCATCGGCCCGATATGAAAAATTATGCCGATAGGTTTTGCCGATAAGATGAATATGTTAACTCACATGTGCTAAGGGTGTGCTAGGGATTAGATCATGTCAGCAGTGTGGCTCATTCTTGAAGCAAAGTTTTGACTGAATGAGGAGAAGATTCACTGTTTTGGATCGCTGCATTTAAACTGAGAATACACATACAGAATGATGCATAAGCAATAGCACGTGCAGTGGCAGCAGTGGCTGTAGGAGAAAACGCTCCGTTGTTCCATTTGGGATAATTTACTGTTGCCTGTTTCATATCCAGTCACTAGATCGCTAAATGCACATTTTAAATGGTTTTATGGTGCTCTTTGTTGTATTTTGAAACCCAATGGCTGTGTTTGCACATGACATGATCTGCATTTAAAATAAAAAGTAATTACGGCGCGCGGTCAGTGAATTCTCTTTCTTCGGCGGCGCAACGGCAAAACACACTGTTGCTCATATGAAACATTTTTCGTGAATATGACACAAGTGAGGTACAAAGCATTCTTTATAAGTTAAATAATTGGTTAGCAGGCAAATGTTAGTAGCGACCATACTTTTGGATTCATGCCGTTCGAGCCAATACATTTAAAGCCATAAGCGGTTGTGTGTCCTGTTTTCCCGGTTGGTCACGAATTGCCACAAACTTAATAATATTTATAGTTTCTTTCACAAATCATCACCGTCTCACCCTTTAATTTCGCAGGTTTGTTTTCTTGTCATTTACTTTTAATCCATGTTGTCGTATCATTTATGCGGGTAAACTGCGTGTGGGAAATAAAAGATTTCGTGGCAATAAATTAAGAATTCGTTACTACGACTTTCTAATTCGTTCCCTTATTTTACAAATTAATAAATTAATAAAACGTAGGAACGAATTAACAAGTTGTAGGAAATAATTATGTTCGTGTTCCGCAGCCCTGTCAGAGCGCAGTGCACGGTATAAAATAATTAGAAATTATAATTAAACATGACTTAGTGACTACATTTCTATTACTTTCTTTCCATGTTGAATGCCTTTGTATTGCAGGGCTCTAGACTGAGCAAAACTGTCACATTTTTTTTTTTTTTTTTTTAAATGTGCAAGTTAAAATTTGACGTGGTCGCACTGCTCCATACAGCGCGGGTTACAGAGTTACAAAGCCGTGGCATATTCAGGATTTCACTGATCACGCGAAGAGTAGTTTTCGTTGTGAGCGCTTCGGGTGTAGAGCCTGGTTTGTATTTGTAGTGTCAGCACGAGCCAGGTGGTGACGGCAATAAGGACGCGACTATTCTGGAAACGATGACGGACGGAGGATTTGGTTTTCGAGTAGGGTAAAAGACCGCTTGTTAAACCAGAGAAGGTAAACATGTTGGTATTCTTGTGCAGAAAAAGTGTACTGTTTTGCCAGTTGGTCACGAATTGCCACATAACTTAATATTTTTATTTTCCCAAATCCTCACCGTCTCACCCTTTAATTTCTTAGGTTTATTTTCTTGTCATTCACTTTTAATCCATGTTTTCGTATCTCTTACTGTGATAAATTGCGGGTGGGAAATAAAATATTTCGTGGGAATAAATTAACAATTCGTTAATGCTACATATTAATTCGTTCCCTCATTTTACAAATTAATAAATTAATAAATCATAGGAACGAATTAAGAAATTGTAGCAATGAATTATGTCCTGTTCATGTCCCGCAAAGCACCCTCACAGTCACCCAGTTTAGTTCTACTTTTCTGTTTTCGTTTTGAAATGTTGTATTCAGATTGCGAATTCGAAAGTGAAAGCATCCGAAATTCGGCTTATAACATAGCAAAAGTGAACTTAATTCACAAAATTCAGATCATAAATAATGCTAGTCTACTGATGAAAAAGAAGGGATTGAATGTAAACCACTCATTACTATTTATTTAATCCTAACAAATAAGTTATTGTTAAAAACTAACTTTCCAAATAAAATGATATATATCGGTATCGGTATCGGTATCGGCCAAAATGAGATGAAAAAATATCGGCATATCGGATATCGGCAAAAATCCAATATCGTGCATCTCTAATAATGTGTACAATCTTTCTAAACAGGTACAATGTTTTGAGCAGTAGCTTCTCACTGTAATTTTGAGTAATGTCAATTACAACAGGATTGAAGTATCATTAGAAACTGTTTTTGTATCTTGGGTTTGACAGAACACTTCAAAGTCATATCATATTTGTTTGACCCTGTTGGAAGAAGGTCAGACAAAAGGCAACCTCATCCCTCGACATGCCTATTGCTTTGCAACTGCTCTTGCTCTCAAACAGGTAAACTGACTGAAATATCTATGTCTAATTTCAAATTGAAGGATTACTTCACTTCCAGAACAAAAATTTACAGATAATGTACTCACCCCCTTGTCATCCAAGATAGTTCATGTCTGTCTTTCTTTAGTTGTAAAGAAATTGTTTTTTGAGGAAAACTATCTCCATAAACCTGTGAATCATGCAAGGTTATTGAGATCGCCCCACAGCGGCAAACCCTTTGAACAAGAGTCTGTGGTTATTGCCTGATCTTGGATCAGTTTCATCAGTTTGTAGACATTTTAAAGAGACATTTGCATAATTAAAGAATGAGTACTAGTTAATAGTCTCTTACTGGCCTTTATATAGAAGCTGTCCATAAAACAAACAAAGCAAGACCTGCAAATTAATATAAAATAATTTAAAAACCACAGATTATACAGACACTTCATATTTAGTGGTATTTTATTATTTTTATTACATTTAAACTATTTGCAATGGGGTTTTTTTAATGCTGAGTTTTTGTTGCATTAACATGCTTTTGACCAGCAGATGTCACTAGCGTGTGGTTTTTTTTTAAACTGCAAATAATTTTGCGAAGCAGTTGGTTCAATTGATTCGAAGCTTCGAAATGCTTTGTTTCTCCCATCACTATATCTACCGAAGCAATCGGTTGTTTTCTAAAAAATTTACAATTTATACACTTTTTAACCACAAATAGTCGTCTTGTCTAGCTCTGCGTTGCGCATGCATACTTTGGGCACGGCGGTTCAAGACAGTTAAGGTATGTCGAAAAACTCCCGTCTCGTTTCCTCCTCCAACTTCAAAATTATCCTTTTTTGTTAAGGAGTCAAATGCCCTTCTTTGCACGTTTACTTTGTAAACACTGGGTCGGTACTTCTGCAGCGATTCTGGATGATTTTGAAGTTGGAGGAGAAAATGAGATAAGAGTTTTTCGACATACCATAACTGTAATGAACTGGCGTGCACAGAGTATGCATGCGCATTGCAGAGCTTGACAAGACTTGCATTTGAGGTTAAAAAGTATAAAATTTTTTAAAAAGAAAATTACAGATCGTTTTGCTAGATAAGACCCTTCTTCCTTGGCTGGGTTTATTTAGAGCCCTTTGAAGCTGCATTTAAACTGAATTTTGGAAGTTCAAACTCGGGGGCACCATAGAAGTCCACTATATGGAGAAAATTCCTGAAATGTTTTCCTCAAAAATCATAATTTCTTTACGACTGAAGAAAGAAAGACATGAACATCTTGGATGACAAAGGTGTGAGTAAATTATCTATATATTTTTGTTCTGGAAGTGAACTAATCCTTTAAAAGATGATTGCATACTATGTAATGTCTTATAAATCAACTAGGTGGGTTTAATTTTTGATTTTAGTAGTTATACCACATTCAGATATTGTGAAATCATCATTGAATCACAGACAATGTTGCATATTTTGATATATTAACAGTAAATCACTTATTTTTCTTTTTACTTGATGTGTGTTGTAGAATGATATAGAAAGAGCCCAGGCATTCTACTCTCAGATCATGAGCACAGACAGTCGGCTGTGCCAAAACCTAAGGGTAAGTGTGTTTGTATCTAAATCAGGCTTTGAAAGAGAGCTTGCATTTGTTAACAGCTTTGTTTGTAGGTTCTCATATTGGCCATGAAAGGATCCATGAAAGAAGCAGTCTCTGCCCTCACAACAGCCCTAGTGTCAAAGACTCCGGTGTTTGTGAAGAAACCAGAGTTCTCTCAGGAAGTGGTAAGATATCAGATATACCAGTTGAGTTTGGACACACCTACAGTAAACACCTCAATTACTATTAGGAGTCATTTTAGGAGTATTAGTAAAGTCATTAAAACTATTAAGTAACACAAATGGATTTATGTAATCACCGATGTTAGTAATTTAAAACAAACTCAGTCAGTTTACCACAGTTTACACTACTCTTTCAAATTTGTGGGCAGTAAGATTTTTTATTTTTTGAAAGAGAATGCTTAATACTTTGATTCAGCATGGATGCATTAATTAGATTAAAACAGGGCAGATTGTAAAGCTTGTTTTAATCTGTTTTCCTCTCCCATTCTTGTCTCTCTCTCTCCCTGTCATCTGTTCTTTTCTGCTCTCTTAGATTAATGTATTGAGGAACAAGAGTGCTGGTGGACTGTGGGAGGGGAAGGTGGAGCAGGTGGTGAGATGGTTAGAGGAGTCCGACCAGATCACCAAGCAGACCATCGATGATTTCCTGTGTCACACTCCTAGGAGGAGGAGGCCTCTGGGAATATTAGACCAGAAAAGAAGGACCAGCCGAAGGACTCGCAGAACTCTGCAGTCCACACTACTGTTAGAGTAAACCCATAGAGAGTTCAAGACTCCCAGCTTTAGTGTATTATATTACAAGAGCAATGATGTATCCTTGACCTGCACACTCTGAAGACACAGCCAATTCACGCTCAGGCTTTGGCATCCTCTACCTCCTCATGTTGTATGCCATCTACAATTACCTTCAGTTGTTAAAATCAAGTAAGGAATTAAATCACTTTAATAAAGTGATGTTCTGCTAGTTTGGCATGTTGTGCAGTTTTGTATTCCTTTTTGAGGAAATGTATGAAATGTGAATAGAACAGCAATCAGGTGATGACTGAACCCTCTTAATTTCCTTAAGAGTATTTATTTGTTAAAAATGTTTTGCTGTATGTCTTCTAAACAAAATAGGTATGCAAGAAGTTTCTCTGGAAGGTAAATGGGTGGTTGTTTTGTATGTGGCCAAAATGTCATGCATGCATGAAATGTATAAAGACATTATATTTTGACAAACACTGTGTTAGTATTGAGTATTTAAACATGTTGACTGTCCAGAACTTTGAGCTGACAGAAATGGGCAAATTTAGTGAAAATTATGCATTTAAAATTGTATGTTTAAGTTAATTATAGTCTGAAACTTAATTTGTGTTTTCATTCAAATCTGATAATCAGGTTTTCTGTTAATTCAAAACGTCTATTTTCTTTTTTATTTGAGTTAATGAGTCTTAAAAGGACAGTTAACCCAGGAATAGTGTTGCCAAGTCCATGGTTTTCCCGCAGGATTGCGCTACTTTAACACTGTTGCCGTGGGTTGTTTTTTGTATGTCTGTGGGTTAAAGCAATTAAAGCGACCTCAATAATGTGATATTTAGCTCATGGAATGCGGATTTTACCAGAGGAACCCCGCCAAAATGAAATAGACATAGACAACTTGGGGGGGTGTTTGTTGTGAAAACCTGGCAACCCTGCCCAGAAATTAAAAACGTGTTCCCCGCTTTCATAAACAAAGCTTAAGCCTAGTCCCAGACTAAAATGTAAGTCTGAGCTGTTTCAACTGAAAGAAACTTACACTGACTGATCTTAAAATATCAGTGCCTTTGTTTTGTCTCAAGATGCACACCAGTAATGTTTTTTCTAAGCCACATTTATAAAAAAAATACTTAATCCTGGCTTGTGAAACCAAGCCCTTGACTCTCCAGAACTTTGAGTTGACAAAAATGATAAGGTGGGTTTTGATATTAAAACCTGGCAACCCTGCCCAGAAATTAAATTCTGACATCAGATACCCACCCTCATGTCCTTCCAAACCTGTGCAAAACAAGATATTTTTAAGAATGTTGGTAAGCAAACAGTTTTAGTTACTTTTGACTTCCATTGAAAGGAAAAAAAATGTAGAAACATTTTTTATATTCCACAGATGAATATTATACAGGTTCATAACAAACTGAGGGCAAGTAAATGATGACAAAACGTTCATTTGGGGTTAACCATCCCTTTCATATTTTACACTAGCACCTACTTACGTTGTTTGGTCTGTTTGTATTGTAATTATTGTTCAATGCCGCATACGTAGCGATCTAAATAAAGTATTCGCCCAACGTGGGGCTCGAACCCACGACCCTGAGATTAAGAGTCTCATGCTCTACCGACTGAGCTAGCCGGGCTTGTCGCGGTTATTTCTTGGGGTCACATGTAGGGTTTCCCCGCCAAGTCCCTCCATCCGTCGACTCGACAGGCGCTAGGACCTGGACGGTGCAGCACAGAGGCTTATCGCTGTCGATGTGCGGTGATCCGGACCAGACCGAGTCCATGTATGTAAGCTAGCCTAGCGTCACCAACAACACACACCCGCGAAACACGCTCATTTTCACCCGGGTCTATCCACAGTAAACTCTCGCAGAGGCGTCTTCCTCATCTTCCTCTCGATAACAACCTGTCTTGAAACTGAAGGTCAAGGTGGAGGCCGTTATTTGATGTGAAAGGGTGTAGATCTGTGCGCCTACAGAGAGAGAGAGAGGCTCCAGCCATACAAGATGGAGTGCCAGTGGAAACCCGACGAGCAGGGACTTCAGCAGATCTTACAGCTGCTCAAGGAATCACAGTCCCCCGACACATCCACGCAACGATCCGTCCAACAAGTATCCTTTACCTCGCTGTTCAAACAGAGCGCTGAAGGGCGGTGAACAAGGGGGTGGCTGAATTTCAGAAGGAGTTGGCCTGTGATTAGCTCAAACCTCAGTATGTTTATGAGATCTGAAACACACAGAGGCTGTTTTATGTGGTTGGGTTATATTTTATGTTTAGATTAGGGTAATGTCTGTATGGTGTCAGTAGGTTTCGCTGGCTGTCATTCGGGGAGTGTTTAACTTAAGAGGGATAGTTCACCCAAAAATGAACATCTGTCATTATTTACTCACTCTCATGTTATTCCAATCCTTTATGACTTTGCTGTGGACATAAATGAAGACATTTTGAGAAACGTCTTAGCGTTTTTTTGTCAATGCAATAGCTGTCAATTGGTGTCAGTGCAGTTTACTTAACAATAGTTTTTAAAATATCAACGTCATATAGATTTGGAACGACATTAGAATGAGTAAATGACAGAATTTTAATTTTGAGGTGAACTGTCTGTTTAAGCGGGTCCAGCTGTTGTGTGTCAACTGCCTACAGAACACACAACTCTGAGATTATTTATAAACTATCATCTGATATAATGAACGTTATGGTTATGTGCAAAACCTAGATTAGACAGCATGTCTTCGCATCGTTTGGAACACTTCAAATTGAGTTGTTGTCTATGTAGGCTCCTCACTATGTTACGAGACGCAGCTTATGATTAGACGGACCTCCAGCTGCAGTGACGCGAGTATTGTTATCGTGCTGGCACATAATCAGATGCGGCTCAGACAAAGACATCTGACATTAGCGATGTTTCAGTCTTTATTCCACACAGGGAGAGTAAGATGTGTCAGTGAGTGAACTGTGACGCCCTCTTAATCTACCAAATTATGCATCGTTATTGTCCATCATATACAGCTGTCTGACTGAAAGGAGAAGATGAGAAAATGCTACGCATGTTTATGCTAAAACTTACATGATTTGTACATGTGCGTTTTTTAATTTCAGGTAAAAATAATGTCACAACAAATGTATAAGGTACATAAATAACCCACGTATTTTGTTGAATTGTGAAAGTGGTAAATTATTTGACTAAAGAGTAGCAAGGTCCAAGCCTATATGGCTTACTTTCTTTTGTAGAACGTAAATGAATAGACGGTTTGCACTTACATTACGATTTCGTGCGCGGCCATATTGGCGATACTCAGATGTAAACAACAGCATGGATTGCTCAGTTAATGTTCTACTGAATACATTGTTCTGCTAATTTATGCTGTCTAAACCATGGAAAAAATGTGTGGAAGCTGCTAAATAATGTAGAGAAGGACAGGAAAGAGCACAATATTTTGATAAACTAGTTATATAGTAAAGATACATAGTATTAATTAAGATACTGATAAATTAAGTAGTATTATTAGCCTAATATTTCACATACCTGATCAGAAATTATATGAACAAACACAAATGTTGTCAAGATTCTTGCACTGTAAATCCTGGTTTAGTTTGGCCAACCATAAATGCCTTTTGTTCCTCAGACAGTTTTTTGCACTCTTCTCCTTGATTTGTTATGACAAATGTTTTTCCCGATCTGACCGATTAGTACAGCCCAAAATAGGACAATAATTTACTATTTTCAGCAGCAATAATCAGCCAATTATGCGAGTTTTGTTTGGTTCAGTGGCATTGTTTACATTCAGTGTTGCCAAAATGCAGGTTGATAAACATGTCGTGAAAACCCACTATATACTTTTTTTGTCCACATAATGGAAGTCAATGATAACCCAAACTGTTTTCATTACCCTTTGGTTTCTTGTGTATTTTACTAAAGAAGTAAGTCATACAGGTTTGGAAGGACCTGAGGGAAAGCAAATAGGGACAGTTTTGTTTTTTTGGTCAACTGTCATGTTAAAGGATTAGTTCACTTCCGGAATGAATTTACTCACCCCCATGTCATCCAAGATTCTTCCTTCAGTTGAAAAGAAATACATTTTTTTTTGAGGAAAACATTCCAGGATTTTTCTCCATATAGTGGACTTCAGTGGGATCAATGGGTTGAAGGTCCAAATTGCAGTTTCAGTGCAGCTTCAAAGGGCACTACATGATCTCAGTTGAGAAATATGTCTTTTCTAGCAAAACAATTATCATTTTCTAACAAAAATACAAATTTATATACTTTTTAACCACAAATGCTCACCTTGCACTACTTTGAACTCACACGCACGCGTGACATAGGCAGAAGTATTGACCCAGTGTTTACAAAGCAATTGTGCTAAGAAAGTCAAACGCCCTTTACAAAAAAAAGGTAAAACAACGATTTTGAAGTTGGAGGAGAAAATGAGATCGAGTTTTTGCCCTATCCTATCTTTTTTTAATCGAAGTACACTGAAGAACTAACCACGTGTGACTTTTCCAACGTGATTGCTCAATGTGTGAAGATGCGCATGTGCTAGACGAGCATTTGTGGTTAAAAAGTAAATTACTTTTTCTTTTTTTGAAGAAAATGACATTGTTTTTCTAGATAAGAACCTTATTCTTTGGCTGGGATCGTGTAGAGCCCTTTGAAGCTGCATTGAAACTGCAATTTGGACCTTCAACCCTTTGACCACCAATGAAGTTTACTATATGGAGAAAAATCCTGGAATGTTTTCCTCAAAAAATGTAATTTCTTTGTTACTGAAAAAAGAAAGACATGAACATCTGAGGGGGTGAGTGAATTATTAGGAAATTTTCATTCTGGAAGTAAATGTGTCCTTTTAGCTTTTTTCTTTAAATGGTAGCTGTGGGGTCAGGTTTGCAGGTTAAGATGTGCCAGTGTTCTAATAAAAGTGCTTAATAGCATTTCTAACAATTGACTCTTTTAATGAAAATTTGAGTAATGTGCTTCAAAGTAAAACTGGAATGAGACTGCTTCTTTATATTCATTTATATTTTACTCCTCAGTGACTCAGCGTATCTCTTGCTTTTTTGGGAGACCAATTTCTATTGCTCTGAGTTAGTTCTTCTGTGCATTTTCTACACAGTTCTCTCACACACAGTTCAGACTTACTGAATTATGTTTTTTTATTTTGTCATCCCAAGTGTATTTTCTTTTCAATCCCATAAAACCATTTTCATATTTACTTTACTGGTTGTTAAATGATATTTTTCATATCATTTGCGTATAATACCATTGGCGTATGACGGGTTCATTGATGTAATCGTCCATCTACTGTAAACAGAAAGCAGTTTGCCATTAAGTACGTGTGCGGATGCACATTTCCCCCTGCTGTTTGCATTATCCTCTATCCCTGTGGTCTGTATGCCTTTTCTTAATGTGCACCACAGAAACTTGAGCAGCTCAATCAATACCCGGACTTCAACAACTACCTGATATTTGTGCTCACAAAGCTAAAGACAGAAGGTAAGATGTGCTTGCTACCATTAATTAATTGTATTACATTTGCTTTGAGATGTGGCTTATTCAGATTTATGATGATGTGATTTGTTCATTAGGGGTATCTGGAGGAATATGGGTCTCTCTAATTTAATAACATTGAGTGTGTGTGATAGTCAGTGTATATAACCCTTTCATTTTTATGTAGACACACTGTGGGATGTGGGCAGTGCAAGTAGGTGCAGGAACTTGCCTGTTGTCGGTCTGCGTTGTGGTTTGTTGCAGTTTATGAGGTTTGCCAAGGCAGTTTGTGTAGTATATTAGGAGATAATCTTATATTCCAATTACTAGACGGAGTGGATCTGATATGAGGGGTGGGAGTTGAGTCAAGAAGAAGAGGGTGTTTAGTCTCAGTAGTGTTTTCTGAAGCCAGTGCCTGTAGAGCTGCTGTGACTTCAGGTCAGTGGTAATCTGTCAAGTGCACTGGGAGCTTAGCTGCACTGACCTTTGAATCTATGTCCTCTGTCAAGCCCCAGGTCACAGAACATGTTTAGAAACAACACTAGTTCATCTATCAGTGTTTCTCTCTCTCTCTCTTTCCCTGAATTAGCCTGAGGTCCATTTAAAAACAGAAGGTTCTTTATTAAACATCCACCAAACAAGTTCAGAATTCAACAATTAGTTCAGTGTGGGCTGTAGACTGAGTTTAATTTATTTTAAACAAAGTTTTTTTACATTATTTTATTACAACAACATATTAAGTGTCAAAATACTTTCCAGCTGATGTATAATATAATATAATGCAATGTAATGTAATGTAATATAATATAATATTTAATAGCACTAGATCGGTTCAGAGCTCAACAGAAAGATTTGTTTATTATTATTATTATTTTAATTTGGTAAAATCTGGCTGCAGTTTTATTTTTTATTTATTTATTTATTTATTTATTTTTAAACTTTTCTGGTATTATTTTTTATTTTTAACTTATTTTTATTGGCATTATATTATATTATATTGTGTTGTGTTGTGTTATGTTATGTTATATTATGTTATTATAGGTCAGTTCAAGGCTAAATAGTAAGATTTTTTGTGTGTGGACTGCAGTTCTTAAAAAATAAATAAATAAACACATTTATTTATTTATTACTTGTTTATTTTTATATTATTTTAAACAACATTTTTATTGGTGTCATTAAATTATATTATATTATATTATATTATATTATGTTTAAAAACAGAATCTTCTTTAAGCATCTACCAAACCAATTCGGAGCACAGTAATAATCTTTATCTTTATGATCTTTTTTTTTTTTTTTTTTTTTTTTTTTTTTGTAGTTTGGGCTGTAGATTTATTTATTTTAATTTGATCTTAATAATTGACTTCAATTTTTCTCAAACAACCTAAGTGTCAGAATATTTGTCCAGCTTATGTTATTGGTAATATAATATGTAATATATTATTATAGATCAGTTCAGGACTAAACAGTAAGTTTTAAATAAAAATAAATGAATAAATGAATAAATGAATGTACTTATTTATTTTTTACTTTTTTATTGCATTTTTACACAACATTTTTATTGGAGTTATATTATATTATATTATATTATATTATATTTGATCTATCTATATTTAATAGAATTATATTATATTATTAATTAATTAATTAACGTCCCCTAACAAGTTCAAGGCTCAAAAGTAAGGATTTGTTTTTCCCTGTGTGGGCTGTAGTTTTATTTCTTTATTTCTTTTATTTCTTCTTCTTTTTTTTTTTTTTCTTGCAAGCAATTTTTAAAGCAACTTTTTGTAATTGGCATAATTGTTGTTATATTACATTATTTTATCATATTTAAGGTTGTATGACTTGTTTTTAATATAGTATGACATTTTAAATACCTTTGTATTTGTAATCTAATTGTATTTGTATTCTTGTAGCATGAACCGCTATTTCTGTTTATCCCTGTGGATTTTTTGATTCGTTCTTTCATTCTTTTAGTGCTGTGTCTTGTGCCCAGGGCTGTATTTTCTACCCAGTCTAAAAAGTAAAGTTTCTCATCCTTTTCTTTCTCATAGACGAGCCCACTCGATCTCTCAGTGGTCTCATTTTGAAGAACAACGTTAAAGCCCATTACCAGAACTTCCCGAACGGCGTGTCTGACTTCATCAAAAACGAGTGTCTGCAGAACATTGGAGACTCCTCACCGCTCATTAGAGCCACAGTGGGTGAGTACAGGCCGACAAAGCATTTACTGTCTGGCTCTGAGCCACACCTTTTGCCATCATGACAAACAATATTATGCCTTTGGGGTCTGTGTCTGGCTTTGTGTTGTTGCTTTCGATGTAAGATCATTTATTGACTCTGTGTCCGAGAAAACACAGCGTATCTGAATTAGTCTTTTGTGATTGTGATTGTGATTAGACTGTTGTGAGGAATGCAGTGCTGTGTTTCTATGGTTACCTGACATCTCTCAAAACACAGCATACAATATATCATTCCTCTTTTTTTGTTTATTTATAGCTTGATTTTTGTGTAGCCAGTTGCTTTTGGCAGTTGGTAATGTGAACTGTGTTTTAGGCTGGTATGAATGGTGCATCATTGTGCATATGTTTGATTTCCTCAGGTATTCTGATCACAACTATAGCGTCTAAAGGGGAGTTACAGAACTGGCCAGAGCTTCTGCCTAAACTCTGTTTACTACTGGACTCAGAGGACTATAACACTTGTGAAGTAAGACACACACACACACTTTCTGATGTCCTTACTCTTCTCTCTCATGTTTCTTCTCATCAATCTCACATTATCTTGTGTTTCTCTCTGTCTTTGTTCCTCTAAGTGGAGCTGTGAGATGATGGATGTTGCTGACTCATTGTCTAAAATTGTAGTCTAGTTCAAAGCTTCATCATCTACGGCTTCAGCGGTATAATTGAGTTTTGATGATGTGTATTGCAACATACCTCCACAGGGAGGTTTCACTGCTTTGCATGACGCAAAAGGAATTGACGTCATTCATGCTCATGAATCTGTTCTGCAGGTTTTTTTATATATATATATATATATATATATATATATATCGTTGACTTAGTTGGCTTGTTATTTGTTTGAATGTTTGTTTTAATGTTTTGTTGAAGATTTTCAGGTTTTGTCATATCTTAATTTGGGTGATTGTATAATCAACGTAATTACAGTTATTCAAAATTGCTTTCTTTTTATAAAAGTAGTCAAAGCCAATATCTACTATACAGCACAGCCTTATTAAACTTTTACTACAATAATTATCAAGAGTTTGTGGTCAGGATGACTGGTTGATTGATTAATTGGTTAATAAATAATACTTTCATCAAGGACAAATAAAAAAAATTGACAGTTAAGACATTTAGTGATGTTACCAAGATGCTTTTCTTTTTAACCTTTCTGTTCTTCAAAGAAACTTGTATAACAGTTTTTACAAAAATATTTAGCGGCACTGATGATACTAAAAAGTATTTCATTATCCATATTTCATATGTCATTAATTACTCAACATCATGTCGTTCCAAACCTTTAAGAGCTTCATTCATCTTCAAAAACACAAGTTAAGGCATTTTTTGATGAAATCTGAGAGCTTTCTGACACTGCATAGACAGCAACACAACTGACAAGGAAAGGTAGTAAGGACATTGTTAAAATAGTCCATGTGATTTCTGCGGTTCAACCATAATTTTATGAAGCTATGAGAATACTTTTTGTGCGCAAAGAAAACAAAAATAACATCTTTATTCTCAAATTTCTCTTGGAGAAAGCTCTCGGGTTTCATCAGAAATATCTTAATTTGTTTTCTGAAAATGAACGAAGGTCTTGCAGGTTTGGAACGACGTGAGGGTGAGTAATTAAAGGAGAAGTCCACTTCCAGAACAAAAATTGACTGATAATGTACTCACCCCTTGTCATCCAAGATGTTCATGTCTTTCTTTCTTCAGCCGTAAAGAAATTATGAAACATTTCAGGGTTTTTCTCCATATAATGGACTGATATGGTGCCCTGATTTTGAACAGTTTCACAGATTTGGAATAATGATATGCATCATTCCGTCTTGTGGGCAAAGGCAACATGTCCTTAAAATAGCTATTTAATTTCAGAATGCTGTGTAGTCATTTGGAGGCTGTCCAACACTAGTATATTAAGTGTCTATCTTTGAACCATTATGTGTGTGCTCTGAAAATGAATGTTTTGTCTTTAGAGCTGAAAAGAAAGAAGAAAGAAAACACTGACCACTGTAAGCACCAATGAGTTTAAAGTGCCCCTATTATGGATTATAAAAGGTTCATATTTCGGTTTTGGGAGTTTTCAACAACAGGTTGACGTGCATGCAAGGTCAAAAAACACTTTCATTGTCTTATAATATGCATTTATTTTTAGCTTATTTGCTCAACAACTCCCAAACGATTCGCTCAACAATTAATTTCCTCCTTTGTGTGACGCTAATCTGCAGTGACTGGTCTGACGACCCAGTCTGTTGAGATTGGTCTACTGCATGCAGCGCATGTCGGAAACTGAACGCCCATCACCGTAATAACAACAACATTCATTATTTATCAACACATTTCTAGACATTTGCAAGCGAACAGATATTGCCGGTTAGCCAGAGACCTACAAGCTGCACGGAGCAAACACAACACACGCAACTAAATATGTATTTTGCATGCTACAGAGTACATGAGAGCAACAGTTTTAATAGATTACTCCACTTTCAGAATAAAATTTTCCTTGTAAATTTACTCACCCCTATGTCATCCAAGATATTCATGTCTTTCTTTCTTTAGTTGCAAAGAAGTTTTTTGAAGAAAACATTCCAGGATTTTAGGTTAAAAATGCAGTTTCAATGCACCTTCAAAGGGCTCTAAATGATCCCAGCTGAGGAAGAAGGGTCTTATCTAGCAAAACGATCGCTCATTTTGTTACAAAAGTGAATATTTATACAAATTTTTAACCACAAAAGCTAGTCTTGTCTAGCTCTGCTAGTGTGCACTCTGGTTCAAGACAAAGGTATGTCAAAAAACTCCCATCTCATTTTTCCTCCAACGACGCATACATGTAAAACTCCTTTTGAACTCCATCTGTACTCAAGGCTAAGAAGGTGAAGTCTTGGCATTAGATCAATTCATGTACCCGTGCACACACAAACCTATCTCTGCTTTGTCGTTACATAGATTACGTTAACATTTTTGCATTTTGGCCTGTAAAATAGGGAGTTGTTTTATAAACTTTGCATATCCATTTTCTATGTTCTACAACATTTCAGACAGCATTTTTATTTGGGTTGTGCAGACATACAGGACCGTGACACTTATGTACCTGCGTGCAGTACTCGAGTAACTTTTGTTTATTACACCCACACACGTGAACAAAGAGACTGTGAATTCTGAGTGCATGCAGTACAATGCTCTGCCATGTGTGGCTGTGAGACTCTTGCTGAGCAGGCTTGTTAGCACAGATTGAGGTCAGTTATTTTCTACTGTGGAGATCAGATGTGATCACAACTGATCGTAGACACGTCAGGAGACACACTGTCAGACTGTCTCGTCCTTTTCCTACATGCACAGTGCCCTTCAGAAGACCCTATTAAAAATCTGAGTGAATATGTCCAGTTTAACCTACAAATGAAGTTTTATGATTTTGAAGTGTTATGACATAAAAAGAGGAATAGCCATGTAAAATTCTACACTATTTGCAGGATGCTAATCAAATGTAAGTAAATTAATGCCATTTACAGTAAACTATACAAAAGATTTCCTCATAAAGGAGCATGTTCCAAATACTGAGATACTCAATTCTCAATTCCGATTTCACACAAATTGCAATTTGATCATGTAATTTATGAAAAACATTATCAAATTAGAAAAATGCAAAATAGGTTCACATCTGAGTGTCATAGTGTATGTATACTTTATTTATTTATTTAATTCATTATTATTAATTTTATTTCTACACACTTCTTTCCAAAAATTGGGGCCAGTAAGATATGTGTTTAAAGAATTGAATACTTTCACACAGCACGGGTTAATTCATTTGATCAAAAGTGACCGTAAAGACCAAAAAAATTAAAGAACAGCATTTATTTGGAAAAAATGAATATATATTTTATATTTATATTTATATTCATCAGGGAATCCTGATAAAAGTACAGTGAATTCCAAAAAATGTTTATTTTAATTTGTAATAACATGTCACAATCAAATTTCATGCATATTACATTTCTTGGGGCGTGTGTGGAATGTCACACCCTTTGCCTGTAATGATTGGCAAATCCTCAGACGGCATGTGGTCTGACTACGTAGAATATGCATCTATAATTAGTAATGTGTGTGCGCCTGAAAATGCAGTTACATCAAAGATACTTATGAGGAAACTCTCACACACCCAGACTATCTTCAAATGGCATGCTGAGTAAGAGAATCATAAGCCAGTCCTCTGTAGCCATGAATGTTCACCTCCAGCTCAACCGTTTGAAGCATGCTGAGTGCCGTGCCAGAGCCATCATAAAGAGGAGACTGACCACTCGTTGATCAATGAGCAGGATATAAAAAGACTCAATATGGCCACCCTTAGCCTACCTTAGTAATTCATTTACACTAGAATGTGCATTAACTGTACATGTCTGAAAATTACATTATTTTAGTGTTTAGGATAAAGAAGAATAGCAATACCACTTTTAAAATTGTATTGCTTGTTTATAATATTTGACCCTGGACTACAAAACCAGTCTTAACTCACTGGGATATATTTGTAGCAATAGCCAAAAATACATTGTATGTGTGAAAATTATAGATTTTTCTTCTATGGCAAAAATCATTAGGTAATTATGTAAAGATCATGTTCCATGAAGATATTTTGTAAAATCCCTACTGTAAATATATGAAAACTTAATTTTGGATTGGTAATATGCAATGTTAAGAACTTTATTTGGACGACTTTAAAGGTGATTTTCTCAATATTTAAATTTTTTTTGCACCATCAGATTACAGATTTTCAAATTGTTGTATCTCAACCAAATATTGTCCTATCCTAACAGACCATACATCAATGGAAATCAATTTATCTGGCTTTCAGATGATGTATAAATCTCAATTTTGAAAAATTGACCCTTATGACTGGTTTTGTGATCCAGGATCACATATATGATTGACATCATTGAAATAATTTGTGCAAGTAGACGTGCTTGTAGACCTATTACCTACAAAGAAAATACACGCCTAGGAACGTTACCAAGT
Organism: Labeo rohita; assembly: GCF_022985175.1. Taxonomy (NCBI): domain Eukaryota; kingdom Metazoa; phylum Chordata; class Actinopteri; order Cypriniformes; family Cyprinidae; genus Labeo; species Labeo rohita. The sequence goes on from NC_066873.1 coordinate 24,829,793, forward strand.
TTGAACTGACTTGGCCTGAAGGAACATTCAACAAGGTCATGAGTTTAATTCCGCAGACACATAAGTGGTAACCTAAGCAGCAGACAGCCTAGCTGTATGTGTGTGTGTGTGTGTGTGTGTGTGTAAAAGGGAGAAAGCATCCATGCACCGCTGTGATCCTCTGGTTTGGTTGTGGCATGTGGGTCCTCATATTGCTATATGAAGGCTGAGGCAGTTGAGAGACATTTCCAGAATGTAAGGGATGACTTTATTTAGCTTTGGGGCACAGAGTGGTTTTGCTCGGTAATGGGTTTAATGTGCAGGGACGACATGTGTTATCTTGTTTATATGGGTATGATGTTTCTGACCTTTGAATCATTGTTTATTGGCTTAAAGTGGCCACAGCCCACACTGGCCAATATATGAGCACACTGGTGCGGAAATACATAGGAGGGTAATAGTAATTACTGATGTGTTTGCTGTACAGCTGGTCTGATCAAAGGTCATTGTTTGTTTTGTTGTGAAAGATTTTTTTTTCTGAATGGTGAATGGTTGCTTATTGCTTTTAATAATCAATGATTGATAGATAGATTAACTATTGTTATATTCTGTTTTTTTGACCTTGGGAGACTGGAGGCTTCCTCTATTGTTTTCTCTCTAGCTCAAAATGTGCCATCTCCAACCAAGTGCAAGCTGACAGTGGAGACAGTTGCCATAGCGACAGCCGAGCCAGACAGCTCGTTGCCACGGCGCTGTTTGTGCTCGTGACCTGATTAGATTCCTTACAGGTGGAATGTCTGTGAGATCAGGAGGAAGCTTGATGTGTTGGGTGGGTCCCTCTGCTGCAGGGTCTGGCTTTGGTTTTGTTCTCCTTTAGATTCGTTTTTGTTATATTTCGTGGCAGTGAATTCTATATTTACATTACATTAACATTTATTCTTTTAGCAATACTACATTTTAAACATTGTCCAGAAAAGTTTTTTGAGATTTAAGCTGTTTCTTAAAGATTATCAGGGATTTGGCTGTCCAGTTAATTAAAACTGTTAATTAGTTGAATGTTTTATTATTAGTTAAATGAATAGAAACAATGTTTCTGTCTGACCAAATATGAAGCAAACGTATGTGAATATATCAGTATTTTTCCAAGTATGTACATTTATTCAAGTTGATATTCTGGTCATATTTTTTTCCACATCAATCTTAAAGGAGAAGTCCACTTCCAGAGCAACGTTTACAGATAATGTTCTCACCCTCTTTGTCATCCAAGATGTTCATGTCTTTTTTTTCTTTAGTCGTAAAGAATTTTTTTTTTTTTTTTGATTTCTCTCCATATAGTGGACATCTGTGGTGCTCCTGAGTTTGAACTTCCAAAATGTAGTTTAAATGCAGCTTCAAAGGGCTTTAAACGATCCCAGCCGAGGAAGAAGGGTCTCATCTAGTAAAACTATCTGATTTTGTTTTTATTTTTTTAAAAGTACAGTTATATACTTTTTAACCTCAAATGCTTGTCTTGTCCAGGTCTGCGTGACCTCTGTGTATTCCAGTTCATTACAGTTAGGGTATGTCGAAAAACTCCCATCTCATTTTCTCCTCCAACTTCAAAATCACCCTACATCGCTGTTTTAACTTTTTTTTTTGGAAAGAGCATTTGACCTTCTTTGCATGTTTATTTTGTTAACACTGGGTCAGGACTTCTGCAGCGATTTAGGGCGATTTTGAAGTTGGAGGAGAAAATGAGAAGTTTTTCAACATACCCTAACTGTATTGAACCAGAAAAAACAAGAGTTCACGCAGACCCAGACAAGATGAGCGTGGTTAAAAAGAAAATAAATTGTACATTTTTTTATTTATTTATTTTTAAGAAAATAACCAATCGTTTCGCTAGATAAGACCCATATCCATCGACTGGGATTGTTTAGAGTCCTTTGAAGCTGCAATTAAACTGCATTTTGGAAGTTCAAATTTGGGGGCATCATAGAAGTCCACTATATGGATAGAAATCCTGAAATGTCTTTCTCAAAAACATAATTTCTTTATGAGAAATTCTTCTTTGGATGACAAGGGGGTGAGTACATTATCTGTAAATTTTTGTTCTGGAAGTGAACTAATCCTTTAATAAACATTATTAATTTTGTATTTAATCATTTTATATGTTTTTTTATTTGTATTATAGAATTGTTAACAAGGGCTGGAAGTGAAAAAATACCTAATTCTTTACCTTAATTTTATAAAGTTCTTTTGCTTTTATTATGCATCTTTTGTACTCCACCTGTTTTTTTGTTGTTTTTTTGACCCTGCTGACCCAATGAGCATTTCGCTGTCCAGTAGTCAAGTAATTTTGCAATTTCTGTTTTGCATTAGTTTTGAATATTTCTTATGGACACTGTGAGTTAAACTTCTTTTTTGGCACCTTTTACCCATAAAAGAAAACCTGCTTAATGATTATGTATAATAATTATGCACAATATATTATAGTATAAGGCATTTTTCACTTCCAGCCGTTGTTAACAATTATATATCACTTATAAATGATTAAATACAAAACATGGTTTGGAATTGGTAAAATGTGCTTGGAAAAAATATGACCAGAATATCATCTTGCATAATAATTATGCACGCACTGTAAGCCCTAAAGGACGCTGTTCAGTGAAGCCATATGAACACAAATAAACTGCAGCAGATGTGAATGAATATGAATGCATGTTGTTAATTTATTCAAAGTAATTTAAAATACCAATTTATTATTTTGCATTCCTGACATAAATTTAAAAATTACTGAGTTTTATCAAAAACAGTGGTTGAATATTAAAGCTGGAGTCTTTAATCTTTCTAATGATACAAAGTTTGTCCATTTGTTATTATACTTTTTCTAAATGGTAATTTTTCCTTTGTGCAGTATATAGTTAATATATACAGTGTTATGTTAATAATAATAGTATGTGCACTAATAGTTTTCATATTAACTATTACTGTCTATATATGTGTGTTTTGCAATGAGCCTATGAACCTGTTTAGTAGGCTCATAGCCAGACCCAAAAAAACCGACATTACTTCTGTAAAAATTTCAGCTATTACCGTGAGCATTTATTTCCTGTGTTTGTTAAGGTGCGGTTTAAATCTTGAGTTGTGTCCTTGTACATTGATGTCAGAGTTGACTGTTTTTTATGTTTTACGCTTTTCCAGTTACTTAAGCATCTCTGCCATAGCTTCCCCTGCCGTATTTCCCATGTTCTGCTTTACAGCTTCCCAATTAACTTACAGCTGTTTTTGGCTGTCTGCATTGGATTATATCTGCATGTCACCCTCAGTGTACACAGTCCATGAGCCAGCTGTGAGCTTGAGGCAACAGCAAAAGTATTCTACTTTATTTTTTCAGCAGCACTGGCTGCACGTCAAGCCAAAAATAGAAATGGAGTGTCTGTCAAGGCCTCAGTGTTACTGTGTGACAGTCATGACTGGTTAGGTCAGTTTGATTGATTGTAACGGAAGCATTCTAGATTTAAAAATTTGAGGTTGTTCAGTGAGAAGGAAAAATGTGTATGATTTGTCTGTAATACATTCCTGGTGTGTTTGTCTTTTCAGGGGGCCTTTGGAGCTCTGCAAAAGATCTGTGAGGACTCTGCTGAGATCCTGGACAGTGACATGCTGGACCGCCCCCTCAACGTGATGATCCCCAAGTTCCTGCAGTTCTTCAAGCACAGTAGCCCCAAGATAAGGTAAAATAAACCTGCGTTTTCCTAATGGAGTGCAAATGTTTGAAAACACAAGGAGGTGTTACTCGTAATTGATTCATTTAACAGGGACTGTCATGATAACAGATTTTTACTTTGTTTTCCTTTTGTATGTTTTATCTTTTTTGGATAATGAATCACACTCAACATACAAGTGTAGGGAGATGGAGAGAGAGACTTTCTTGAGACTTTTTCAAATTCCAGAAATACTTCCAACACTGCATCTTGATTTTGTCTGTTTTCTCTTCCAGCATTATTTTTGTGTGGCATGCTACATTGTCACCATATTTTTCCATTTTAAGGATGAGTGGCAACCAGCCTTAAAGGGATTGTTCACCCAAAAATGAAAATTCTGTCATTAATTACTAGGAATCTAATGATATTATCAGTATCGTGATATCACGATAGAAAAACTCGTCTCGATATTATCGTGGTCTCATGACTATATGAAACGATAAGTCTTCCAGGTAAAAAAAAAAAAAAGTATATTTAAATTTCTTATTTTAACATAAAAGGTCTTTAAAGTTGTGTTTTGGGTCATTATGCTTGGTTCAGACAAACTAAAACCGAAAGTGCAATATGGCTTAATCCCTTCATCAAGTCTATTTTTGCTGCACGTTTCAAAGCAAAGCTTTCCTAAGAAATTAGGAAAGAAGTATTGTAATTTCCTTACTGTAATGTAAAGCAAAAATAATATACCAATGAAATATTCATTTTCATTTATTTTGCATTGCAACTGTTTTAAAATATATGGCTATTACTGTCGTTGTTGTTGTTATTGTGATTAAATTCTAATTTGTTTGGCTTCCTAAAACACCAGTGTAAATGTAAATTAGTATTTTAAACTTTCAAAGTGCATTAGATAGAATAATTGAACTTTTAAAATGTTCAATTTTGTCCAATTCTTCATTTGTCTTTTTTTTTTTTTTTTTTTTTTTTTTTCCCCAAATATCGCAACAAATACTGCATCGTGGACTTCATATCGCAATATTATCGTATCGTGAGATTTTGATATCTTTACATCCCTTTTAATTACTCACACTGTTGTTCCATTCATCCTCAGAACACAATATTTGTATTTTTTAAACACATTAATGTATTTTTGATAAAATCGGAGAGCTTTCATGACCCTGCAATGCACTTAACGCATTCAAGGCTTAGAAAAGTATTTGTGTTCTGAAGATGAATGAAGGTCTTACGGGTTTGGAATGACATGAGGGTGGGTAATTAATGTCAGAATTTTCATTTTTGGGTAAACAATCCCTTTAAGATGCAATACCACCAGTTTGGCTGCCAACCAAATCCATCCACCCATCCAGTTACTAGTGCTAGACTGTTTATTTTTTAAATATCACTGCTATTGTCAATACCAGTAATACAAATTTAGTACTGCTACAACTTGTTAAGCAGTTGTTTAGACTTGTTTGATATATGTACTGTGCTTTTTGTCTGTTGTAGGTCTCATGCCATTGCCTGTGTGAACCAGTTCATCATCAGCAGAACACAGGCCCTGATGCTGCACATAGATCCTTTCATTGAGGTACCACCTACAAAACCAGCTACATTCACCCAAAAATGAGGATTATAATAATACTGACCCTCATTATTCCAGATTCCAAGTTGTATCATTATTTAGTTCTAAGCAGTGAGTGTTTTTTATATGTATCCTTGTGTGTTTGTGCTGCAGAACCTGTTTGCACTGGCAGGTGATGAGGAGCCCGAAGTGAGGAAGAATGTGTGCAGAGCTTTAGTCATGCTTTTGGAAGTCAGATTAGACCGTCTCCTTCCTCACATGCACAACATCATCGAGGTTAGATCACGCCTTCTGCAACCCCTCATAACATGTAATATAACTCTATTTCATGATTGCTGAAAGTGAGAACCTTGACCTTGAATTATAACTGTCTTCTGTAGCTTAGTAAATGTTTTTTTTGATAAATTTAAAGAAAATCACAGAAAGTCAAAGTGAAGCAACAGCAGCCTCTTGTGGTCTTTCTTTAGCTAGTCTGGTAATAGTAGAATCAATCAGCCTTATACATGAAACACAAGCATTTTTTTTTTTCTTGGCAAAAATTACAATTTCTGAACAGTTTACATAAAAATACACTTTGTTCATGTTTCAAGTCCCAGTGTATTTATATTCACATCCCTTTTCTATTTTTCAGTACATGTTGCAGAGGACACAAGATCAGGATGAAAATGTTGCTCTGGAGGCCTGTGAATTTTGGCTCACACTCGCCGAGCAGCCTGTGTGTAAGGAGGTTCTGTGTGGACACCTGCCCAAGTGAGTATATGTACATACACAGCGTCCTCTTGATTCTCATGCACATGCATTTTATTTTAATACAGTTCAGCAATTGGACAAAGCTTCTTATTTGATGTAAATGATCAAGAAAAGTCATGAGTTTTAATTTTCTGTCACAGATTGACACCAGTTCTTGTGAATGGAATGAAATACTCTGAGATTGACATAATCCTGTTGAAGGTCAGTTTCTCTCTCTGGTTCTGAAGCTTCTTTTTGATATTTATGATACACATGCCGACCTAAACATAAAAAGTAAAACATAAAACAGACTAAATAAAACGCCTGTGATTTGCCGTTGAGTTAATACACACAGCAACGTGTGATTTGGTTATGATGCTCAACCGCATTTAAAAAAATAAACCACATTGTCTATTTGTTTAGATGAGTTTACATGTGATTTGTTTACGTTTGTCATATACAAATTAACAGCCTTTTATCTCCCATATCTCAGCCTGTCTATTAAAGCTGAGTTAAGTACCTGTTTAGCTAAATAAATACAGAAAGTGTTTATCAAGAATATGTATTTTATATTAATTTTGAAAGACTAATTAAAGAAATTACCTGTTAGTGCTTGAAGGGGACATCAGATGCAAACTTCACACTTACATGGTGTTTGCATATAAATGTGTCTTAGCAGTGTGTGGACACAAACACCCTGCAATGATAAATATCCATTTACTCCTTCTTTTAATTCTTAAAAAACCTAAACCGTCTTTATTATCAAGTCGTTTTGATTTTCTGAGCAGTATGATGTCATATTGCCAAGGCCCCGCCCACAACCACTGACATACGGTCCTGTCTTAGCATATTTCTACCCTCTGCCAGTTGTACGCTGTCCACCTTTTTCTCCAAGTTTGAGGAGCTGTAGCAAAAGCAACGTCTTGTACACAATGCAGGTGTTTTGTAGTTGGATGTAAAAGTGAACAGAAAAGTCTTTTCTCCCGACATTAACGTGCCACCAAATACACAAAAAATGGGAAGAGAGGGGTGGAGTGAGCAAATAGCTCATTATCATTTAAAGAGACATGCACCGAAACGGGTCACTGTGAACAGAGCTGTTCTTGACAAGGTAAAAGGGGTGTTATTTTACACGACCGTTGATTCATTTTAACGATAGTGTGTTGCAGATTTTTCATAAAGACCCTAAAGAATCATAGCAACTTGTAGAAAAAAGGGCATCCAATATCCCTTCAAAAAAATTGTAGGTTTAGGCCAAAATAAAGAATACTTGATGATTTCCAGGGTGATGTTGAGGAGGATGAAGCAATCCCAGACAACGAGCAGGACATTCGCCCAAGGTTCCATCGCTCACGCACTGTGGCCCAACAGCACGAGGGGGGAGACTCCATTGAGGAAGAGGAGGATGATGAAGATGATTTGGATGACGATGAAACTATCTCAGATTGGAACCTGAGTAAGCAGCGGTGTAGTTTAAAAATGACACATACTCAGCCAAGTCCTTGTCTTACATCGTGCATCAAAACATTTGCTTTTGTCTTCATTATTTTCTCTGATGTGTGTAGGAAAATGTTCTGCAGCTGCACTAGATGTCCTGGCGAATGTTTTCAGAGATGATTTGCTGTTGCATATTCTTCCTTTATTGAAAGAACTACTGTTCCATCCAGAGTGGCTCATTAAAGAGTCTGGCATACTTGTACTGGGAGCCATTGCTGAAGGTATTTAGAAATTTCTCATGAATGTATTAAATATTTCACTCATTGCATAAGCATTAGCATTTAAAAAGGGAACCTTGGACTTATCTTCACTAAGATTTTTCATCTTAGTCTCTTACGTTCACCAAGGTTGGATTTACTTTTGATCATACATACATAGAAACAGTAATATTTAAAAAAAAAAAAAAAAAAAAAAAAAAAAAAAAAAAAAAAATTAGAGTTGAAAATAAATGTTTTCTATATTAAAACAGTTTGGCTGATTAATATATTTGTGAAAACCATAAAAAAATCAGGGTTCTTTAAATATGAAGTTCATAAGAACAGTATTTATTTGAAACCGAAATCTTTGGTATCATTTTAAATGCCTTAATATTTAATGTTTAATATATTTATTGCATCTTTTTTTTTTTTTTTTTTTTTTTTTTTTTTTTTTCAAAATACAACTGTCTTAAAGGAGCTGGTTAACACTTTAGTGTTTCACATTTTACACATAAATCTCTCTCTCTTTTTTTTAAATAATACTAATTATTTTTGTAGTGACAAGTATTTTCTTTCTTTACTTTAGGCTGCATGCAGGGGATGATCCCCTACTTGCCAGAGTTGATTCCTCATCTGGTACAGTGTTTGTCTGATAAGAAGGCACTAGTTCGATCCATCACTTGCTGGACTCTCAGCCGCTATGCACACTGGGTTGTTAGCCAGCCACCCGACACCTACCTCAAACCACTCATGACTGAACTGCTAAAACGGATACTTGACAGCAACAAACGTGTCCAAGAGGCCGCCTGCAGGTGAGCATGCTTGAAGCATACATGTATGCGTGGCATCTTGATTCAAGACCATTCTGTTACCTGAGATGTCTTTTAGCTTTCCTTCAACTCCTTTAATCTCTAACTTTTCCTCCCACAGTGCCTTTGCTACCCTAGAAGAGGAGGCTTGCACTGAGCTGGTGCCGTACCTTGCTTATATTCTGGACACGTTGGTCTTTGCTTTCAGTAAATACCAGCACAAAAACCTTCTCATCCTTTATGACGCCATTGGGACTCTGGCTGACTCTGTGGGCCACCATCTAAACAAACCAGTAATTGCACAAATACACACAAGCACCCTTGTGTGTCTGGCATCTTTATCTTTCAAACCTTTACAGTAGAGGTAGAATGTTACAGGCAAACACACACTAACCTGCCATGCTGCTTAGTGCTTTCAAAGCAGTATTCTAACTGATATTAAACCTCATGGAAACTCATGGATATTTATGGGGGATATTTATTGGGGATGTAATGATATTTTCAGTGATATTATTGTGGTCACATGATGATATGAAATGATATAGGTCTTCCAGGCAAAAAGTGTTGATTTAAAAAAACAAACAAAAAACAAAAAAAACAAAAAAATAACATAAAAGGTCTTTAAAGTTGTGTTTTGGGCCATTATGCAAAAGAACAAAAACCGAAAGCACAATAAGGCTTAATCTTTTCATTAAAGTCTGTTGTCGCTGCACATTTCAAAGTGAAGCGCGCACTTCGTTCAGTTTGTAAATGCTCTATTGCCGCCTCCGTCAAAATAAAAGCTTAAAAGTGCAGTATGAATTGCTGGCAGCTAGCGGTTTAAATGGGTAACGTTACTGCAGTCCAAATTAAATATTCATTTTCATTTATTTTACAGTGCAGTTGTTATACAATATATGTCATAGGAATAACAATAATATAAAATTGCTATATATATTATATTATAATAATATAATAATATAATTTTTTGGCTTCTAAAACACCAGTGTGAATGTATATCACAACTAAAAAGAGTGTTGAGTCTCCTTTAAAGTACAAAAGTCAATTCACTGGCTTTTTTTTTTTTGTTTTGACTTAAGTTTTTTTTTTTATAGGAACATGGGTTGAAGCTTTTAACTCTCAAAGTGGATTAGATAGAAGGATTTACCTTTAAAATGTACAACATTTTTAAGTCTTTTAAAGTTGTAAAATTTTAAAGACTCTTTTAAAGTCTTCATTTGTTTTTCTTTTTTTTTTTTTTTATAATATTGCAATAAATATCGTATCGTGGACTTCATATTGCGACGTTATTGTATTGTGAGATTTTAATGTCGTTACATCCCTAATATTTACCGTAAAAAAAAAAAAAAAACCAGCTCAGAAACACTCAAATATGTGGTCATTTTAATTACAATTACTTTTTTATTACAAAATTACTTTATAATAGGTTAAAGCATTTACAAAATTAAAAAATAACATAATTCTAAATCCAATATATCTCTTTGTCTGCCATATTGTTTTTTTTGTTTGTTTAGTAACTGACTGTGTATGTCTAATAAACACATAAATGACTATTGTATATGTGTGCTCTGTGTGCAGGAATATATTCAGATGCTGATGCCTCCATTAATTCAAAAATGGAACCAGCTAAAAGATGAAGATAAAGATCTCTTTCCCTTACTGGAGGTAGTTATCTAACATTTCATTTATATAAATACTGTTCAAAAATTTGGGGTCAGTATGTTTTTTTTTTTTTTTTTTTTGGATTTAATTCTTTTAATCAGCAAGGACACTTCTCAATCAAAAGTAACAGTAAACACATTTATGATGTTATAAAACATATTTTGATTAATTGCTGCTCTTTTCAACATTCTGTTCATCAAAGAATTTTAAAAAATCTTACCCAAACTTTTGAACAACAATATGTATGCACAAATAAAACCAGCAGAGCAAAAATTATATTAGCAGATGTCACAGGAAATTGTTCTGAACCCAGCTTTTGATCTATTTACCTGATTATGACTTGACAAGCAAGATCTCTATTATCTTTCTATGCTGATTCCACTTTCAGTGTCTCTCGTCTGTGGCCACCGCCCTGCAGAGCGGCTTCCTCCCATACTGTGAACCTGTCTACCAGCGCTGTGTCAACCTGGTCCAGAAAACTCTTGCCCAGGCTGTGGTGAGAAGCCACACAAATACACACACCCACACACCCACCCACTCATCTCTCTATAATTCTGTCAGGTTAAGGAAAATACTAGAATGTGGAAAATGTTGAATCAAAACACAGATCATTTTTTCCATCATGGTGAATATCACACAATCTCTTTCTCTGTCTCACAGCTCCACCAGACTCAGCCTGAGTTTTATGAAGCTCCTGATAAAGACTTCATGATTGTGGCTCTGGATCTGCTCAGTGGATTAGCAGAGGGTCTTGGAGGGAACATTGAACAGCTGGTTGCCCGTAGCAACATTCTCACTCTCATGTACCAGTGCATGCAGGTAATTTTAGAGCATAGCCAGGCATTCTATCACCGATGTTTACCCTTATATAATAAGTTCTATTTTAATACATTTTAAAATGTAATAGATTGCAGTGGTGGAAAACTGAATTTATAGCAGCCATTACTCCAGTCTTCAGTGCCACATGATCCTTCAGAAATCACTCTATTATGCTGGTTTGGTGCTCAAAAAACATTTCTTATTACTTATTACCGTTGGATGTTTGTGTCAACGTGAGTGCACAGTAAATGTTAGCTGCAGCTGTTTGCCACTGTATCTAGGTAACGACTGATATGGAGTAGAAAACATCTTCTCTGTATAATGTGTTTGTCCCTCTGGATTTACCATCTAATATTTACATGCACAGAACCACATTTGCATTTGCCTGCTGCAGATGAATTGCAAGAGACGCAAATAATGCAAGCAATTTATTTGTGGACGAGCAGCTATGAGAAGTGTAATGTGGTAATTCTAATCTTTTGATGGTTGTATTTTGTCAGGATAAAATGCCAGAGGTCCGGCAGAGTTCTTTTGCTCTGTTGGGAGATCTGACCAAAGCCTGCTTCCAGCATGTCAAACCTTGCATTGGTATGCGGTTAAACATATTCAGTAACACTTCCTCAGTATCCACCTCTGTTTACTTTCAGGCACTAAAACTTATGTTTGTTTGTTTTTTTTTGCTAATCTCTCTTCTCTAGCTAACTTCATGCCTATCTTGGGCACAAACCTGAACCCAGAATTGATATCAGTCTGCAACAATGCAACATGGGCCATTGGAGAAATATCCATTCAAATGGGTAAGTGTTTCCTCATCATCTTGAAAAAAATATTACCCTCTAACAATAGCACTCACTATTCTATTTCTATTCTATCTACTTGTTTTCTTTTATTGTACATAAAATTTTCGACCCTCTATCACTAGCACACCTCTATTCTATTTCTGTTCTATCTACTTGTTTGCTGTAACTATATATACAATTATTGGCCCTCTAACACTAGCACACTCTATTCTATTTCAATTCTATCTACTTGTTTGCTTTTATTATACATACAATTTTTGTATCTCAAACATTAGCACACTCTATTCTGTTTTTATTCTATCTACTTGTTTTCTTTTATTACATTACATTTAGTTTGACCCTCTAACACTAGCACACTCTATTCTATTTCTATTCTATCTACTTGTTTTCTTTTATTATATATACAAATTTTTGACCCTCGAACACTAGCACTCTATTCTGTTTCAATTCTATCTGCTTGTTTTCTTTTATTGTATATAAAAATATTGGCCCCCTAACACCAGCACACTCTATTCTGTTTGTATTCTATCTGCTTGTTTTCTTATATATAAAAATATTGACCGTCTAACACTCTCTATTCTATGTCAATTCTCTCTACTTGTTTTCTTTTATTATACATAAAATTTTTGACCTTTAAACATTAGCAGACTCTATTCTATTTCTGATCTACTTGTTTTCTTTTATTACTTATACAATTTTTGACCCTCTAACACTAGCACTCTATATTCTATTTAAATTCTATCTACTTGTTTTATTATACCTAGAAATACTGACCCTCTAACACTAGCACACTCTATTCTATTTCTATTCTACTTGTTTTCTTTTATTACTTATAACATTTTTGACCTTGTAACACTAGCACTCTCTATTCTATTTAAATTCTATCTACTTGTTTTACTTTTATTATACATACAATTTTTGTCTCTCAAACATTAGGACACTCTATTCTGTTTCTATTCTGTCTACTTGTTTTCTTTTATTACATTACATTTTTTTGACCCTCTAACACCAGCACACTTTATTCTATTTCTATTCTTTCTACTTGTTTTCTTTTTATTAATGATAAAAAACAATAAGAACCCTCTAACACTAGCTCTCTCTATTTCTATTCTGTCTACTTTTTATTATTTTTTCATTATAAAAAACTTGCTACATTTACTGTTAGACTAACCATCAGACTTGTCACAGCGCATACATATTGTTGTTCTTTTGTTGGTTTGATTGCTTCTATTACCCTCATTTGGAGTAATAGAAGTCGCTTTTGATAAAAGCCTGCTAAATGATTAAATGTAAATGTAATCTTCAGTAATAAGTCGCAGTAATTTCATCATACCTTTAACTTTACTTATCTCTCTTCTTAGGTTCTGAGATGCAGCCGTATGTTCAGATGGTTTTACAGCAGCTTGTGGAGATCATAAACAGACCCAACACACCCAAGACACTTCTGGAGAATACAGGTACCATCTGAGGGGTGCTAGACCAGGCTGACCCCTCACAAGAGGTTTCCACCCTCTCCTTTTCCCAAACTCTCCCTATCCCCATTCCGCAGTGCTTATTAATCTCCATTCAAACTCCAGGAAGTGGACCTTACAAGGTTTGATAAAGGTTTTATAATACTTGATGTGAAAATCTTTACCAGTGCACAGTATTCTGGGTAACTGGGTTGTGAATAGGAATAGGAGCAATTTTATGCTCATTTGTTTTATATACAAAGTCAGCTGAGTTCCCTCAGCATATCATTGTTTCAAATGCGACAGTAACAGACCTTGTAACAGTCCAGCCGTGGTACTGACTGAAGTGGATTAATAAAACAGTGAGTTCCAATGTTAGCAAGTAGATCACTGTAATGAGGTTACAAGGATCAGTCAGTGAGATATTACAAACAATGATGAATGTAAACCAACCTTGAGAGGAGTATTAAAACCTGCTGTCTTTGATTTGAACATTTTTACTTGAAGATTTGAACCTTAAATAGTCTTTTTTTCCAAGTTAATTTAAAAAAAACATCAGATTTAAATCTGTTTTGTGGTGATTGGATGAATGTATAGCACCTGTACCTCGCAAACTATTTCCCAGTTACACTCCACTCTGATTGCACTGATCGAATTGAAGCTCTAGCCTGAGCCGTAATGGCTGCCGACATTGATTATTATTTATTTTTTTTATTTATTAGTTTTTTTTTTTAAATGAGGGTGAAGTGTAACGCTCCTAACATACTCCCACAGAAACAAAGGGTACCTGTAGATGTGTTCCTGTTTGTCGATTTATTTCTGTTGTTTTAGTTACTTTTCTTTTTCAATGTGAATGCATATCTGCCAATAGATGTTGAATGTTGTTTAGTTAAGGACGGCTAACGTTTGATGCAGGATTGCTGATGTCTCGATTATTCATGATGAAACATGGAAATTACATGAAATTACTTAATTAACCATGATTATTCAAGTGTTTTTTTTTTTTAATAATTATGAACAAGCATGTAGCATAGACAAATCCATACTGACCATTTTAGTCAGTTTTAAGTGTGAATCTTTTAACACACTACTGTTCAACAAATTGGGGTCAGTGAGATTTTAATTTTTTTTTAGAAAGAAATTCATACTTTTATTCAGCAAGAACATATTAAATTGATCAAAAGTAACAGTAAAGACTTTTCTGTCTGTTAAACTTATAAAAATATTAAGCATAAGACTGAAATAATGGCTGCTGAAAATTCAGCTTTGCCATCACAGGAATAAATGACATTTTAAAATATAAAAAATTGTAATAATATCAAACAATATTACTGTTTTTACTGTACTTTTGATCAAGTAGAGCGTTTTTGAAAAATCTTATCGACCTCAACGTTTGAACGGTAGTGTATCTCTTCTTTACAGTGCAGGTTTTACATCATTAACGTTACGATGTTGAGTTTACGTTCAATTAGCGAGTATTTGATCATCTATTTAATTACCGATTAATACAGTAATGGTGAACAGTGCTTAAGTGTGTTTCAGATTCTTTGAATCAGCCCATCCTGCACTGAACTGCGTTCTCTAATGAGCCAATCATCTGCTTTCTGCATGTCTCATTGGACTGTTCATAAATGCCTGTCTTTAATGAGAATGTTGCATAGTTTTGTGTCTCTTAAACTTAGGTCTCCCTCCTCTGTGCCTCTTAAGATCCTGGTGGAATCTAGTCCTCTCCATGTAGTTCGCTTGGCGTAATATGCATTTCTTAAAGAAACAAAAGAGACAGAAAGACAAGACAAGACTTTTCTGTTCTACTGAAGAAATTTTTGTGAGTTTAAGGGAGAAAATCTTAGAAAACAAGATTGTTTTGTGTAGTCTTCAATCTGAAATACAGGGATTTGGGGGAAGAGAAGCATGCAATTATATTGCGGTCATATACAAACGTCACTATACAAACAAGATGAAAGTTTCTCAGTAACTCTGAGCTGTAGAGAAGCCGTGTTTTCTAAGACTCCTCCCTTAAACGAGATCTATGTTTTTTTAGTGTCATATTTTACATTTGACCCTGTAGTCTGGGGCTGTGAAGAGCACTAGTGAAATCTTGTGTTTATTCTCATACACAGATTCTGTTGAGTTCTGTTTCTGAGTTGTCTGTTTGTTTGTTTGTTTGTTTCTTTTTGTTTTCTCCTCCCCCCCTCATTCGCTCATGTCTTGGTTGGCGTTTGGTGCTGTATAACCGTGATTGCGTTACCTTAGCAATAACAATTGGTCGTCTTGGTTACGTTTGTCCTCAAGAGGTGGCACCCATGCTACAGCAGTTTATAAGACCCTGGTGTGTATTATTCAATCTTTTATTTCATTCATTTCCTCTTTCTGTCTATCTTCTGGCTTTTCTCCCTATGGTTCTCTCTCTTTCTTTCTCTCACTCGCTCAGTCAGTCTCTCTCCGAACCTTGTCCCAGTGTTCTTGAAAAGGCTCCCGCTTTTCTTTAAAATATAGAAAGGTCCAGGATTTTGTCAACAAGGCATACAATTCACCAACACAATATATTCATATTTTCTTGCGAAAAAGACAAGAAGACATGCTAGGAGGCCTATTCAAGACATCTGAGAGAAGGTATCCCTCTCTTTCTCTCTGCCTTTCTCTCTGTTCTGTATGATTCAGTCTAAATCATTGCCAACCATGTGACTAACCCTGTCCCTCTAGGTCTTGTCGTTTAATTTGCCTCAGTAGCACCTTCATGTATTCTCAATTGATTTATTTCAGTTTTCACTTCTGTTTTCGTCTTTTATTGTCGCTATCTAACTACTAATTGAGTGCATGGGGTAATATCAAATGCTTGCTGGTTTCAGGAAACGGAAGCGCTAGTTAAACGGATAAAAAGAAGACGAATGGAAAGCTTTTTTTAAAAAAAGCATTTCACCTCCCCATTAAATGTGGAGTCTTTTAGCTGCATGATTTATCCCAGAATGCCTGCCCCAAAATTTGCACTAGTTTAACTCTATAAACGTGCAGCTGACAGAATACATGGTGCTATATAGACATTGTATTTGTCTTATAAAGTAGGATAAAGCTATTATAAAAATTCATAATTACAAAAGGAGGTAGATGCATATGATTAAGAACCAATAATATTAACAATAAATGATTAGTATGGGTTTGTGAGGAAATACTGCAACTAATTACTCTTCAGGTAAACCCAAAAACAGTTTTTTGGTTTCAACAAGAGAATGATTTATTCATAAAGAAGATAAAAATTTGAGTTCTCGATTGACCAATTTCTGTGATTTTAAACCGTTCGCTAGTCCCAAGGTGCTCTGAGGTGGTAGTCATGATATTGTGTTGATTATGTGTGAATCCACATGCAAACTAACCGCACAGGCTTGTTATTTGAAAACTGGTTCTTCCCTTCACTAGGTGCACCTCTCTTCGCAATATAAGAGACAATGAAGAAAAAGACTCTGCGTTCAGAGGAATCTGCACCATGATCACGGTCAACCCTGGTGGTGTGGTGCAGGTACGGCACGTTATTCTCACTGATGTCTCTCGGAGTGCTTGGACAATTGAAAATGATCCTCTTTGTTTTCTTTACCACCCCCTTCAGGACTTTATATTTTTCTGTGATGCTGTAGCATCCTGGATGAACCCAAAAGATGATCTTCGAGAAATGTTCTATAAGGTAGAGCGCTGTAAATGTTTCATGCCAGTCTGTGAGTTGGGAAAAACCTTCAAGATGATTGGAAGTGCATGCTCTATACTTAAATGTGTGTTCCCTGTTAGATCTTGCATGGGTTTAAGAACCAGGTTGGAGACGAGAATTGGAGACGCTTCTCTGACCAGTTTCCCCTTCCACTCAAAGAGAGACTCGCAGCCTTCTATGGGGTGTAGATGTTACCTGATTGAAGAGGTACATTTGCATGAGTCTTAGCCACTTAAATTTAGCAAGCATTCTTCATCAAAGTTGTTTTTTAAACCCCTGGTTTCATAGACAAGGCTTAAGCCTAGTCCTGGACTAAAATGTTGATTCAGCTCAAAGAAACTTGCAATGACTGATCTTAAAACATATCAGTGCCTTTGTTTTATCTCAAGATGCACACTAGTAATGTTTTATAAAAAATACTTAAATGTCTTAATTGAACTATGGCCTAATCCTGGTTTAGGCTAAGATCTGTCTATGAAACCAGGCCAAAGGTTTTTTATATTTCTTATATAAAAGCAAATGTAACAGAGTAACATGCAAACTATATATTAGCATTATTGTTCAAAGGTTTGTGACCAGGAAGATTTTTTTTATTCTCACTAAGGCTGCATTTATTTGGTCAAAATACAGTAAAAACTGTAATATTTTGAAATATTATGACAAATTAAAATAAAGTCTTATATTTGAATATATTTAGAAACGTAATTTTTGTGTTGTGATGACAAAGCTAAATTTTCAGCAGGCATTACTCCAGTCTTGAGTGTCACATGATCCTTCAGAAATCATTCTAATATGCTGATTTGGTGCTTAAGATACATTTTTTTATTACTGTTACCCCCGGTTTCAGAGACAAGGCTTAAGCCTAGTCCTAGACTAAAATGTAAGTCTGAGCTGTTTCAACTAAAAGAAACTTGCACTGACTGATCTAAAAAATATATCAGTGCCTTTGTTTTGTCTCAAGATGCACACCAGTAATGTTTTTTTCTAAGCATGTTTATAAAAATGATTTAAATGTCCTAATCCTGGCTTAGTCCTAAGCCCTGTCTGTGAAACCGGGCCGTAATGAAATGGTTGCACTCGGTGAACTGCTGGCGCTACCTGTTGCTTTTTTCACCGCAACACAACTTGGAAAATAAAACACTGATACGATGACCACAGCTACTGAAAGAGCTTATGGGTGGCGATGGATATAAGCGTAAGCTTAAACCAAATGCCATACCATTGTTTTTTTCCACAAGGAATTTAAATGCCCCCGGATATCAAGTGAAATCCATGCTGAGAAACTCCAGTGGCTGTGTCATCATGATTACATCCTGTCAGGATGGCATCTAGTGTTTCTTATCTCTGCCATTTGTAAGCTCTTTCAGTAGCTGTGGTCTACTAAAAGCCTCAAAGGCATCAGGGCTAAAGTGAAGAAAACAAAGTTTTATTCATCCACAAACATCTTCCCATTCTTTTCTCCTCTTCTCGTTGCTAGGAAAACCAGTGAAGACTTACATCACTACTCTTGTTGCCTTTCGACTTAAAATTGCAACCAAAAGCCGCACGATGTGGCATCGTATCAGCATTTTCATTTTTGAGTTGTGCTGCGGTACAAATAGCAACAGGTAGCGCCAGTAGCTCACCGAGTGCAAACATTTAACGTCATCGAAATAATAGCACCCCCCATAGTTCAAAATATGTATTAAATGATGTGGATTTTTAAATAATGTAAATCTTTCATGTGTTTTCCACTACATATTTCAGTAAGAGACATAATTTATGTAATATTAAGCCATACAAGTCTTAATACCCAGGGTTCTCTTTAATTTTTGCTTTTTTAATAAGTTGTTTAAATTAACATGAACCCAGATTCATAAATGTACCTTGAATGGCCATAATTGTAATATGTTACCAATATCTACTAATGCTATACATATAATATGATTCTAATTTGATCTCTTTCTTTCTTGTTCTGCAGCTTATTCACTACGGGAGAGGATGGGAACCTCTGATACCCAGGGCATGTTGCCCTTTACCTGGGGGGAAGGGTGGTCTAACAGGGGTGGGAGGCACACGGCCCACTGGCCCCCTGTAGACGGGGTGGGAGGGAAGTGTTAGCTGAGGCGCTAGTCGACAACACCTCGCCAAGCCAAACCAAAATAGGGAGGAAAGCTTTTTCATCATGTCATAACAATCAGCCACAAGGGCAAAAAAGTAAATACATTGTTAGCATTCATTCACCAGGACACTTAAAGTAACGGGACATCCAGGGGTTAAAAGAAACTAAACAAAAAAACAACACGAAGATATGTGTAAACTCTGTAGTGTTGCACTCCTGACATAGGAAAGTGCCTGGAGACAAGTTCTGAAAAACAGGTTTCGTTTATTTTCTGGACTGTATCATGTAGAGGGGTGGGTGTGACGTAAATCTCATCTGGACGCAAAGCAGAAGTCCTATGCATGGGGTGATGTAGGGTATAGCTCGACTGCATGAAAGTGTGCAGACCGTGTTTTGTGTGCCAGCTATGCACAGCAGTAGACGGTAAACACTTAAAGACAGTAAACGTTAAAAACGTACCATATTTTGGGGGCTGCGTCTAAAAGGTAACACAGTGTAACTAGAAATGCAAGTCCTCTCATATCATCGATTACGAAGGGTTTGCATCTTTGCAAATGTTTTGCAAAGATAAAGGAATACAAGTCTGAATGACTGCGTAACTTTATTTTTACTTTTTTTCTAAATTCGTCTTGGTAAATTAAGTTAGCATGCGCAAAGCGAGAGGGAAGACTCCATATTATCACAGTGAAGATGTTCGAACAGTATCGCTCTGTACGAGGCTTTAATGTTCCTGAGTCTCACTTTCTGATATCCAGCGTGGCTTGACATGGATCCAAACTAGTGAACCCTAAACACACATTTTGTTCGTTTTTGAGACATCAGCGATTTCTTTTTTGCTTAGTTTGCTCAGAGCATGATTTTGAAGATGCTTGTGATATCTTTTTTTTTGACTGATCGGGTTAATCTGGATGTTTAGTTGTTTGATTTGTGCATGTTGGTGGCCCAATGAGCAATCTGTTTTTTTAGCACCCCCATACAGACTAGTTTTAATAATGTGTTTTTTTCCACACATACACAATAGGTGACGTGTTTTCCATCCGCATATTGCTTTCGTGACTCTAATTTAGTTCCGTTACCTTCTGCATGAAGTTTAAAAACGTCCCATGCTGTGTTGTGTATAATCCTGGACAGTTCAGTGCTTGTGGAGGCAGTATTTGTGTCCCTCGTGTGAATAGTAGCAAGCCTTAAAATGCCCGAATGTATCCCAGAGTGTGAGGATTTAGGTATTACAAACTTTTTGTTCATGCTCATCTGGAAGCATGTGAAATGGTTCTTTGAAGTATAAGCTACGTTTTGGACTATAAAGAATGTTAGCATTTTAGATCTGAACACTATGGGATACTGTCAGGTGTTTGTGAGTCTGTGTTGTGCTGGTGTATTTCTGCAAAGTCTTTTTATTTTCTTCAGTTTGTCTGTCACATTCCAGATGTTCTACATTTGTAACCAATAAGAGAGGTCGGAGGTACTTCTGACTGAAAAAAATGAAAAGAACAAACAAAGAAACAAGATGTAGGCAGATATTATGAATGTTAAGTGTGTTGTCTTACACTTATGAATGCTGCTATGTGTTGTAATTTTCTACTTGAATATTTTATGTTGTAGAGACCTCAGGAGGTATGTTTACTGTTAATGTTTTTTTTCTTTGCTGTTTTTATTTTTATGTATGCCTTTCCCTGCTGTTCAGGCTCCCATGTTTCATAATAATAATAATATAGCAATTCACTGTAATTCATTCAGCTGCTGGTGAATATCCTTTCTAACGGGCATATTTTTGTCACTATGTCTCCTCGTAAAAGAATGTAAAACTTTTTTTTTTTAAATTAGAGGAGCTATCCGATAATAGGATATTTCATGTGGGGTTAAAATGGAAGTAACTGGCCCTTATGTATGTGAACATTTATTTATGAAATATAAATGCAGTATATACTGTAACGCCTTGAAGTTAAACTTGAGTTTTTTGTGGGGAGCGGGGATATAAATACGGCCACGAGACTTGGAGGTTGCACAGTAATGGATCTAATGGTTTTACTTTTTTAATAGTTTTAATTTTTTGTCTTGTTTTCTTTTTGAGAAGTACAAAGTGTAAAAAAAACTAAATGTTGTGTCCCTACCCCAGACTGCACCAACTGCTGTATAGTTCTATGTGTGGAATTTAAGATAATGTAATAATGAAGTCAAACTTTGCTCAAAAGCTCCCTTTTCTGGTCCGAGAGCAGTTTAATTTATAGTGATTTTTATTTTATAATCTGATTTTGAAGAAAGATTAAAATATAGAAAGTAATCATTTTTAGGGGCCACCAAATATTTTGGATCATGCAAAGAATATATATTGTACTGTAGAAATTTTGTAATGATATTTGTATGACATTGTTATGGACGTGAGTTTGTTTCACTGCTTGGATCTGTGCATTGATAAGAATAAACACTTTTCAAAAATCACTGATTACTTTGTCTAATGCATTTCAAAGATTTTGAAAATGCAGTCTAATTCAAATTTATTTTATTATTTAAGTTGTGGCTTTTCTTCTTTCTTTCTTTAAGACATAAATATGTACCTGCTACACAAATAATGTATAGGCCTACCTTTTATTGATATTTGTGACCATGGACCACAAAACCAGTAGCACGGGTATATTTGTATCAATGGCCAAAAACACTGTATAGGTTAAAAATGTTCAATTTTCAACTTTTCTTATGCCAAAAATCATTAGGATATTAAGTAAAGATCATGTTCCATGAAGATATTTTATAATTTTCCTACTGTAAATATGTCAAAACTTAATTTTTGATTAGTAATATGCATTGCTAAGAACTTAGTTTAGACAAACTTAAGGCGATTTTCTCAATATTTTGATTTGATTATTATTATTATTTTTGTACCCTCAAATTAGAGATTTTCAAATACTTGTATCTCGGTCCTATCCTAACAAACCATGCATCAATAGGAAGCTTATTTATTCAGCTTTCAATTTTGTATGATGTATAAATCTCAATTTTAAAAAAATGGACCCTTATGACCAGTGTTGGGGGTAATGCATTACAAGGAACGCAAGTTACTTAATATTATTACTTTTGCCAAGTAACTCGTAAAGTAATGCATTACTTTTTAATTGACAAGAAAATATCTGATACTTTCTCCCCATTTATTGATTAAAAGCTCTCCTGTCCCCCTGTTGAGAGAAATCGGGAGTAAGATGTTAGTTCTAAAATAAATGTGAACATGCATTAATTCATCTCACTCACAAAAAACAGATTCATTATTCCTCAAAATGAATAAAAACAGTGTAATTCAACTCAGAATATGACGCAAACCTGCAATAATTAAATATGTTAAATAATACAAATAAATATGCATATAATACCGTTTTATTAACCAATGTCTTTGCTGCCGACCTTCAATGATGCAATTCAACCATACTAATAAGCAAAAATTACTAAATTAATCTAACATTTGTTTTTTCTTTTTTTATTGCTGAAGAGTTAATATTTTTCCTTCTGCGATCTACTGTACAGATGTGAATTTACTTTTCTGAAAGCCTGAGGTTTTTGATGTGAAAAGGCTCATGCATTTGCCAAAAATATAACTTTTTTATATTAAAAAACAAACAATCAAGCCCTGCCCAGATTTTAAAAGTAACGCAAAAGTAAAGTAACTCAATATTGTAATGCATTACTTTTAAAAGTAACTTTCCCCAACACTGCTTATGACTGGTTTTGTGGTCCAGGGTCACATTCGTTTCCAAGAACAGTAACACATTACACTGTGGCCTTTCAATATCGTCTGTTATATAATTTTATAACGTTTCGTAGTATAATCCCATATGATTATACTAGGAAAGAGTCACTACGCTGAGGAGTTTTACAGTGGTACATGAAAACTAAACGATTGCATCATGGGAATCGTGTCAATTCTTGAAACCACCACTGGTGTCGCAGTTTCTTCATACACTTACCTCAATGAAATACTAGTGGAAGGGGTGAAAAGCAAGCAAGGAGGTGGAGTCGTGTTCAGAGGGAGGAAAACCCAGCAGAAGAGCAGGAAAAAAGAGAAAAACCACCAGACACAACAACATCGGGGGGAGGACGGTGGATTAACTGTGCCAACGGAGGCAATTCAAATTAAGAAGAAGCGCTGGTGTGAAGAAGGGAGGACAGCAAGATGATAACGCCCTATTTCCTGGAAAATTTCTGGGTAGGTTGCTTATGCTTTGCTCTTATTTGGCTTGCTTGTTAAGGACAACTCAGCTCTACACGTCTGTCATTCTTTAAACTGCTACGATACGCGTGATTTCTGGGGCTATTCTTCATGTTTTGATTCACGCCGGCCGTTGTTGGGATAATACCGGTAAAACATGGTCGAGGCAAGCACGACAGCCTACTGGCCTGTTGCCCCCCGCACTTTTCTCGGAGAATGCCGTCCAGCTAGATCGGGGATTGGGCCTCATTACATCCATCTGACACAGACAGCCAACTACGTTCCACCTCCGTTCAATCCTATTGGCTGTCGATCACCGTCTTGGAATGTTAATGATCCCGTTCTGCAACACCATTGGATAGTACGGCTGTCAATCATAATGCTGTCCTGCTATATTCTTCCGTAATGAAGTTAGACCGGAGGCCAGAATGTCTAATAAAGTAGTTTTTTATTATGGAGTTATACAATTCAAGCATTCATATGTGAATCATGTATTAATTAACCCCATCTCTTTAATAGTATAACGTTACCTCATGGTGATATTTTAATCACTGTTGTTTGAGTGCTCGTGTTTGTCGTTTTAATCTCAAGACATACCTCCTCATTAGACCATTTACTTCGTAAAGGGACGCATAACCCCCCGAAATTCTGTCATCGCTTATTCACCCTCATGTCGTTCCAAACCTTTGTGACTTTATTTTAATACGACGCCAAAAGGTTTGTTAAAGCTATAGTCAGAAGTTCACATTCTGTCATAGTTTACTCACCCTCATGCCATTCCATACCTGTATGACGTTTTTTTTCCTGCTGTGGCACTTAAAAAAATTTGAAGAACGTTTATGTCAATTAAGTCAATAGACACCAAAAATGTTTTGTTGCCAACATTCTTCAAATTGTTTTCTTTTCAGCAGAAGATAGGGCGAGTAACATGAGTGTGAGTAAATGATTATGGAATTTTCATTGCATTGTCATTTTATTTAGAATGATCTATCTTTATTATCTCTTACATTCCAAACATCAAGATTCCTCTGTGGTCATGTGCCATATATGATCAACCATTTAATGTTTAACCATTAAACAACACCTGACTTGCAGAAGTGTTGAGCTGAGCAGGGTGAGAAAGTGTGCGGTTGGAAGCCGTGACTGTCAAAACAGGAGATGGGGGGAGATGAAGAGAGATGAGGGATTGCAGAGCTGTGGAGTCTTGTTCTCAATCAGGTCTTTGTGTCGAGGGCTCGGTGAAACAGGGACGCCTATGATCAGCTGTGTGCTTGTAATGCAGGGCACAGACGTACACACATATACCCCACACACCGAGAGCCACACTTCTTCGCTTCTTCGCAAGCTGTCATGCCCAAGGAATGAATGCAGGGAAGGTCAGACTGTCAAAATAGGCTTGATATTTATCTGCCATGACATCATCATCTCTTGAAATCAATCTTCTCTGCGCTCCAGAACCTGACGCCCGCAGGTGTTACGACTTACCCTAAACCTCCCACAACAAAGGGGTGTTTGAAGGAAACCTCTTAGTCTTGTTTCCTCCAGTCAAACACATCAAACCGCAGGTTTCCTCTCTAGCTGTAGAGCACCGTGTGAATTTTCTAGTTAGCTTCTGACCTTTTGCTGATATATCACATTTTTCTCTGTTGGTTTGGTTGGTGGATGTTCAGACTTGTTGTAGTCAGAAGACACCTGTTTACGGAAATTTAATATCCGGTTGAGTCATTCTGCAGATATTCCATTTTGGTTTTTTATGTGTGGTTGTGTTAATCATTTGTAGTGTGTAAAATGTCAAAACTGTTATTGATCATATTTACATGCATTTCATTTTCCGATTACAGTTACACTTATTCATTTTATCCAAAGCCACTTACAAATGAGGAGCGTCTCAAGCAATTAGTCAATAGTATTCATACAAAGGTTTAGATATGCTACCAGTCAAAAGTTTTTGAACGGTAAGATTTTTTAATGTTTTTTAAAGAATTCTCTTTTGCTCATCAAGCCTGCAGTTATTTGATCCAAAATACAGCAAAAGCAGTAATATTGTGAAATATTTGTACTATTTAAAATAACTGCTTTGTATTTGAATGTATTTTATTCCTGCGATCAAAGCTAAATTTTCAGCATCATAACTCCAGTTATCAGTGACACATGATGCTTCATAAATCATTCTAATAATCTGATTTGCTCTTCAAGAAACATTTATTATTATTATCAATATTTAAGTTTTTTTTTTTTTCAGGATTCTCAGATGAATAGAAAGATCCAAAGATCAGCATTTATCTGAAATAAAAAGTGTTTGTAACGTTACACACTATATACCATTCAAAAGCTTGGAGTCAGTATAATTTTATTTTATTTTTTATTTTTTTGGGAGAAAGAAATTATAGAAATTGATACTTTTATTTAGCAAGAATCCTTTAAATTGATCAAAAGTGATGATAAAGGCATTTATGAGGTTACAAAAGATTTGTATTTCAGATAAATTCTGTTCTATTCAGCAAAGAAACCTGAAAAAATCTACTCAGCTTTTTTCAACATAATAATAATAATAATAATAATAATAATAAATGTTTTTTCTGAGCAGCAAATCAAAATATTAGAATGATTTCTGAAGGATCATGTGACTGGAGTAATCATGCTAAAAATTCAGCTTTGAAATCACGGGAATAAATTACATTTTAAAATATATTTAAATAGAAAACAGTTATTTTAAATAGTAAAATATTTCACATTTTTACTGTTTTTGCTGCACTTTGGATCAAATAAATGCAGGCTCGGTGAGCAGAAGACACTTATTTAAAAAACATTATAAATCTTACTGTTCAAAAACCTTTGACTCAGTGTAATGAAAGAACTGAAAGCTATATGTTTTTTCAATAAATAGGAGTTATTAAGTTCTATCCTTCAAAGTGTAACAGATTATCCAAAAAAAAAGAAAAAAATTTGGTAGGGACTTGATTCTGCCTATCAATTGTATGGGTTTTAAAATATGCATGTTGTACTCTGATACAGGCAGTTGTGAAGGGACGGGATTTAAGTGGGCTAACTGGATAAATTGAGAGAATTCTGTAATTTTCACAGATTTGTGACGCATGTTTTTAGAGAATAAACTGAGTGAATTTCCATTTCATGCATTTCAGTTTAATTTTAGGGTGCTAAACCTTTATATTTGTTCTGTCTTCTTTCAGTACTGGACATTGAATGGTTAAAAGAAAAGACATTTTAATATACTCTCTTTTTAACCAAGATTGTGTGACTGGACATCTTTGTCTTTTAATGCATTTGAATGCAGTGTGTTTCCACTGATCAACAATGTCTGTAGGACAGATGTCCCGAGCATGGAGGCAGTTCACCCTGCTTAAACAGGGTGGGTTCAGAAGGTCATGTGAGGGACTCAGAGCTGCAGTGAAAGGGATTTAGCTGAACTTTGACACTGTTGATGTCTAAATGTTTTGCTTTGCTCATTGTCGATTCACTATACAGATGTTTGCTTTCAGAACGGCAATGTGGTTTTCAGAAACTGAGCTACTGTAAGTGTTTGTGAATAAATTTGTTGAAGTTATGTTCGCTTTTCATTCACCATTTAGGTTGTGAACAGCTATTTACTGATTTGATTATCTGAGTAATCTTCCATGCACAAGGTCATTTTTTAACAGGTGCAGTTGTGCATTGGATTTATGCTTTGCATAAATTGTATTTTATCTGTTATTTGTTATCTGAGACTGACATTTATTATATGGTTCTTTTGCTCCAGAATATCTGCGAAAGACAGTCTTTATTATATTAGATAATGTTAGAATAAGATAATTTATACTATTAGATTAAGGTCACATATTATCTAGTATGTTATGAGAAAACTGTTTCTAGGAAGAAGTTGATCTTATTTGGCACTGTGAGTGAAGTTGTTATATTTCCTAGTCTTCATCAGTCAAGATACATGTAATGCATACTAATGTAATCACAATTCAGATCTGTCTGCTCCATTCAACAGATTCTAACAAGAAGCCAGACTGCGTCAGCTATGCCAATTTTAGCATGCTTTGTAACGTTTATTAAACCTTTATGGGTTAGGTTCAGCAGATGGCTGTGGACTAAACCATGCATTAAACCAGGCAGTTAACTTGCATAGACCATGTGTTGTTATCTCACTTACAAGGACACATTTGCAAAAAGCTAATACATTTAAAGCTATTTTAAAACTAGCATGTAGGGAACAGGGTGTATTTTAAAGGTAAAGCGTGATTCATTGCAACACTCTGCCTAAATTTGTGCAAATAGTAGGTATAAAGAATTAAGTGTTTTTGGTTAGTTTGTTTTTGCATTTGTCTATGTCTATGTGTTTGTCAAGTACCACTATATTTTTAATAAATCCAAAAAAAGGGCCGTAGAATATTGAAAGAGATGCAAAGAGATTTTTTTTTTAAACCCTGTATATTTATTTTTTATTTTTAAAAATATATATTTAATTAATTAAATTTTTTTTAAACAACTACATATTTTATAAAAAAAAAAAAAAAAAAATACATCTCTGCAGTATCACACAAACTTTACACATCTAATATCAGAGAAAACTAACATAATGCATAAGCATGAAGATAAAATTCCTAACCGCAACATGAACAAGATATAAATATAAGTTGGCCTGATGGGACGGCTACTGCAGGAATATTTTGGTTAGCATGATGGGTTTATATGGAAGTACAAAATTGAGAGGTTTTGTTATGAATTTCTCCAGGTGAATGTGGTGCTAGAATGAAGTAAAGGAATAAGAAGACACGCAAGAGTAGATTTATGAAGTGGAATATTTTTAAAATGTAACAACATTTCCAATGTACCTACTTAAAGGAGAATTTCACTTCCAGAACAAAAAATGTACAGATAATTTACTCACCCCTTGTCATCCAAGATGTTTGTCTTTTTTTCTTCAGTCAAGAAGAAAAAGTTTCTTGAGGAAAACAATTTCAGGAATTATCTTCATATAGTGGAGTTCAGTGGTGCCCCCAAGTTTGAACTTCCAAAATGCAGTTTAAGTGCAGCTTCAAATGGCTCTAAACGATCTCAGAAGAAGGGTCTTATCTAGCAAAACGATCTGTCATTTTCGAAACAAATGGACAGTTTATATACTTTTTAACCTCAAACGCTCGCCTTGTCTAGGTCTGCGTGAACTATGGAGACAGTACATTTAAGGGTATTCGTTTTCTTCAAAATCGTCCTGCAGAAGTACCGACCCAGTGTTTACAAAGTGAACATGCAAAGAATATCAAACGCCCTTTACAAAAAAAGGGTAAACAGCGATCTAGGACTATTTTGACGATGAAGAAGAAAATGAGACGGGAGTTTTTTGACATACCCCAACTGTATTGACCCAGACTGTATCGCCAAGACAAGACGAGCATTTGAGGTTAAAAAGTGTTAAAAGTGTCAATTTGTTTAAAAAATGACAGATTGTTTTGCTAGATAAGACCCTGCTTCCTGGGATTGTTTAGAGCCCTTTGAAGCTGCATTCAAACTGCATTTTGGAAGTTCAAACTTGGGGGCACCAATGAAGTCCACTATATCGAGAGAAATCCTGAAATGTGTTCCTCAAAAAAAAATATAAATAAAATAAATAATTTCTTTATGACTGAAGAAAGAAAGACATGAACATCTTGGATGACAAGCGGGTGAGTAAATTATCTGTAAATTTTTGTTCTGGAAGTGAAATTCTGCTATAACCATATTTTTGGGGTCCAATTTGTACCCAGAAGTGAGCTAAATCTGACTGAGGTGGGGAGGCATCCTATTTTGTCAAAATTGTATAAAAATAAAAAAATGTCTTTTTAAAAATCTGTAAATGCAGAAAGTTGTCTGTTAGGGTTAGGTTTAGGGTGTGGGTTATGTTATTGTATTTATAATTAGCTGTATATATAAATAGTAGAAGTTAATGGAATGTTCTCATGTCTAAGTAAACTTTGCATGTTTGCAATCAGGGTCTTTGCATATAGTCTCTATATTGGGAACCTCACCCAGTTTGTGAGACCAGCTGCATGAACAAGCACATACGCACACATTCAAGCCAAATACACACTTTTGTACCTTCATGTCTTGTCTTGTGTGTTTTGGCTTTAAATATGAATTCTGCTTGGTTTGACCTGAGCCATATTGTGGTTTAAACCCCCTTACAGAAACACAAACATGCACCAAGGCATAATACACAACATCAGAGTCAGTGAGCATTTTCCTACGCTCGAATTAGCAACTTCAAACTGCATGTTTTGTTCCTCATCTGCTGTGTGTCTGGTGTTTATCGACGGTCTCTCAACTTCTCTTTTACTAACGTCATGGATTTCTAGCAGGTCACAGATATTTGGTGTCGTTGTAGCTGCTTATTTGTTTTTCAGAGAATTAATGTGATAACTACATCGTCTTATGTTCGTACTTGAATATTAGAAATGAAACACAGCATGACATTTTCTGTCTTTGAGGCAGTTTATGATTGGTTGTCTATTGCTAAATCTCACTATGTATGTTGTACGTAACGTCACAGGCGTGAAACAATGCTTAACCCAGTGTTAAAACTAGCCTTCCTCACGATTATGTGGGCTGCATGAACCGATCACAGAACAAACTGGCATTTTGGTGTGCTTGTATTCAAGGAGCAGACGCCCAAAGCATTTTCCTGAGTTTGTTGTTGTTTTCCTATTGTATTTTTTAATATCACTGCATTCCTTGGTCACTTCTGTAGCGCTTGGCTTTCCTGTTGCTGTTCTTTCAACACACATGCACGCACAATCTTACAATCTCACACAGGTTTCAGTTGTCTTTGCGCTGCAGGAAACACACACACACTGTGTGATATTTGCTGTGTCCACAAAAGCTGATGTGGAAGTTACACAGCATAAACATGAGAGCAGAGCTTCATCCTTCCTTATGTTGCTTTATGTCGATGTCTTTTTAGTAGATAGTGATCATATTAATTTCACATGCTTTTCTAAATTCTTCTCTGAACACCCAGATTTTCCCTAATAATAACCAAATTAAAAAAACTGACCTGAATAGTTTATCAAAGTATGCTGCCATTCAAAAGTGTATTTATTTATTTATTCAGCAATGATACATTAAATTGACCAGAAGTGTCAAATTTCAAATAAATGTTGTTCTTTTTAACTTTAGAATTAATCAGAGAATCCAGAAAAGAAAATGTTTTACAGTCTCAATAATAATGAATCAGCATATTATAAAAATACAGAAAATCAGCATATTAGAATGATTTCTGAAGGATCATGTGACAGGAGTAACGATACTGAAAATTCAGCTTTGCATCACAGGAATAAATTATATTTTATGTTATTACTGTTTTCTTTTTTTTTTAAACTAATAAAAGTAGGCTTAGGTAGTATAAGAGACTTAAAGATTTAAAAAAAAACTGGTAACACTGTACAACAAGGTTTATTAGTTAACATGAACTAAGAATGAGCAATACTTCTACAGCATTTATTTATCTCACTTAATGTTAATTTCAGCATTTACTAATGCATTATTAAATTCACAAGTTCTGTTTGTTAACATTAGTAATGCACTGTGAACTAACATGAACAAACTATGACTGTATTTTTATTAAGTAACATTAACAAAGATTAATAAACAGTGTAATGTATTGTTCATTGTTTGTTCATGTTAGTTAACACATTAATGACATCTTATTGGAAAGTGTTACCAAAAAATCTTACCGACCACAAACTTTTGAACGCTATTGCGTGACTACAATGATGATAGATAGAATTTGTTTTTCTTCTTTTTTTGTTCTTCTCTTTGAATCACTGGTTGAACTAAGGTGCCAGTTTTCTGTATTTTCACAGTTGGCTTTTGAGAAATGCTAATAAATAGCTTACAATTTAGCTTGTTTTGCTTTGGTTCATTAATCTGATGTATTAACTGTAAATTATTTGCTTGGGTAAAAAAAAGGCCTTGGAGAGCATATGATTGATTACGTCTGTTGTACCAAGCTGGCATGGATGACAGCTGTATTTATAGTCAGTCAGAGCAGTTATGCTAAGCAAACACAACCTTATTATTATTATTATTAATATTAATGTGAAATGACTGACTTGCGCTTTAAAAAAGGACATAATCGGACCAAGCATTTGTAAATATTTAAACAAAATATTATTTAAAATTATTCGTTTCTGTTACTCGTCAGCCAAAATTTGATAAGCAGAGGAGAGGTGACACCCTTGGCACACTATAGTACATGTGCATGTTTGTATTACAGTTACGGAAGTGTCTTTTTCTTCTAAGGCATGCACATAAAGCAGGTGCCTATATGCATGGCCAGCAAAATCCTTTTTTTAAAGGTAAAATGTGTCTAACCTTTACTCATAACATTACATTAAAAAATATAATTCCATCATTACATAAGAAGTGGTGTCAGGCTTCAGATCTAAATTATGCATTAGTTTAGTGCTTGCATTTTTAAAACAGTGATATCGGACACGTGTAGCATTGTAACCATGGTTGAAACTCTTTACACAATTCAGACCGAGCTTACAGCACTGACTCGCTCGCAAACGGGCAAAACACACGGAAAGTATGTTGCGGATGAATATGGTGGACCAGTCTGCTTTAAGAAGTCAGCTAGATGCAATTCAGACCATGACAGCAATGATTGTTGAGAAACCAAAAGTGGTAAACAAATGTCTACATCAGTGATGACAATTTTTAATGTTGCTTCTTGCTTTTTGCCTTTATTAGGGGGAAAATGTGGTGATGTTGCTCAAATGTTGTTTTTAATTTATTTGTATGTTTTCTTTGGCAGGGCGATAAAAACAGTGGATTTGATGTACTGTACCATAACATGAAACATGGCCAGATATCCAGCAAGGAGCTATCAGACTTCATCAGAGAAAGGTGAAACTGTGTGCGTGTGTGTGCGCGTTTAGTTGCTCTTGTTGTTTTTAAAAGGATGAATCACCTCAGTGTTATATTGTATTCATGATAGCCTGTCATAACACAGTCATCTGTCTTAAAATTGTATGCTAGCAGTGTTGTTTGTGTTAACTATAACTCGAATCTTTTAAAAATCGCTATTGTTTATTGAAATAAAGGTGAAATAAAATATAAATATCACTTGGAAAACCTAATCTCAAAAAACGTGAACGGTTTGGCTAACCATAAAAAAATAAGTTTTAAGTTGAATACAACTAAAACTAAGTCAGACATAAAAATAAATAAATATAAGGATTAAAAAAGTAAAAAGAATCTACTAAGTGTTAACTGTTTTACCAAAATAAACAAAATGCATTTTATTGTTTATTTAGTACTGACCTGAATAAGATATTTCACATACAAGATGTTTACATATAGTCCACAAGAGAAAATAATAGCTGAATTTATAAAAACCCCTCAACTTTTGACCCCGTTCAGAAGTTTGCGTACACTTGATTCTTAAAGAAGTCTTTCTTTCTTCAGCCGTAAAGAAATTGTGATAAAGCCATAAAAACCTTTTAGGATTTTTCTCTATATAATGGACTGATATGGTGCCCCGATTTTGAACTTCCAGAATGCAGTTTAAATGCAGCTTCAAATGTGGTTGTAAACGATCCCAGTCGAGGAAGAAGGGTCTTACCTAGCGAAACGATCAGTTATTTTAATAAAATACAATTTATATAATTTAAGTAATAGTTGTTCATAAGTCACTTGTCCTGAAGCGTTAAACTGCCCGCTGTTCTTCAGAGAAATCTTTCAGGTCCCATAGATTTTCCAGCATTTTATTGTAATGGCTGCATGATTTTAAGATCCATCCTCTCACACAGAAGACAACTGAGGGACTCATATGCAACTATTACAGAAGGTTCAAACGCTCACTGATGCTCCAGAAGGAAAAATGATCCGTTAAGAGCCGGGGGGTGAAAACTTTTTGAATTTGAAGATCAGGGTAAATGTAACTTATTTTGTCTTCTGGGAAACCTGTAACTATCTTTTGTAGCCCCTGAAGAGCAGTAATAAAAGTATGATATTTAGGCACAATAAGAAAAATGTGCACATCTCCATTCTGTGCAAAAGTTTTGACCCTCGGCTCTTAATGCATGGTTTTTCCTTCTGGAGCATCAGTGAGCGTTTGAACCTTCTGTAATAGTTGCATATGAGTCTCTCAGTTGTCCTCAGTGTGAAAAGATGGATCTCAAAATTAAAAAAACTGAAAATATAAAATAATTCAGTGTTAATAAAACAAAGCTCTATGTAAGTCAAGTATTATGAGATCTGTTGGCCACTAGGTCTGAATCTTTCCAAGAAAATCTTTATGTAGATTAATCCACAAAAACCTCATAAAATTACAGCACAAAATAAAAACATGACATTTGGAAATGTTTCTCAGTCTGAACAATGAGTTTAGATTCATCACTGGCAAAATGACAGTAGGTACAGCTGTAATTTATTTTGTTAAATTGAATACAGCGATGAAGATTAGCTCTTAACACTTATGAGATCATTTTGTGCAGAGTTCTGTCAGATCATTTACCTGTGCTGAACCTCTGTTAGAAATCTTGCTTGTCTTATGCAAATAAGACATCTGTCAAGGGGAGTAAAGCCATTCCAGAGGAAACTATTTTAAAACTTTTCTCACAAAACCATCCAAATGTTTTTTTTTTTTTTTTTTCAGGAATGCTGCAAGTGCTCCAAAAGCCTCATCATCCGTCATACATTTTGCCTGCTTTAACAGTCAAAGCTGTATTATACTAATGGAAAGAATTCACACTCTGATAGATTTAAAATGTGCAGAGGGTTTAAACCATCTCATGAGCTCTTTGACTGACAGAGGAATTTTGCGGATTCGTAATACCAAGCTATTTGAAGTTTTATTTGTGTCATTAAAAGAAGTTCTTGTTCTTGATTTATGTTCTTTTGGCTGTTGTATTGCGAGATTTTTTTTTCCAGAGGATGATGATAGATATTGGAAGAGGTTGGCCACAATTGGAGCGTGTCTGTCTCCCCCTTGTGGACACAGTGTGACATTGTCTGTATCAGGGTGAAACAGTGCTTAGACTAATTTGCTCTTCTAGATATTTTCTTTTAACACAGAAAAAGAAAACCATAGCAGTAGATTTTCAAATGACTCTGGGCAAGTGTCAGTAGGGATACACTGCCTGCAAAAGTTTTGAACATATTTTGTTTTTACTGTTTTTCTTTGTTTTGTTTTCACATTTTTTTTAATCAAATGGCACATCTGACAATTTGGGGATTACGTAGTGACTCAAACACTCTGGGCTTCTCTCAGATATCTCAAAGCTGCATTATGTAAGTTTTTTTGGTTAAAATGATCCGAAATCAATTATTGAGCAAGTACGTAAGCAATCAGTGTTCAGAAAGATTAATTATTATTATTATTATTATTTTTGTGCTTAAAGGGGTCATCGGATGCTAAGTTCACTTTTTCATGCTGTTTGAACATTAATGTGTGTTGGCAGTGTATGTACAAATCAACCCTATAATGATAAAAATCCGTGCAGCGGTTTTTAATTAATCTGTAAAAATAATATCCCCTTTTTCAAATCGAGCCATTCTCAGATGCCTGTCGGTGTGGCGTCACACCCACAGAGGCTGCTCCCATGATAGTTGATTGACATGGGCGTTTTACCTTGGATCAGCTGTCACAGTCCGCCCTCGTTGTTTCGATGCCAGAGCAGGGATGTAAGTTAGACAAGAATATCTCCAATTGAGCGATTGAGGTGTTGTGTTGCTGGATGTAATAATGAACATAGTGGTCGTCATTTACTCCGGACATCTGAGCCGCTGAAGATGCAGTAAATTAAGTTTGTTTGTGAAGGGAATGCTCCTCTGGATCTACATATATCCGTCTATGTTCGCGCAAATCATTCATGATCCAGCTTCGCTTACAGCAGAAGTGAGTATAAAGGTTTTTTTATGAATCTTTGCGATCGCCTTTCCTTATAACGTGGTAGTTAGGAAGTTTAGCGGCTAAACGCGGCTAAAGTAAACAAGATCGTCATTCCACAGAGAGAAGAGAGGGGCGGGGCGAGCAGAGCTCATTTGCATTTAAAGGAACAACCCCTTAGAATGAGATGATTTTTGCAGAGCTCATTTTGACAAGGTAAAAAAGGGTGTTGTTTTACAAAACCATTGAGAATTTTTAATCAAAGTATATTAGAGACTTTTCTTTAAGACCCTAAAGAATCATATCAACTTGTGGAAAATGGGCATCCGATGACCCCTTTAAAAGAACAATTTGTTTCGATGATATTCGAATGGAAATTAGAGGTTACATTGAAATCTGCACAACGCTATTACAAACTAAATACACATACTGATGCAATGCTGGTGTTGTTAACGTTAACAATTTGAGAGCAAAGTATAACAATAATAATTATTATTTAATAATAATATTTGATGTGATATGAGTTAAAGGTGCGCTGTTTGAAAAAACGCTTTTGACCACAATGTCGGATCGAGTTCCAAAACACATGCGCAGCCAATCAGCAGTAAGGGGCGTGTCTAGTTGGAGTGCACAGGACGGATATTAGCAGATTGAGGCAGATAAAAAAGAGAAAAATATTGGAGGAATAAAATATTAAAAAGAAGGGTTACGATCAGGCAAATGGTAGGACCCACGTAAATATGGGAACAAGGTCGTCTTCCACGTGAAACTGCGCTAAACCATTCAAGCGTTAAAACACACACTACTACTACTGCTAAGCACATTTTACCTGAATTACCATAGTAACATGTACGTGTGGGGTGGAGATATCAAAATAGAGGCGAGTCCTGTTGCAAGTCCTGTTGGGGTATGTGCGTGTTTGTTTTGCTGCTTTCAAATATCAACTTCATTTGGAAAAAATCACTTCACTTTGTGGTTGATAGATTTAATCATAGTCGTGAGTTTGAATCTCCGGTCCGGCAGGGATTGTAGGTGGTGAGAGTGAATGTCCAGTGCTCTTTTCCACCCTCAATACCACGACTGAGGTGAGACCCTTGAGCAAAGCACCGAACCCCCATTTGCCGCAGCATTGGCTCCCCACTGGTCTGGGTGTGTGTTCACGGTGTGTGTGTGTTTGTTCACTTCTCACTGCTGTGTGTGTGCACGTGGATGGGTAAAATACAGAGCACAAATTCCAAGTATGGGCTACCATACTTGGCCACACATCATGTCCTTTTCTTTTCCTTTCTATTGGTAGCGCACTTTATTGTGAGACTATTTTTTCAGTTGGTCAGAACAAAACTGGCAGACATGTTACTTATTCAGATGACGTTTCCATATGGCATTGACTGACAGCCTGCACACAGGGATGCCAGGTTCTCTCAACAAAACCTACCCAGTTGCTACTCAAAACTAGCCCAATTCGTTTCTGTGGGAATCCCTTGGTAAAAATAGCGTTCCGGTGGATAAAATACAAGTTTTTTTGGCGGGTTTCCTCTGCCAAAAAAATATCACATTATTGGGGTCGCTTCAACCTACAGACATGAAAAACAGCCCACAGCAACAATGTTAAAGTAACCCAATTTTACAGGAAAACCGTGGACTTGGCAACACTGCACATACACTTCAAACCATTAGATTCATCCATGCCACGGAGCCCTGCTGATGCACAAATCATGTAAACAAGATAATTCCGCAAATAACTGCAATTGCAGGTTTCAAAGAGAGATGGAGACAAAGAGGCAAATCTTACATGATGCAGCTTTGACTCAAACTTACTCAAACTTTTTAAACCGTACTAAATAGGTTCACAAGTTTGCTGAGCTTGCACAGCTTTTGCTTCTGCTTTTTTAAAACGGAAAAATCTTTTTAATTTTATAAAGGTTATGTGGAGGCACAATTCTATTTATCTACAAAACTCATTTCAAACAAAGGCCTTTTGCATTGAACAACACTTACATTTCTTTTAAATAATCTTTTTTTTTTTCTTTTTTAATCATTGTTACTGTTGTTTGCAAGTATGTGTATGTGTGAGTGAAATCAGAATTTTGTATAAAGTATTTTTTATGCTAAGTAATAATCAGCATTAGACAGCCTGTCGTTATTTGGGTTTGATTGATTTTTCACATATGGTTTTCTCCCCTTTTGTTACAGAGCCACCATAGAGGAGGCATATTCAAGATCAATGACCAAACTGGCCAAGACTGCCAGCAACTGCTCTCAGCTAGGGTAAGACTGTGTGTGTGTTTGTGTGTGTGTGTGTGTGTGTACGTGTCCACTTGTGAGTCTAAGGGTTTACAAGCCCAGTGTGTTCATTATGAACACCATTTCAATAATGTATTTATAATGAGCTGGAAAACCCACATCATTTCAATGTCTCTCAGGCTTTATCCATGAAAGCGCAAGCTCATTACATGCAAGGAAACAAAATTAATACCCACAGCTGTTCACTTACCTGCCTGGAACATTTTTGAATCTTTATTCTATATAAACTTTATTCTGGCAAACTAGCTGTACTTTCCCTGCTAATGCGAGACATACTACCAGTCAGGCAAAACTTCATAAGCTACTTCAAAAAGATCTGCAGGAAGAAAGCAATTAACTCATTGTTATTGCTATAATGCTTCTAAAAAAGCCAAAGTTTGTATAATAACTATTTGTAAGATATGCTAGATGCAATTGTGTGAAATGAAAGCTGGCTTTTACTGGCCTGCGGGGCCTTATTCCACTGAACACGGATTTCACACCCCCCTCACATATCATATTGTCAGTACAGACATTATAGTGTCATTAAACCTCGCACAGAGCTGTTTCCATTAAAAACAGCCAGGACCAGAGGATAAATCTGATATCGAGCGAATAAACACACCTTGGTGTTAAATCACAAATCATGTTTAACACATTTTCCGTTTTATTTGTACGATGTGTGTAGATTATTATGCCTAGAGAAGAAAATGAAACGGCCATTTGTTCCACAGGACGTTTGCGCCGGTATGGGATGTGTTTAAACAGTCCACCGAAAAACTGGCAGCGTGTCACATGGAGCTGGTCCGCAAACTTCAAGAGCTCATCAAGGAAGTCCAGAAATATGTGGAGGAACAAGCCAAAAATCATAAGAAGGTATGGGAGCTGCCGTCATCTTTGGTGGTTGATTAATATCCGTGTAAGTTTGCTCATAACATGCCGCATAGCAAAGTATGAACCCAATTTCTCAGCTAAATGAGTCTGTGGTACACATGTCATTCCTTAAAAAAGGTCAGAGTCCTGAAATGTAATCACCATATGATAAACTCATATCCATGTTTAAGTAAATGTAATTAGTAAATAAATAAAATAAATGTGATATAAGGCAGAATGTACAACAGTTACCAGTTGAATGGGTGGCAGTCTCATCCTTGAAGTTAGTTTATAGAGTCCAGTATAATTTCTAAACATTCAGAGCTTGTGGCTTTAAGATTTGATTGAATTTCACAGTGGGAAAAACCTTTAAAACTTCAAAACGTATACATCAAATTTCCGTTATACAAAATTTAAAAGCAAACCAATTAGGGTTGTGGAAAGACATTTTTTTTTTTTTAAAAAAAAGATGAGAATAATGCTGAAGCTCTTTCTGGTTTCTCTTACTTACAGACGAAGGAGGAGGTGTCGTCCACTCTGGAGGCTGTGCAGAACATCCAGAGTGTATCTCAGGCCTTACAGAAGAGCAAAGAGAACTACATCAACAAGACGCTAGAGCAAGAACGCATGCGCAAAGAGGGGGCCACACAGAGAGACCTGGACAAGGTACACACAGACTCCTACATACATGAATGGTAGCCTAGAGGTTTGGGATCTGAGTACTACTGAATGCTACTTGAAGGTTTGCCAGATCAATCCATGTAGGAATCTCCCTTCATCCACTTAAGCTGTGGAAGATTTTTTAGAAGGCATTTTAGCAGATAAAAAGGAAAGTTCAAAACACTCTCTGTGTGTTGTGTGTTGTTTGTTTATAGGCTGGATTGAAGGTCAAGAAAGCCACTGAGACCTACAAGTCATATGTGGAGAAGTATGCCACTGCGAAGACAGAATTTGAACAAAGAATGACAGAAACCGCGCAGGTAACACTGTGTGAAGTGTGTGTGAGTGTGTTTTTTGAGGGGGCTAATTGTCTCTGCAGAATGTGTGTGATTAGAGGTTCAAACACATAGCGCTGAAACCCTATTGTAATTGTTGGAATGGCCAAGGATCAGCAATCTCCACGTAAAACTGGTTGTGCAGACAAAACCGCAAGTCGTGGAGGCTTGAAACTTGGAGGGATGGTAGTATTCACAGCGCCTACAATGTGACCAGCGATTAAAAGTATGAAATCACTCATAACTCTTAAACTGTCAGTTGAGAACTCAAGTGGCTCATGTTGTTGGAATCCTTGGCTCACGCCAGACAAAACGCATGCCTCAGATTCAATCACTGACATTTTCGGGTATTTTTTGAAAAGCCTGCTTTTGCAAACTAGTCCTAGGTTTTTCGCCCAATCGGAACCAAACCAGTGCAGAAAGATTCTCTAGAAAGTGAATATCAATAATGCCTGGATTACTTGGATCAGATTTAAAGGTCTGGAGTGAAGAGACAGTATGAAGGTTTTGAGGTGATTATAGGTGATTATAAACAAGCATGCAGAATTTTAAGGGGATTGGGTGCTATAACAGTCATAAACGTTAAACATAATATTTCTATGGTAAATTACCTGGATTTGCCAAAAATGCTTTTCTAAATCATTGATTTGGTGGTAACGGGCTTGCTAAATGTCTTTTTCCATATGTGACTCTGGATCACAAAACCAGGCGTAAGGGTCATTTTTTCAAAATTGAGATTTATACATCATATGAAAGCTGAATAAATAAGCTTTTCATTGATGTATAGTTCGTTAGGATAGGACAATATTTGGCCGAGATACAACTATTTAAAAATCAGGGTGCAAAAAAATCTAAATATTGAGAAAATCACCTTTAAAGTTCTTCAAATAATGTTCTTAACAATGTATATTACTAATCAAAAATTAAGTTTTCATACATTTACAGTAGGAATTTTACGAAGTATCTTCATGGGACATGATCTTTACTTAATTTCCTAATGATTTTTGCCATAAAAGAAAAATCAATCATTTTGCCTATTGCTACAAATAAACCCCAGTGACTTAAGACTGGTTTTGTGGTCCAGGGTCACATATGTGCTTAAGTGCTTTAAGGCAGCGCTTGAACCCTCAGTAATCAGCTAAATTTGATTCACTAACCACCTAGTTGCACGTAGTATGGAAACATCACGCCACCTTACTATTACATGTAGTTACATGTGCTCCAATATGGCCTCATCCCTTTGTTGTTTTCGTGTTCCTGGGGGTTTATGTAAATTTTGGGGTTTGTGATGTTATAAACCCAGGAAGAAGCTCATTGTAGTCCATACCAGCCGTTTATGGTAGGCCTTAAAAAGCGAATTCTGTGAAAGAAATATCTCCCTTTGCATAAGTAAGTAATGTTTTATTTATATAGCGCCTTAGAACCTCAAGGACACTTTACATAAAGTTGATAGATAACATGAACAAAATACAAATGTGCATGAACATAAATATACAATCACAAGATCAAACAAATAAAGCAGACAAAGATCAACTTGTGCAACTGAAGATTAATCCAAGCAAGCATGGAAATGAAAAGTGAGGCAATTAACATAGTATATTCTAAAGTGAGTTTTGTGATCAGATTTAAAGGTCTGGAGTGAAGAGACAGTACGAAGGTTTTGAGGAAGTTTGTTCCAGAGCTTGGGAGCTGAAATGCTGAAAGCCCTGCCACCCACAGTAGACAGTCTATACTTGGGTACAGTAAGCAAATTCCCAGAACTCGATCTTAGAGTACACGCAGGAACATAAGGGTGAACTAATTCTGAAAGGTACAAAGGTGCGGAACCATGACAAGCTTTGAAAACTAGGATGAGTATCTTAAACTGAATGCGATAGATAATGGGGAGCCAATGTAATTGCTGTAAAACAGGAGTGATATGGGCTGATTTTTTGGGTATATGTAAGGGCACGATCAGCTGCATTTTGAATTAACTGTAGGCGATTAAGGGCTTTATTAGGTAGGCCATAAAACAAAGAGTTAATATAGTCTAGGCACAAAGTTATAAAAGCATGAATAACAGTTTCAGCAACTTGACGAGCTGGTTGATATGGGGGTTCGAAGCATAGTGAAGAATCACATAATACACCAAGATTACATACAGCGGGGGACGGATGTACTATAACACCATCAATATTAATAGAAAAGTCATGATGAGAGAAGACAAAGGATTTTGGGCTAACTAACAGAATCTCTGTTTTAAACTTTAAACGCAACTTTGCAGATGTTGTTTATGCTCAAACAGCAACATGACACACTAAAGCTAAAAAAAAAAGTGAAATCATAATCAAGGACCTGTTTAAATATATTAATTATTTATATATTATATATAAAATATATACACATCCCATGGGCTGGATACACTCTTTGGTAACATTTGTGTTTAGAATTTTTAATTCATGATGTAATGATTAAAAAAAAAAATTTTCGTTAATCTAATTTATTTTTTTTAATGTCTGCATTATTATTATTATTATTATTACTATTATTATTATTATTTTTTTATTTCATCACACTAAAGACCGTAAGATCACAACTTAACATATAATTTGTGAATATACTGTCTTCTGTCTTTTTAAATTCAGTAGCGCGCAATGCTGGAAACACTAGCAGCCCCTTACCCATCCTTGATGCTTATTTCTCAGTCCCAAATCAGAGCCACGGAGTCCTCAAACATACAAAGCTTAAGCTTTTTATTGATGTTTCTTTACATGATCCACGCACACATGCACAAACACGTTTTTTCCCTGTGGTCACACATGCTCTGACTTATGCTGTCATTATCTTGTTTCCGCTCATTTCCTCATCTTTTTCTCCTCTTCCACTTCTAAATCTTCTAAAACCCTACTGTCAGTCTGAGAGGAGCATAAACAGCAAATCAGGCATGCAGCCATCCTTGACACACACATCCCACATACACACATGCATATTTATTTTCACTGTGTTTGTGCGTGTTACGCACTTCTTAGCCACTCGGACCACCCAAATAGGCTATTCATAGCGTTGTGCCAACAATATAAGAAGGGGTCTTATGTGGAGTCACACACACAGGACTGTTGTGGAAAAAGATTCTGTCTGATTAAGTATCATTACCAACATCTGCTTTCAGCTTCACTTTTCGAGACTGATTAAAACTAGTTTTATCCATTTTTGCACCGTCTCGGAAAGATAAGTGTTTTTGTGTGTGTTTGTGTCTACAGAAATTCCAGGGCATTGAAGAGGAGCATGTGCTGCGTATGCAGGAAATTATCCATTCATACTGTCAGTCTGTTGAAGAGACACACATACAGATAGGAGAGGTAAGCAGAGAGATATGCAAACAAATGACCCTTCAATTTATTTACACACATGTAAATAAAATAAACAAATTATTAAATGTATTAGCTATTATTTATATATTCAGAAGAAATGTGTGTGTGTGTGTGTATATATATATATATATATATATAAACAATTCAAGGCTAGTCACAGATCTCTAGAGCAAATGAGAGTGGAAAAAAATGAATATTTTTTGGTTTTAATGATACCAGCATCCTCATGTCCTTAGCTGTTGTTTTTCCAAATTGTAATTTCCAATTCTGGATTTTTTTTTTTTTTTTGTTATGATCCTCTGTAAAATATTTCATCTGCTACAATTTTTTGCAGGTCACTATAAAATTGTTTATGAAAAGGTCTGGCAACGCTGGGTTAATCCTGTGAGTTCTGGCTGTTGTGTCATTGTTTAGCTGTAGAGGGCGCTAGAGACCCTTAGATGTGCAGAAGTCAAATAAGCGTAAATGACCGTCATAAAATGCGGCTGTTTTGATCAGTCCTTCCTTATCAGTCCTCAAACCAATTGCCGTTGACTCAGAGTGA
The DNA here is from genome assembly GCF_022985175.1 of Labeo rohita. Classification (NCBI taxonomy): domain Eukaryota; kingdom Metazoa; phylum Chordata; class Actinopteri; order Cypriniformes; family Cyprinidae; genus Labeo; species Labeo rohita. The sequence goes on from NC_066873.1 coordinate 24,872,914, forward strand.
TTTATAACATATGCAAACTCTTTAATTAACTGAAAAACATTTCTGTGCAGGCAACTGAACGCACACAGTTTCATTCCTACACGCCCACAGCGAAAATAAGCATTTTACTTGTTATTGACCAGAACTGTTGCATCCTCTGGTTTGGGTTTCCTCCTAACCACACATGCTCTTGTGTTCAGCTTGAGCCTGAGGAGAAATAATATCTGAGTTTTTCTCTGGTTATTATGTTTATACTGTTTCTGTTGAATGTATATGAGTAGAATCCTCTTTTAAGTGCAGCATCTGCTCATGCAACAGTTGGTGTCACTGTTCGTCTGTACAGGACATTAGTTTTGAGATCTTGATGTAACAAGGGGATCTAGAAGTGGAATGGCAGAGCAAGAAAATGCAACAAAGGCATGTTTCTTTGAAAGAATGTCAAATTCTGTATGTATTATGTTAATACAGACTTAACACTTCACAAGCTATGAAATAGTTAAATGATGGTTTATGGTTCTGTAGTTAATAGTTACAAACCTTGGACCCACTACTCACTCGTATGTAGCACGAACAACAGCAGAATTTTTTAATATTTAGATTTTTATAGAATTTTATAATATCTTTTACTTTTATATTTTCCATTTTTATATATATATATATTTAATTTTACAGATTTATTTATGTTTTTTTTTAAATATCTGTTAAGTTTTCATTTTTAGTAATTTTGTAAGTCAAGTTAAACTAAATGAAAATGGGAATTTTGATTTTAGGTTAATATAAATTGTAATAATATAAAAATTAGTGGTGTCAGTCGATTAAAAAAAAAATGTAATCGCACATTTTTTATGAAATTAATCGTGATTAATCCCATCCAACATTAAAATTTTTAATTGTACTTTTATATTGCTTTCTGGTATTTGTTTAATGACATCTTTCTTTTTTTTATGACTAAAGGCAAGTATCACTGATACCAACTGATGTCTTAAAGAAATTTTTAACCATTGACTATAGTCATTCAACATTATAATAGCTTTCAATTGAACATTTATTAGACTTGTAACACTTGTAAAGTGAACTTAAAACAATCTCCACATAAACCCCTTTATAATAACTATAGCTATAGCTAGCTACCTGTGCCCTTCAGCAAAATATAGCCAAATTTGAGTTATCAAACACTAAAATCTAAATGAAATAAAATATAAAGCTTAAAACTACAAAAATTATTGATTTCCTCTTTTTAAATTTTGTTCTTTGATTAACAGACATCACAGCAGCTGGTTATTGCATTTTTACTAGCAACAATTCAGTTAGAGAGCTCTATAATTACATTTTTACTAGTAACAATGCCAATTAGAGAGCTCTCGTATTCAATTCTTACTAGTAAGAATTGTATTAAAGAGCTCTCTAAATGAATTCTTACTAGTAATAATGTAATTGCAGAGGTGTCTAATTCAATTGTTACTAGTAAGAACTAAATTAGAGAGCTCTATAATTGTAATTGTATCTAGTAAAAATTGATTTAGAGAGCTCTCTAACTGGCATTGTTACTAGTAAGAATTTAACTGTAAAGCTCTTTAAGTTTTTTTTTTTTTTTTTTAATTACTTAAATTACAACGAGTAACGCTTGGGATATTTTAAGCTAAAACGGCTTGCCATATTAGTCGCCTTTTTTGTAACTTCATGGCATGACGACATAACTACGACTAACTACATACTCGTAGTTTCATTTGGGTTTGAATACGATACCGCGCTTTAATAAGCTATAGATACAGCGCGCGCCGGCATATTTGTGCGTGCACGTGAAGGGCACGCGCTGCGAGCACTGTATATCGGCTGACAGGACAGGAACATTCGTTTTTACTGACATATGAGCGCAGTTCACTGTTGTTCTACTGAAGCTCCGATCATCCCCGGTCCAGTTTCCATTCCCGTTTGACTCGCGCCTGTTGCTGAGGTGACGTTGGAGCGCGCGTCTGAAAAGTCTCCTGTTTGACGTGCTCGTTATTACGTTCTGCGTCTAAATAAACGCAACTCTTTAGTGGTTGTGGGTGCGGTGGCCAAACCTAACCCCACCCCTACGTTAATTACGTTAAATATTTGTAACGGGTTAAAATGAAAAAAAATTAATGGGCTGCGTTAACGCGCTAATTTTGACACCACCAATATAAATATAATTAAAGTTTTTATTGAACATTTTTTACAAAACTACATGCTGTCAGTCAGCTCCTCTGGTCCACAAACAGGCAAAAATGACATGGATACTGAATCAAACTGACAAACACTGAACTGAAGTGCTGTGTGAAAATCTGTTAAACACATCAAGGATGAAAGCAAAGCATTAAATCAGAAGTGGAGATGTGTGGAAGACATATTGCATTTGTCACCATCCCTTGAGGGCTATAAAAACAAAGACAGTCAAAATGATCACCTGGGGAAATAATGTCACTAGCCACATCCTCATTGCGTGCCCTAGCTCTCAACTCTATCCTTCTCCAAAACATCCAAAAAAACATTGCATGGGATACAGCTAGTTCTGGTCATGTGGTGAAACGCTGAGAGTGAGAGCAGTTATCATAACATATGATTTATTGATTTAATGTTTTTGAAAGATTATAAACATTATCAGTGTCACTTTTGATCATGATTTAATGCATTCTTGCTGAGTTAACACTATTAATTTCTATCCAGAAAAATCTCAATGAATCTAAACTTTTGAATGGTAGTATTGTACTGTTTTGTTTTGTTTTTCTTCACACACTGCTACAACTGCTATGCATTAAAGAATAGGAGCACAGCAGCTGATGTAGGAGTGTGTGTCGGAGAGATGTTCACATTTAAAATCTTTGTAGCTTGTATGTATGATGTGCAATATAAATATCTCATTTTTTAGCTTTCTCTTCATGTTAAGATCATACTATCAAATGACATAGAGTCTGCTGTGAAGAATGAGCAGTCTGTGACCTATTTTGCCCGGTCAGGCGACTTAAGACACAAATGTTGCCAATTCTGGTACAGTTGTACAGTCTGACAATAAAGATGGTCAGTGTTGCGTAGTCTTTCCTGGCCTTTAAAGAGCTTACTGAGCCTTTGGTACAATTGGACAAGCCACTAAAAAATGCTGGGTTAAAAACAACACAGCGCTGGGTGATATGTGGACAAACTCAATAATTTGGTTGTTTTGACCCAGCTTAACCTTCTAGGTTTTTTTTTTTTTTTTTTTTTTAAATGTAACTTGACTTTTGTTTAAACATTACTATATTTCTTGCTTAAAATGAACCCAAGATAGGTTGAAAATTAATTTTTATTAAAATGTTCAATAAATGACCTTTTATTAATAAGTTGAATAAACAATAATTAATTACTAAACATTTTTTAAATTGATTATTATTAAATGTTCACCTTTTGATTATTGCTGGTGCCTCTAGTAATTATGTGTATGATTTTTAGTGTTAATTTTAAGCCAGCCATATAGTAATTATTAAAATTAGTTGAGTTAAATAAAACTACCTAGAAGGCTGGGTTAAACATTTCACCTAAATGCTGGGTCAAAACAACCCAGTTTCTGGGTTTCTACAGTCTGTGGTAGAAACCCTTTGATTCTTGATTGATTCTTCCTACTTCATGTCAGTCTTTTTGTTCAAACACACACACACACACACACACAAATGCGTGGTCACAATAAGGTTTGATTTGTTAACATTGTTTAATGTAAATCTTAACAAGAAATTAAAATGAACAATCCTACAACAGCATTTATTAATCTCATTTAATGTTCATTTTACATCTACAAATACATTTTGAACTTTTTAAGTTGTGTAAGTTAACATAAGTTAATGTTTTATGAATTATCATAAATGTAAATGTTTAGTTCAAGACACCTAATGCTTTAACTAATGTTAATGAACTGAACATTTTAAAGTGTTACAAAATGTTATGGATATTTGATGCTTTTTATACTTACTATATTTCTACTGCAGAACTTTTATATATCATATGGTAGTTAAGTCCTTTGATTATTTTAAGTTGTTTAGAGAAAAGCTGATACATCTATATACAAATACTTTAGTTCTCTCTGTTACATTCTTGCAGTGAAAAGTTCTGAATAAGCGCATTTAATTTTCTGTATCTCTTTTTTTCTGTTTCATTATTTTGAAGGTGCAAGAAGAGTTTGTGAAAAACATGGAGAACACTTCCGTCGAAAGCCTCATACAGAAACTGGCGGAAAGCAAAGGGACAGGCAAAGAGAGACCAGGTAACACCGCTCAGTCTCCCACACACATCATTAACCTCTGGCACTGAACTACTTTGCTCTTGATATTATTAACAAGAATGGTCATGAGTTCATAACCAACTGACTAAATGATGAAAATGAGCGTTAGAAATTAGTGTTAGTTTGCACTGTAAACACACTAGGAGGACTTGACTGCTTGACTTGACTGCTGTAGCACGGTGGAGTTTACATTGGAGGATTTGTGGAGCTCTGACCCTTAAGGGGATTTTCAGCCCAGGTCTCAGCCAGCACTGGCCGTCACATGCTAACGCTAGCGTCACATGCTAAGTGGAATGTCAAGCTCGCCCACCTTTACATGAGATTAAGCCACTTGAAATTGATAGAGTTTGACATGGCTACACTTCCCCCTGTGCTCTTGCTATTTTTCCTCACTTATCCCTCCGTGATCTCTCATTTGACCTCCTGCTTCTCCCTCCTTTCACAGGGTGGAAGTTTTTTCACATTTCACATAGAGAATATAATCTTGCTTGAAGCTAAAAGGGTGTGGGGCATAATTAAAGCAGTTTAGCCAGCAATTATGTTAACAATATAAATGTTGTACACTAGACACCAGATACTGTCTTGGCATGAAAGCTGTGTGTCATCTTAAAATATTTGTCCTCTCTTAGCAATGTTTTTGCTGTGTTGTTTGAACATCCTGACACAGTGACATCGGCTCGGCCAGTGGCGTGAGTTTGGGGTGGGACTGTCTGTTTTTTTTTTTTTTTTGTCCAGTGACAAATACAGGGAGTGCTGGGGAAAACATTTTAAAAACAATCATTTTTCTTGTTTGGTGACACTAGTGTAAAACACAGAAAATACACACTTTAGTTGTAATATCCTGTTTTCTTACAACTTACTATATTATATTATATTATAATATATCAAAGACAAAAATTATTATATAAATAATCACTAATATAATACAAATGAACATACATTAGCTTTTAAAGTTTTGTGTTGGTACAATATTTTTAATGATTTTGTAATATTGTTAAATATTATTAAATATTTAATATAATGTTAATATAAAAAAAAATAATATATTTTAAAATGTAGTTTATTCTTAAATATTTATTCTTAAATTTTTTTTTTTAATCAGCGGCTATTTGCACTATGTGCAAATAGTGGTAGATGCTATTTACACTAAGTGAAAATAGCAATTAGATCCTTTTTACACTAAATAAAAATAGCATATTTCTTAGCAATCTATGCTATTTATACAAATAGAGATGCAAATAGAGATGGATGATATTTACACTAAGTGAAAATAGTATTTTGAGCAACATGCTATTTACACTATGTAAAAATCAGAGTATTTTCTTTGCAATAATAGTAGTTACATGTTGTTTTTACTTCTTGATGCAAATAGTGGCAGATATCTGCACCTCAGCATTGTAGTACATTATAAAACAGTATGCAATAATAATGTTTTGAGTGTAAATTATAATTTTCATTAAAATGATTAAATGGATGCCACTTAGGGACAATAAATCCCTCCCTACACCTACCCTTAACTGATGAACACCCGTGAGGCATGTTATTTTCCATATTTTGATTATTTCCTTTATTTTTTTTATTGAAAATATATGCCTTTCCGATGTGATATGAGATGTGAAAAGGGAGAAGAACAAATCTGACTAAAGGTGAATTCGAACTCGGGTCGATCGTGTCAAAAAATAATAGCTACGCACTTTACTACTTGCCAACAAGGCAGGCTATTTGCACTTAGTATTTGCACATTTATTTGCTGAACACCTCAGTGTCAAGGCCTTTCCACACTGAGCACGATGCAAAAAAGTGAGTTGAATTGCCAACGAGTGGTGCTTTCACACTAATGGTGAAACGATTGATCACCTTCTGCTAATTCATGTAATGTAATGCTCAAATCTTATTGGACGGCCCATGTTTTCGCTTTGCGAAACTGAAAGGATTTGTCTGAGTTTTTTTGTCAAAATAAAAGCTCTCCTGCCGTTTCTGTCAAAGTAAAAGCTTAAAAGTGCACTGAATTGCTGACAGCTAGCAGTTTAAATGGGTAACATTACTGCAGTCCAAATACAAAATAACTCTTTCAAGTGTCGAAATTAGGAAAGAAGTATTGTAATTTCCTTACTGTAATGTAAAGCAAAAATAACATACCTACGAAATATTCATTTTCATTTATTTTGCAGTGCAATTGTTTTACAATAAATGGCTATTAGTGTCATAAGAATAACAACAATACAAAATTATTATTATTATTATTATTATATTCTAATTTGTTTGGCTTCCTAAAACACCAGTGTAAATGTAAAAGTCAATTCACTGACTTTTTCCCTGACTTAGGTTTTCTTAGGGACATGGGTTGGAGCTCCTAATTTTGAACTCTCAAAGTGCATTAGATAGAAGAATTTAACTTTAGAAAGTACAAAGTTTTCATTTTTCCCCCCCAAGTCTTCATTTGTCTTTTTTTTTTCAAAACATCACAGTAAATGTGGTATTGTGGACTTCACATTGCAATATTATCATATTGTGAGATTTTGATATTGTTACATCCGTAGTTTGCATCTAGTGTGTGTATATAAACATTTCATACTCAGGTAACCCAGTTAAACTATGTACATATGTATAGTGACTCAACAGGGGTCTAGACTGAGCGCTCAGGCTGTTGGTTGCCCTTCATTTGTTTTGACAGCAGAATTAATTGAGACTAAAAACTGTTTTGGTCAACAAAACATTCCTTCCCCCATATCAAGCTGTTCATTAGGGATTGCGCCGCTGTCAGAGCAATAACCTGTGTGGCACGCTGATGAAATCAGAGCAGCCCTAACCAGCATAAAGAGAGAGAGGTTGAACAAACTTTGTACCACGGAAACAATCCTGAAGTGACACGCTGGGCTGTAGGGAGGTTGCAAGAGCAGTTCAGCGATATCCAGCTGGGATGTGAACTGGCCGCCAGCCAGACACGCAAACTCTCCTTGCTGCGCCATCCGAGAGCCTATGCTCAGCATATGCAATTTAAAAAAAAAAAACACACATCCTTAGTTAATGCATGACTGCATGCGCCTCTCGTATACAAACACACATGTATGAGCATTCACAAAAGCACATATTTACCTAGCTATCTAAATAAAAACATACCTTAGACTTTTGTTGTTGTTGTTTTAATAAATCTATAATTACCAAAGGCCATCCATAATAGGAACCCAACAGTTTTTTTTTTTTTTTAAATCTGACTTTTTGAATTATGTTTTTGAGAACAATCGAAAGGATGATTTTATTCGATTTAGCTAACTTTTGTGGATATTTTTCAGCAATGTTTCCTCAAAGTATTGCTATAAACTCACACGCACATAAATACACACATGTGTTCATGTAAACGAAGCAGTCTGTCTGTTTACATAAGCATAAACAAAACCTAATACCCTTTTTCCAGATTTAGATGGCATTGTTGTGTCTGTTGTTTGGATTTGTGTGCATAAATATTGTTAGATGGAGCCTGGAAGTGTTGTCATTTGCACCATTCCTTGCCTGACATCACTTAATTAGATAAAACTTGTTTGTCGGTCCTACAGCTGGAATGGAAATCATAGAGATCAATCTCCATTGTCCGGTTTTATAAACCTGTTCAGACAAATTGTCTGATTTGTTGTAATAAATAGAAAATAATATAGATTTGTGCGTCTTTCTAATTTGGCTATTATTTGGAGACAAGGTGATGAAAAGTTTTGAGCTAAATCTGACACAACCTCCTTTTGTGGATGTCCTCAAAAGGATTTTTTGTTTTGTTTTCATTTTTTTTTCTTTTGCTTTGCTTTTGTTTTTGCTTGTATATTTTTGCAGTTGTTTTGTTTTGTTTTTGCTTTATTTATTATTTTCTTTGTTTTGTTTTATTTTATTTTTGTAGTTTTGTTTAGTTTGGTTTGCCTTGCTTTGTTTTGTTTTGTTTCACTTTTTTTTTCCTTTTGCTTTGTTTTTGCTTTTTGTTTCATTTAATTTTTATATTTGTATTGTTTGGTTTTGTTTGCCTTGTTTTGCTTTATTATTTATTTATTGCTTTGCTTTGTTTTTGCACCGTTTTGTTTCATTTTATTTTTGTTGTTGTTTTGTTTTCTCTGTTTTGGTTTGGTTTGCCTTGCCTTGCCTTGCTTTGCTTTGTTTAGTTTAGTTTTGTTTAGCTTTATTTTTGTTCTTTTGCTTTGCTTAGTTTTTGAATTTTGTTTAATTTTATTTTTGTAGTCGATTTGTTTGCCTTGTTTTGTTTTGTTTCACTTTATTTATTTTTTGCTTTATTTTTGCATTTTGTTTCCTTTTTTTGTAATTGTTTTATTTGATTTGCCTTGCTTCATTTTGTTTTTTCACTTCATTTTTTTTCTTTTGCTTTGTTTTTGCATTTTGTTTCATCGTAATTTTGTATTTGTTTTTTGTTTGCCTTGTTTTGTTTCACCTTGTGTTTGTTTTTTGCTTTGTTTTTGCTTAATTTAGTTCCTTTTTTTAATTTTTGTATTTGTTTTTGTTAGCCTTTCTTTGTTTCACCTTATTTATTTTTTTGCTTTGTTTTTGCACTGTTTTGTTCCATTTCATTTTTGTATTTATTTTGTTTGTGTATAGTATATAAGTAAACCAAATAATTTGATATGTTGGGCTTACGATGTCAACTGAAGTGGGTCTTTCAATTTTTTCCTGTGTGTGTATTTGGGTACATGTGTGTCAGCTGACGGTATGTGACTTTGAGTTCTGATTGTGTGATCGGAGATGAGCTTAAACAAACAATAACAGAGAGATAGGAGAGTGAACTGATCTGGTGCAGTAGAGTAGATCAGTCATACTGTATCTACGTCAGCGTGTGTGATGTGTGCCTGTCGTGACTGCCCTGAACAGTCCGCTCACGGCCGCCGATCTCCAGGGAAACTCTGTTGAACCGCTTGAGTTAAATATCACACGCTTTTGTTTTTTCAGGTCAGGGCATTTTCTGTGCAATGAAAATAGCGCCCCGGGCTCTCTTGCTGAGGTCTGGTAGTAGTAAAATGCTGTCTTTCGTTTTCTTGGACAAGCATTAGCTTTTACGCGCATTAACACAAAAGAAAACACGCTCTAAAGGGCTCTTAGAGCACTGAGGGGCATCTCTCCTCTCTTTACGGCCAGTCACGAAAGCACAGAATTAATATTTATATGCTATTCAGGGTATTTATTAAGAATCTATGTCTGAAATAAATGAGGTTTGTAAGATTAAAATTACATTTAATTTTGAATTCTTTTATTCCGCATTTTAACTTCACTCTGAAATGTTGGGTCATGACTGCAAAACCCTAAACAGCAAAAAAAAAAAAAAAAAGCACAGTGAAATTGGCAGAGTTTGTGTCAGTATGGAAATGGGTCATGTTGAAAGTGTAAAAGCTTGGAGGTAAATATGCAAAATTGATGAGCAAGAAATGAAGCGTGCAGTTTGTTGTTTTTTGCAGCCGCCTGTGTCATTTCAGTGTTATATTAATTCCATTTTTCAGTGCAGACTAGTGTAGAGCAATTGACTTAGTGTTATCAGTGCTGCACATCATTGGATTGGATTGGATTTGTGTGTTTATTTGATTTGTGAGGTTAAAAACAGAAGTGGTTTCAGGCATTTGTGTGTGTACATGTGTGTGTGAGAGCATCGATTAGTGTGTGTTGTTTGTTGGCTGTGAATTAAATGCTCTGGCTTAAAGGGGAAGTCAGATCGTGCTGATTGCCACCAGACCAACTGATGACTCTGTAAATTTGCTTGCCAGAAGAACTGACCTACGTGTGTGTGTATGTGTTACTGTTTTTGTGGATTTAAATGCATGATTTTATGAAACACTATAAAAACATATAATAAAAAAATAGTTTTAATACCAAATATTACACCATATTATAGTTCTTAAATTCAAGATACTGTAACACAACATCCATTCAGTCATTTGTTTTTTGTTTGTCTGTTGTCATTACAGGCCCCATTGAATTTGAGGAATGTAATGTCTCAGTCGCCACAGAAGGTCTGCATTAATTTCTCTTTGTTCCCATTTTCGTTTTTATTGATATAGGAAAAATATAGAATATATAATTCTCTTTAATGTCACTTATTACATCTCTTTATAATATTTGACTTAGAATTTTAGTTTTGTAGCTATTGCGTTCTGTTTAAAAAAAACATAATTCCTATTTTAAGATCTGTTTCAGATGCAACCATATTTGTGTAGATTTGTAATAATCATTACTGTCTGTTTAGGTGCAAAACCCAGAAAAAGAAAAACCTTTGCCATACCAGGCCGACGAAGAGATAAAGACACAGATTCCACGTAAGTGTTGACTGTTACTTTAATCTGATCTCACTTGTTCTCACTTTATATGTATATATATTTTTTTTTAGGAATTCAACTATTGTAACCAAATTTCCAAACTTACTGTTTTTCATAATATTTTTTAGATACTGGTAACACTTTATAATAAGGTGTCATTTGTTAACATTAGATAATGTATTAACTAACATGAATAAACAATACATTTATTACACTGTTTATTAATCTTTGTTAATGTTAGTTAATAAAAATACATTCATTGTTTGTTCGTGTTAGTTTACAGTGCATTAACTAATGTTACATTTGTTGTAGAATCTGGAGTCTGATAAATATAAATTTCAAAATAACAGGATTTATCTGAAATAAGTTCTTTGTAACATTAAATATGTCTTTACTGTCACTTCTGATCAATTTAATGTTTCCTCAATGACTAAAGGTAATCATTTCGGTAATACTTAAAAAAATTTCTAACTAGTTTAAACAAATTTTGCACTTTGTGATCTTTATTTAATTGCTTATTTAGTTATAATACAATTTTGAATTAAACCATTATAATATATGTTGGTAACACTTCACAGTAAGGTGTCATTTGTTAACATTAGTTAATATATTAATTTAACATGAATGAAATATAAACAATACATTTATTATACTATTTATTAATGTTAGTTAATAAAAATACAGTCCTTCATTGTTTGTTCTTGTTAGTTCACAGTGCTTTAACTAACTTTTGATTTTAATAATGCATTAGTAAATGCAAAGTAGTAAATAACTTGGGTAGTTAACTAATGTGAACTTTATTGTAAAGTATTAACGAGATACTTGTTATAATTTTATTTGACAGAGGAATATGGAAATTTTTTGAATGAAATTAAGTAAACTTAATAACTTACTTTTGGTATGGAGAGTGTTTGTAATTTAGACCATTAATTATTGTTTGAGTAATTGTAAGAAATTATATTTGCATAGTAAATTTGCATTTGTGGAAAAATGAAATTTCAATTTCTGTGAACTTTTCTGTCTTTAATAGTGAATCAGCTGAAGTAGAAGCTGTTGTGAGTACACATTCTCTTTTTTTCTATATAATTATTACCTTTACTATTATTATTGGAGAAAACGATTCATATTTTGAATGTTACAGTACATTAATACAATACTAATAGTGTTTTTTTACTATTTCATAATATGAAACTCATTTTCTTCTGATCAAAGTGTGCTCTTTTTTGTTATTTTGGAAAAAGTCCATTTGAGTCGCACCCACAAAGCTCCTTTTGTTCGTCCTTCTTTCAGAACGCGTCCAACGGAGCTCCCCCAGGTTTCTACGGTGCTATAGATCTTCATAACGCCGTGAGTGGTGACCTAATGTTGTTGAAGGATTGTCTATAATTCTTACAATGTTAAGTAAAGACAACATAGTGTAAATACTTCTTGCGATATTGCTAACAATAGTGTGTTTTACCTCAGTCGGACTCTCCCTGTGTTGTGATGTATTGAAGAGTGTGAATAATAGAATTTAGTCTGTGGTGTGTTCTGTGTTTTTCTGCAGAATGTGCCTCAGCTGGACGAGGAGGGCTTCTGTATCCGACCAGAAGTCAACGAGAATGATATCCTTTCTCCAGATCCATCTCTTCCATCCCTCATACACACACACACTTTCATCTCAGCCATAGAAACATCTCTTTCATCGCCTCTGCTAATTTTTTTGGCTTGAGAACAGTGATAACTTTCTTTATTGCACTTTTATCTGAATCGCTGCCAAGTCAGATTTTCTTCATTCTTCTGTTTTCTTTACCAAAGCTGCATCATCGCTCTGTGTGAACTGGAATACGTGTTAAAAAATAAAATGAAATGCACAATCTGATTTTCTTAGCTCATAATACTACAGACAAATTTTCATTCCCCCACGCTTATCTTTTTTTTGTATGTGAACCGTTTTCCTTAACGATTCTGTTCACATGCCAAAGAGAACTCCTTCTATTCATCCAGTGACTCAGAAGATGAGGACGAGCCAAGAAAATTCCACGTCCAGATCAAACCCGTGCAGACAAACAATGGCACACACCAGCACAAAGCTACCATCGACGAGCTGAAGGCCTCGATTGGAAACATCACGCTTTCGCCCACCCCTGCCGTAAGAGACGCCTCACACCAGCACACACGCCATGTGTAAAGATCCCATGACTGCATATTCCTCACATACAGACCTTGCATTCACATTCATTCATACACAGAATAATGCAAGCTCCTCTCCCTCTATAAAGGGTGATTGTACAGCGTCAGCAGAGAGACTTGTGATTGGTTGATATCGTTTACAGTCATGTTTCTGCTTCCCACACACTTCATCTCTTCCTCCAAAACCTCCATTGGCCCAGGAGACACTAGAGGGCGCTATTTGATTATCATATTTACGGGTGGTCCATAGAGATGCTCTATGCTTTCACACATCCCCTGCCCTCCCCCCTCAATCCTGATTTGTGCAATTTTATTTTGTGTGTGTGTGTTTGTTACGCACCTGCGGTCGTTATAAGGATTTAACTAGCTCATTGAAAATAATATTGTGTTGGCCCAGTGGACGTTAGACTTTTCCAACGGGGAATGAGCGTTTAATTAATCTCAAGTGGTTTGTGTTTGTGTTAGTCATAATGACATGATGGGTGGCATTACACATGTACTGGTTTGTGCAAAGATTAGCTGCTGTTGTGTCATTTGGTGTCATGAATGAAGTGTGTGTTTGTGTGTGTGTGCGCGCGTGTACAGTTGTGTGGTCAAGCACTTCCTCCTGCACACACTGTGAGCCTGTGGACCATCTGTGTGTGTGTGTGCTGTTGGTAAACAAACCCATGCAACTTCCTGCCTGAAATCTCACCACAGGAAGCACGGAAGAACTCTGTTTCTAATGAGTAAGATCACGTAGGTAAACACACGTGCACTCACACAGGCTCATGCAGTAACTGTGTTCGGAACAAAATGTTTTATTTAATAGTTTCTTGATAAAAGAGGTGGACAATGTCTTGAGATGTTCAGAGGCAGTACAAATAAATGTATTTAATGTATTTAGAATACATTTATTATTTAATGCTACGTATACTGCAAATACATTAACATATTTATGTGCTTAATAAAAACCCCGCAATTGTCATTGTACTATACTTAACTGATATACGTAAAGTCTGCTAAATTGGAAGAACTCATTTTGTAGTTAAAACACTTTAATTGTCTGAACGTAGTGCTTAAGTCCAACTAAAGATATACTGAAGTATATTTGATTGTGCTGAAGTGCAACTATTGCAAGTATACTTTAGGTACACTTTAAATATCTTGCATTTCAAGACTGATATTATTCAAAGATCATACAATCATACAATCATCATCAGTAGTTAGACATTAAAATGCATTTTAGGCTTAATATTAAGAAATGTGCATTGTGCACAAGTAGTACTTCCAAAGTGTAATTACAATATGTCAGTAATATATGTTAATAGATTTGAACTTTATTTACAGTAGTATGAAATGAATGTATTTGAAATATATTACTTTTTTTTTTTTTTTACTAGGGATGATTAGCAGCTTTTTTACTTTTCTTTTAAAAGAAATTATGCTAACACTTTACAGTAACACTCTACTATAAGGTTCATTAGTTAACAATAGTTAACTAAGAATGAACAATACTTCTACAGCATTTATTAATCTTAGTTCATGTTAATTTCAGCATTTACTAATGCATTATTAAAATCACAAGTTAGCATTAGTTAATGCACTGTGAACTAACAGGAACAATGAACAACCATGTTTTTGACTAGCATTAACAAAGATAAATAAATATTGTAATAGATGTATTGTTCATTGTTCTTTCATGTTAGTTAATACATTAACTAATGTTAACAAATTATGTTATGTATACATATATGTATATAACATCTGTTATAACAGTTTAATTAGAAATTGTATTATAACTAAATAAGCAATTAAATAAAGATCACAAAGTGCAAAATTAATTTAAATTAATTAGAAAGTTTTAAAGTGTTACCAAAATGATTACTTTTAATCATTGAGGAAATATTAAATTGATCAAAAGTGACCGTAAAGACATATTTAATGTTACAAAAGTCTTATTTCAGATAACTGCTATTATTTTGAACTTTGTATTTATCAGAGACTCCAGATTCTCAAAAAAAAAAAAAGTAAGTGTCACAACTATGCATTTCCAACATTGATGATGATAAATGTTTCTTGAGCATCAACTTAGCATATTAAAATGATTTCTGAAAGATCATGTGACACTGACGACTGGAATAATGGCTGCTAAAAAATTCTGCTTTGCATCACATGCATTAAAAAAAAAATTTGAAAATTTGAAAATAGAATTTTAAATTGAAACAGTATTTAGCAATATTACTTTTATTGCATTGGTTTTCACCAAATAAATGTAGCCTTGGTAAAAACTTTTTTTTTTTTTTTATAATGTACCAACCAAACTGTTGAATAATAGTGTATTTGTGTTGTCTGATAAGCATTAGATGCCTTATGGACAGAATAAAAACAAGTTGGTTAGTTATCAGTAATATCGTTTGTAACTATGATTTTCTCTTTCATGATTTCGTCTGTCCTGCTGCTCAGTTTCACTCTTTTTTACGTGTTCTATGCTCTTTCTCGGCATCCCTCGCTTTTCATCCCGTTGTGACGCTTTGAAACGACAGAGTGATGTATTTCTGCAATAACACGTCCTCACAAGTGCCAGCTTGTGTTTTCAGTGAGCACAGCCGGGGCGACAGTTTACATTAGACACCTTCGCTGCTGCCTCTGTTGGCTCTGTTTGAGATGGATTAATACACATCTTTTAGGAAAGCTCTTCATCATTCGTTTCACCAGGCGTGTGCTTTCTGTCTTCCCCCTAATGTACTCCGATTAACCTCTGAAATATTAACACGTCTCAAAAACTACATCCGCCATACTGAACATTTGATTTTGTGTAGCGTATCAGAGTTGTGCTTCCTTTCCTTCTCTGTCTCATTTCTTTTCATCGCCCTGTTTGTTTCATTTTTTAGCCGGATATGTTTTATGGCAGTTTTGGTTAAGTCAGGAAATCTAGGTGATGACGAATGCCATGTCATCTGTTGTAGATTATTGGTATTATTGAGCTTTCCATTTCCATTTCCCCCAGTCTTCTGTTGTCTCTCTTTCCCCTTCATGTGCTCTCTCTCTTTTTCGTTGGCGGGTGTGTGGCCTGGGTGCTGTAATTGAACCCATTTGCCACTCTCTGCCTATGGGACTAAACCCTGCCTTCACTTTTCTCTGTGCATATATATGTATTTATATGCATGTGTGTTGTTTGTATGTTTCCACAGTTTTTTCCTTCACAGTTTAGCATTTAGTTACATTTATGGTCCATACTTTGTGTTTCTTTTCATCAGATGCAACAAAAATAAGTGAGATTTTTTTCCATTCACTCTGGGCAGAGATGCTACGTATGAGTCACTTCGAATACACAATAAACCAAGCCTTCCCATCGTTGTGCATTTGTTGCCGTTTTGCTAATTGACTCTTGTTGACATTTCTGAGCCTCAAAACAATCCGGTAGTGAGTTCGGTTGGATTCTCTGCCACTCATTTCCTTGTGTTTAGACTGCCTGCAGAATATTATTGCTCAACTTATGGTTTGAATATGTAATCTCACTAGTGCGGTTCTCTGCTCATTTTTCTGCGTGTGTGCGTGTGTGTGTGTGCAACGTCCTGTGAGGCCAATATCTATTGAACGAATGTGGGGATGAAGCACTTCATGTCTTCTGCTGTTTTCATAACTCCTCTCACTCTCATTAATAAAAGCCTGTTTTTGTTTCCAGGTTCATATGAAGAAGAACCAATCCAGTGAGTATTCTTTTTTTTTTTTTTTTTTTTTCTTTTCTTTTTTTTGTATCCTCCCTCCATCCCTCTGTCACTCTGAAGGTTTGGCTCTGGAGAGTGCCTGCCATTTTGACTTCTCTTTTTAGTTTTTCTTGGCCGTGACGTTTCTCGTCAAGCCTCCTTCATCTCACTCCGGTGACCCCTCCAAAGCCAACTCATCCCATGAGAAAATAAACATCATCTCCCATTTTTTCCTCATCTGAGTAGCACAGCATTGCCTCCTTAAGCCATGAGCAAGATTAACTGCTTAATTGTGTGTTTATGTTTTTCTATCCATCATAATTTTACATTTTTCCAGTAAATTGTGGCTTAAACGAACACAGATGCATGCCAGAATGTAGTGTTTACACTGCGGCATGTTCTCACATCAAGAGCGACGATTTCAACCTCCCAGGAAAGTTTTACATACTTTAAATCCGTAAGACAGTAATTGAGCTTACAGTAGAAATGTTTTGTTATTCTTGCTCTGGAACGGTAAACATTTCTTCAAAGAGCGCATTTACCGCAAACCTCTTGCACGTGCTGAAATTGATAAGGTCTGGCGGATAATTTTATCCGATAAGTCCTTTAATCCAGTAGATGTTATGTTTTATCTGAAATCACACCAAGATGCTATTTCAGGAACGACAAATGAGAGTCGAGAGAGAATTCGTTTTTTGTTTTAAGGGAACCATGTTTAAATTCTTTTTACAAAATGGTTTTGTGGCTTATTGGTGTTGGGCCAAAATTTTCTTTTTAGTACTGATAAATGGCCAATATTAAAATATGATACTATTTTGTGTAAATAAAAATAAATGAAACACTAAAAAAAACCTGTTTTAAATGCAACAATTGATTTTAGACATCATGACATTTATAATGTACAGTATAAAAATTGATATTTGTGATCCTGAACCACAAAACCAGTCATAAGGGTCAATTTTTTTGAAACTGAGATTTATACATCATCAAAGCTGAATAAATAAGCTTTCCATTGTTGAATGGTTTGTTTGGATAGGACAATATTTGGCTGAGATACAACTATTTAAAAATCTGGCATCTGAGGTTCCAAAAAAAATCTAAATACTGAGAAAATCGCCTTTAAAGTTGTCCAAATGAAGATCTTAACAATGCATATTACTAATCAAAAATTAAGTTTTCATATATTTATGGTAGAAAATGTACATTATATCTTCATGGATCATGATCTTTACTTAATATTTTAATAATTTTTGGCATATAATAATTTTGACCCATACAATGTATTTTTGGCTATTGCTACAAATATACCCGTGCTACTTACGACTGGTTTTGAAGTCCAAGGTCACATTTATTTGGAGATTTATTGAAGAATACATTTAACAGTGTTACAAAATTGTTAGTGTCTTTAAAGTTTATTTTTATTCAGCATTGGATGACTGCAAATGGTATTCTAAATGGTAAATGTGCACAGTTAAATATCCAATATCAAATCTAGTAAAGAGATATTCCTTATTATGAGGCACTTGGGCATCTTAGGTATAAAGAATATACTGAGGTATATTTAGTAGTGATTGTTATTGTAAATGTGGATCTCACACATACTGTAGGGATGATACGACAACAAACATTCCCTGCTATAAAACCGAAGGCAGGTGAGTTTGCTGAGCATACCCATGCTCTCTTTTGGTCCATAGCTGCGTTTGTGTTGGTGGGAATGAGGGATTTTTGTGAGGCTAAAAAAAATATGCAAATTACAAAACTAATTATATGTACCAAAATTATCACTTGTAACTAATTTAATCTGTTGTCTTTTAACACTGTCATTTGTTCTTTGTGTATAACATACTGTATGTCTTTGGGAATTGAACTTAAAGGAGAAGTTCACTTCTAGAACAAAAATTTACAGATAATTTACTCAGACCCTTGTCATCCAAGATGTTCATGTCTTTCTTTCTTCACTCGTAAAGAAATTTTGATTTTTGAGAAAAACATTTCAGGATTTCAAGTTTGAATTTCCAAAATGCAGTTTAAAAATAGCTTCAAAGGGCTCTAAATGATCCCAGCCAAGGAAGAAGGGTCTTATCTAGTGAAACGATCGTTTATTTTCCAAAAAAAAAGAATATATATACTTTTTAACCCCAAATTTGCTCTTGTCTAGCTGCGTGAACTCTGTTAGGGTATGTCAAAAAACTCCCATCTCATTTTCTCCTCCAACTTCAAAATCGTCCTGCACCACTGTTTTACCTTTTTTTTGTTTTACCTTTTTTTTTTTTTTTTTTTTTTTTTTTTAACCTTTTTCAAAGTGCGTTTGACCTTCTTTGCACACTCACTGAAGTTGGAGGAGAAAATGAGGAGTTTTTCGACATGGAATACACAGTGTTCACGCAGAGCTAGACAAGATGAGCATTTGAGGTTAAAAAGTATATAAATTGTAATTTTTTTAGAAAATAACTGATCATCTGGCTAGATAAGACCTTCCTTTTTCGACTGGGATAGTTTAGAGCCCTTTGAAGCTGCATTTAAACTGAATTTTGGAAGTTCAAACTGGCACCATAGAAGTCCACTAAATGGAGAGAAATCCTGAAAAGTTTTCCTCAAAAAACATAATTTCTTTACGAGTGAAGAAAGAAAGACATGAACATCTTGGATGACAAGGGGGTGAGTAAATTATCTGTAAATTTTTGTTCTGGAAGTGAACTTCCTTTAATACGTACCATTTAAAATGTACTATGCAGATCATTTATAGCATGTCATTTTAAATGTATGTATTTGATACTTGACCTGTGATAAATGGGGTTGCAAGAACATGTGTCTCATGTAGTACTCAACTTACAACCAGTTTTTAACCACCTGACATGGCACTTAATGGTCAGAAACACTGTCTTTGCTCAAGCAAGTGACTACTGCAGTTTGTTTTCTGACTTCCGTATTGTAAGCCTATGCCTTAACAATCTAGTATTTAATTTGTTAACATAATTTTTACTTCATGAAACACATGAGCTGCGTTTTTAATCAGGGCCTAATGAGCAGTGCCCAGTTGTAAGAACTCTTAGTTAAGAAGTTAGGAAAACTTTGCTTAATTTAAGAGTTTTCTTGCAACTGGTTCCAGATTATGAATGAAGCCTGAATAGTTGCCCCATTACTCAATTGTGTGTTTTCTCATTGTTTTACAGGTGATGAACTGGCAAGACCCAAGATACCGCAGACATCCTTTAATGAGTAAGAGAAGCTTTGTTGTCAAAGGAGAAGTTTACTAACAGAATAAAAATTTCCTGATAATTTACTCACCCCCATGTCATCCAAGATGTTCATGTTTTTCTTTCTTCAGTCGAAAAGAAATTAAGGTTTTTGAGGAAAACATTCCAGGATTTTTCTCCATATAGTGGACTTCAATGGTGGCTAATGGGTTAAAGGTCCAAACTGCAGTTTCAGTGCAGCTTCAAGGGCTCTACACAATCCCAGCCAAGGAATAAGGGTCTTATCTAGCGAAACGTTAGGCCGTTTTCTTCAAAATTGTCCAACATCGTTTTTGCTTTTTTGTAAAGGGCGTTTGGTTTTCTTTGCACATTCACTTTGTAAACACTGTACTTCCATCTACGTCATGTGTGCTTGATTATGTAATGCGTGAGAATGAGCTAGTGCAAGATGAGCATTTGTGGTTAAAAAGTATATAAATTTGTATTTATAAAACAGGTCGTTTCACTAGATAAGACCCTTATTCCTCAGCTGGGATTGTGTAGAGCCCTTTGAAGCTGCATTAAAACTGCAATTTAAAATTCAACCCATTGATCCCCATTGAAGTCCACTATATGGAGAAAAATCCTGGAATAAGTTCTTAATTTCTTCTCGACTGAAATGAGAAAGACATGAACATCTTGGATGACATAGGGGTTAGTAAATAATCAGGAATTTTTCATTCTGGAAGTGAACTAATCCTTTAACCCTGTCACCTTATTTGGAAAACATTGTAACCAATTATTCACTTCGTTGTACAACTTTCTTTCTTAACTTCAAACAGTAGGTTAGCCAGTAATGACCTGCT
This sequence comes from Labeo rohita, assembly GCF_022985175.1. Classification (NCBI taxonomy): domain Eukaryota; kingdom Metazoa; phylum Chordata; class Actinopteri; order Cypriniformes; family Cyprinidae; genus Labeo; species Labeo rohita. The sequence continues at coordinate 24,893,359 of NC_066873.1, forward strand.
GTCTCTGGATCCATTTGGCCCGACCAGCACCAGCTCCACCTCCTCCATACCCCACTCATCAGGTAATGCCATCTGTTGTAATACAGCAAATACACACTCTTCTGGGTACAGCGAAACAAAACTCTGTATTAATGTCATTAATATATTGTTGTCAGACACCATTTATAAATCCAAACATATACACACAAGTGTGTACAAGTTATATTTATATATTTAAAACACGTCTCAGGGTCAGCATCTACACTAATCTCAATGACAAAGTTCAGCTTTGACAGTGATGGAGTCAGAACGTTTTTCATCGACCACACACACACACACACACACACACACACACACACACACTGTACAGGCAGACAGTCGTAAGTCATTCACCCCTCCATCCCCCAGCCTCTGGGAGACTTGTCTTAGGTCTGACCTCCTTCATTATTGATGATGCTTACAGGCTGGTGAAAGTGTCTGGGCTTTTCCAGTCCACAACAGTCTCCTCTAGAGAGCTCGCTCAGGCTGCTGTTGTCACGGAAACCCTCATATCCCACAGCGACTTCATATCTCACTCAGTCTGTCCTCTGCTTTAGTATGAAATATTTCGTGAATGCCATGGGAAAAATGTTATTGGTTTTTTTTGGTTGTTTTTAGTTGTAGTTTTTATTTTTGTTCATTTTTGTTTTTGTACTTTTTTGTATTTTGTTATTATAAAATGTTTTTTTTTTAGACTGTTATTTTTATATATTGACTATTAATTGTTTAACATCATAGATGTACATGAACAAAAATGAGATGCAAAGTATTTTTCACAGAATTGATGTAGTATACTCAAATTGTGGCTTTTAGTGTTTTATAGAAAATATTTTAGACTTTCTAAATGATGTATTGTAATACTTAATTTTGGAAGACATATTGTTGGTAAATTCTAGTTTTAAAAGGCATCATTTGCAAACAAGTGAGTGCTTTTTTTCACTGATAAGCCACTCAATGCCGTCACTGAAAAAAGGCAACCCGTCATTAAAGCTCTGACCTTAGCTACGAGGGCCAATCATAATCCAGAGTTAATTGGCACCTTCAGAGGTCAGAGGGCGGAGTTTGGAGTCCCCATGTCACAGACATTGTCAAACATGATCTTGTTATGGGTCTGACCTGGCAAAGGAACAAAAAGAGCAATGAAGAGGCTATAGGATGTTAGTAACATAGTAGGTAGGTATTGCACTTGCTTTTTTTTTCCCTCCTGTGTGCTATTGTGCTATTTAGTTTTGTTTTTTTGCTCTTGATTTGTGCTTTATTTATTTCATGGGTCTTAATATGTTTTAACTGAGGCTTATTTATGTTGATGTCTTTTTATTTTTCTCATCCTTGCTTTTATTTGTTCAATGCTTTTTTTTTCTTAGACCTGGCTTCTCTCTTCTTAGTATCTTTTCCTACCTCTCCCCCACTGCAATTAAATGATGAGGTTTTTGAAGACTTAGGTAATGCTTATGACCCATGCCTGCAGTTTGATCATCAGAATAAGTCTTCCCATAACAGACACTGACCCTAATGGCTCAAAATATGCAAAAATGTGAATGATGATAGGAATGTTTTGCTTGGACTCACCCCTAATATTTGAGTGTTTTGAGTGAATATGAGTGTTTTCAACACTTTCTGTGGACAGAAGATAAGCACAGAGACACACTTCATTGACCCAGACCTTTCAACAATGTTATTTTATTTTTATTTATTTAATTATGATTTAACAGTGTTTTTGTAATATTTGGCATTCATTTATGTTAGTGTTTTATTTGTTTTATTTTATGTATTTGTATTAGTTGTGACTGACTGCATTGCATGAATTTAGCTGACCGTTTGCTTTAAGATCACCAGGTTATTTGTTTTGAGGGATTTTTAAAAGTACATATATCAGTAGGACACTACAGTAGTTTATAACCATTTAAAATTTATTTTGTAATGTTTTATTAATTCATACTTATTTTTATTTTAAAAATGTATTTTTTAGTTTTATTATTTTTTAGTTTTATTATTTTTGTTTTATAATTGTATTGTTTATTTGTTTTTTGCTTCAATTTGTACACGGTTGAAGTCAAAAGTTTTCATACACCTTTCAGAATATGCAAAATGTTATTTATTTTGCTGAAATAAAAGGGATCATACAAAATGCATGTTTTTTTTTTTTTTTTTTAGTACTGACCTGAATAAGAAAATTCACATAAAAAATGTTTACATATAGTCTGCAAGAGAAAATAATAGTTGAATTTTTAAAAATGACCCTGTTCAACAGTTTACATACACTTGATTTTTAATACTGAGTTGTTACCTGAATGATCCACGGCTTTTTTTTTTTTTTTGTTCATGAGTCCCTTGTTTGTCCTGAACAGTTAAAACTGCCCACTGTTCTTCAGAAAAATCCTTCAGGTCGCACAAATTTTTGGATTTTCATAATTTTTCTGTATTTGAACCCTTTCCAACAATGACTGTATGATTTTGCATTTTGTACGATCCCTTTCATTTTAGTAAAATAACATTTTGCAGTTTCTGCAAAGTGTATGTAAACTTTTGACTACAACTATATATGTAAATTTGGTATAAACTGTGGTGTTCATATGGCATTTTTGTATGTAATTATGTGAAACATAAAGCTGTATTCAACATTTGGATTCAGAGTCTGCATAGACTGCATCCAGGTCATGTTTTTTTTTTTTCATTTTCTCCTTGTAGTCTTTTTAGCATGCCTGTCAGTATGTAGTGTATTTTTACAACCATGCATTACTCTCTTCTCTCTGATGACCCCTGTAACAGAAGTGGATTTACAATCGGAGCCCACCTCTCCTTCAGCAGTCAGTCTTGAGGTTAACGAGGCTCCTGCTTTCCCCCTTCCCTCCAAACTCCCTCCTCCTGCCGGTCTTGCCAAGCCGTGCACGCCGCCATTCGCTGCTCTCTCCTCTCCTCCCTCCACCTCTCCTTGGGAGTTCCCCGATGAGGTTGTTGCTCCCCTCCACCCTGGCCCAACTCGAGCCATGAGCGTGCCTCCAGCCCTACAGGCTGCTCCTAAGGACTTTGCTACCCACAAGCCCCCTCTAAGTGCTCCCGCCACTGGTCCAGACGCACTTTCGTCCTGGGCCCAGAGCCAGTGGATTGCCTTTAATGATGCCTTTGTGCCATGCCGTGGACTGTCCCATCAACCAGCAAGGCCTCGGTCGGTGCCTGTTTCTCAACAGCTCAAGCTTTTCTCAAGAGATCCTGCTGACCCATTTGGCAGCTTTGGGAGAGAGGAGAGCGCCCCCTCTCTGAAGGAAACACCAACCCAACCCATGCAGGATGGTAATATTGAGGATTGAGAGTTTTAAGCATGTTCAAACACTGTCCCATGGCTGCAAGACATTGAGATGTGTACTGTGGTTTTAACAAACCTATTTATTTTAATGTAACTTGTTTTCATTTATTGTAACTGATTTGGTTTTATTTATTTATTTATTTATTTTTCCCAGTAGGAATTTTATTTTACATTTCTGTTTGATTGATTGCTGAACATGTATATTTTACTTTTGCTTTTTCTGCATTGAATATTGATTTAAATAATACAAATGTAACAAAACAACCTGTAAGCCATCATAGTCTTAGTTACTGTTTAGCTGGATGCAGTAAGAAAATGTTTGGTTTGATTTGTTTTATACAATATATTGTATTTTTTATTTCTGTTTTAAATTTTTGCTGAATTTTGGTTCAGCTACACACACTTTCTGTATTGATTATTGATTTAAATAATGCAAATTACAACATTTTTAAGGTACTTTTTTTTTTTTGTAATTGGTTCACCTACCAGAGTAACTCAGTGCAAATGTGTCCGCAAATTCACTCAGAAATATCATATCCAGCATTTTCCTTCCAGAACAGTATGACTAAGATGGTTTAAAAGGTGCAGATGTTTCTTTTTGTTTCTTTACTTGATCTTATTTTTATACTAATTTTCTGTATTCACTTTCTGTTTGTCCATGATTTATAAATTGTTTATATTGTGACGTTGGCCCTTGCATGTGCATTAGATCTTTAGATTTAACTCTTAGTTTGTTTCTGCAAGACTGCGTGATGTCAAACCCAATTTAGCGACATTTTAAATGTTTTTCAACAATGTTGGTTTTAATTATGGTCTGAGTGCGCTACATCCGTATTTTCCCTTCTTGTGATTTTAACGTTTGTAATCATTTTTTTTTTTTGCATGCACAGTTCCACCTCCAAACAGGCCAACCACTCCCCTGGGCACAGCAACCATTGTCCCGCCTCCAAGACCATTATCCCGGCCCAAACTGCCTGCAGGCAAATTGACGGGCATCAATGAGACTGTAAGTAAAGAAGATATTCCCTGATTCCCCTTCAGCCAAGCTATATTATAGGGACTAAAATTTAACCAAATAAAGATTGAATGCAGTGAATTATTAATCAGTTAGTTGTTTTTTTTGCAGGGCCGACCGTTCAGCCCTCCCAAGATGTCCAACTCCAGCCCTCCTCCCGCTGCTCCTCTGGCTCGTGCCGAAAGCTCCTCCTCTCTCAGCTCCAACACCTCCTTGAGCGCCAGCAACACACCTACTGTCGGTGAGTTTTCAATTTCACACATTTCAGTACACACGTTAAGATAAACACAAGCATTCATTCATCATCCGCATTCACATGATGCATCACTGATTCTTACACTTCATTTATTACATCCATTATGATAACAATAAAATCATAACTCATATGTATTGGGTTATTTGTTGAAGATATTTTTCAAAATTTCCACGTCTAAGCGAAACTAACATGCACAAATAATACACTACACATTTTCATTATATGGTCAACACATCACTTACCAGATCACTCCATCCTCATTCTTCACTGTTGGGCTGTGTTCTCGCCCTATTTTTTTCTTTCTCTTTGTGGTTTCATTCCTTTCATTTTGAATTAAGAGGACGATCTGTTCGTGGGGAAACTGCCCACATTTGAGAAGCGATGTGAGACTCCTGCAGGTACAGTGGAAAGAACCCAGAAGAACATTTTGTTCTAACTTACTAACAAACTCATGAATGATCATCTGTCCTTGATCAACCAACTGCATTGCCCCATCTGCTAAACCACACCCTATTCCCATTCTGTGACTCACCATGTGATCTTCAGTGTGTTATACCAGCCTCGAACTTGTGCGGATTATCTCTAATCGTTAAACTGACTATTGTGCTGCTGTTGTATTGTGGCTGATGAGAATGCATGGTGCGGATTACAATCGCTCAAAGATGTCTTTTTCTTTTTCCTGTTGATTTTTCAGTGTTTGTCACTACAAAGATTTAAACTGAAACACATTCCTCCGACTATTTTTGATTCATAGTTAACCCAAAAATGAAAATTCTGTCACTAATTTTTCACTTATCACCCTCATGTAGTTACACACCCGTTAGACCTTTGTTCATCTTCAGAACACAAATTAAAATATTTTTGATGAAATCCAAGAGATTTCTGACCCTGCATAGACAGCAATGAAAATGACACGTTCAAGACTCAGAAAAGCAGTAGGAACATCATTAAAATGGTTAATGTGACATCAGTGGTTCAACTGTAATTTTGTGAATCAACAAGAATACTTTTTGTGCGTAAAGAAAACAAAAATAATGACTTTATTCAACAAAGACATCTCTTCTGTGTCTATCGACACGCTCACAAGAGTATCACAATGCAGCCGGCAATGCTTTTGCTTTTTGGATGCTTTGCACCTTGTTTGCAAGCAGAGGAATGCACAAAAAAGTATTCTCATTGCTGTCTGTGCAGCGTAAGAAAGCTCCCAGATTTCATCAAAAACATCTTAATTTGTGTTCTGAAGTTGAACGAAGGTCTTACAAATTTGGAACGACATGAGGGTGAGTAATGAATGACAGAATTTTCATTTTAGGCTGAACTATTACTTTAAATGTCTGTTTTTAAATGATTTTTTTCTTTCTGTCTCTCTTTCTTCTTTTCGTTTCCCTCACAGGGACATCTCGTGGGCCCAGTCCAGTGACACTGGCTTCCCAGGATGCATTGCCCATTGCAGTAGCATTCACAGAGTCGGTTAATGCCTATTTCAAAGGAGCAGATCCCAGCAAGTGAGTTTCACATCATCTGCCCTGCTCAGACCATACAGACATTATATTTTATACACAACATAGAGAGTTACACAATTGTGATCTCCATGCCTAGAAACGTCAATGAATAATACAGTTAATACAGTTTTAGAAAGTAATTGGAAATGGAATTCTTCTAAAATAGTGTCCTAATTACACACGACGTGACAAGATTCCAGGAACAAGCAATTTGGGTGTCCACACCCAGGGTTGCCAGGTTTTCACAACAAAATCCCCATAAAAATCACGGGCTCAGCTGGTAAATTCCTATCCAGGGGCTAAATATGACATTTTTGGGGTCGCTTAAACCCGCGTACATGAAAAACAACCCGCGGCAACAGTGTTAAAGTACCCCAATTCCGCGGGAAAACCGCTGACTTGGCAACACTATCCACACCAGACGTGACACTGCAACACAATAGAATCAATCAAATATCACAGCCAATCAAAAGCGTGTGTGGGTGGACTAAGATTATTAAATGTACTTACTGAGTGACTGATACCGTCTTTGTAATGGAATATGCTTGTTGGTTCCCATCGAGTTCGCAGTTTTAACGCACATCTTTGCTTTAATATATTTTCAAGATTTAAGGTAAACTATCTGTTGTTGCTTTCAGTATGGCTATTGGGTCATGCAAAAAGATATTCAACACTCACATTAGACACATTTTACTTTGAATAAATCACATAACGTAATCATTACCTGAGATTATCACTGTCATATGGTTTGTATGTTGTTGTTCCAGCTGCAACATCGGAAATAGAAACCATTTCTAAAATAGACATTTCGCGTGTCGCTGGCACAGGTAGTTAGGACAAAAACTCCAGTTAACATGGAAAAGATACCTTTTGTGGTGCAGCGGTGTTGCATCGCGTGTAGTTAGGACACGGTGTTAGTGAATAATAAATGTTCTAGATACTGCATGCTCAGTTCTGAGTACGATGTCTGTAAAATGATTTCTAAAAATCCTCAAATGTGATTTTAGGTGCATTGTGAAGATCACGGGAGACATGACCCTGTCTTTCCCCAGCGGCATCATCAAGATTTTCACCTCTACTCCGTCTCCTGCTGTACTCAGCTTCAAACTCTCAAACACTAGCAGATTAGAGCAAGTCATGCCCAACCAGCAACTACTGCACAGGTGAGTTTGTGTTTCTGCATGTGTTACACTACCATTGGGGACCTTTGTTCATCTTCGGAACACAAATTAAGATATTTTTGATGAAATCCAAGAGCTTCCTGACCCTGCATAGACAGTAACACAACTACTAGTGGTTCAACCTTAATTTTATGAAGCTACATGCGACGAAGACTGACACGGAAGAGAAGAAATTTTTGTTTTCTTTGCACACAAAAAGTATTCTTGTAGCTTCATAAAATTATGGTTGAACCACTGATGTCACATGGACTATTTTATGAATGTCCTTACTACCTTTCTGCATCTTTAAAATTGCTAGTAATGTTGGTGTCTGAGTCAGAAAGCTCTTATATATTCGTAACAGTCTTTTTATTTTAATCATTGTTCCACATAATAACATCAAGTGCTCAGGCTAAACTCACCCTGTTCTCACTCACCCACATGCTTTTTGTTGTCGTGTGAGTTTGTGCCAGCAGCTCCCAGGCACGACTAATCAAATCAGGAGGGATTTGTGATTTAATAGTTGAACTGCTGCAGTAGGGTTAGTTGTTCCATGCTGCTACAATGACACGCAGCAATGAATTATTGAGCTCCTAATAGTGTTTTCTGTGTGTGTGTGTGTGTGTGTGTGTGTGTGTGTGTGTGTGTGTGTGTGTGTGTGACTCCAGTGACTCCTCCCAGAGCGACACAAACACTAAAGACTTCTGGCTGAACATGCCTGCACTGACAGCGTACCTCAGAAAGAGCTCTGAGCAGAACCCTACTGCATCCTATTACAACGTGGATGTCTTAAAGTACCAGGTTCATAGCTTTTCTTTCAGTTATCTTTGGGATAGTTCTCTCCCATGAATTCTTCAAAAAACGTATAAGTAAAGCATGTTAATAGTAGCTGTTCCAGTATAGTATTGTTGATAATTAGTTTGATATTTGATCATAACAAAGCCATGTTGTGAGCAAAATCTTTTGGACATCTTTTCTCAGGTATGTTCAAATGGGATTCAGTCCACGCCTCTGAACCTTGTGGTGTATTGGAAATGCACTCCTAGTACTACAGATCTGCGAGTGGACTACCGATACAACCCAGAGGCCATGCAGCCCCCCGCAGCGCTCACCAATGTACAGGTGTTAGTGCCCGTCAATGGCGGCGTAACAAACATGCAGTCACTTCCCAATGCCATCTGGTGAGTTGGAGGGTGTAGGCATACGAACATATGAAAACACAATATGTGAACCTGGACCACAAAACCAGTCATAAGGGTACGTTTTTCGAAATTGAGATGTATACATCATCTGAAAGCTGAATAAATAAGCTTTTCACTGATGTATGGTTTGTTATGATAGGACAATACTTGGCCGGTATACAACTAATTGAAAATGTGGAATCTGAGGATGCAAAAATATCTAAATGTTAAGAAAATAACCTTTAAATTTGTCCAAATAAAGTTCTTAGCAATGCATGTTACTAATTAAAAATTAAGTTTTGTGATATTTATGGTAGGAAATTTACAAAATATCTTCATGGAACATGATCTTTACTTAATATCCTAATGATTTTTGGCATAAAAGAAAAATTTATAATTTTGACCCATACTATGTATTTTCGGCTACTGCTACAAATATACCCGTGCTACTTAAGACTGGTTTTGTAGTCCAGGGTCACATATATCTAATGGAACAAAAACACTGCTGTATGAACCTAATCACTGAAATAATATGTTTTTTTATCAATAATACAGTAAAAAGAGTAATATTGTGAAAAAGAATTTTAAAATAATTGTTTATTGTATATTAATATATTTTAAAATTCAATTTATTCCTGTGATGGCAAAGCTGAATTTTCAGCAGTCATTATCTTGTCGAATGATAAATACAGTTGTGCTGCTTTTCAGGATTTTTTGATAAATAAAAAAGTAATTAACGACAGCATTTATTTAAAAAAAGTATAAAAGTCTTTACTGACACTTTTGATCAGTTTATTGCATCATTGCTTAATAAAAGTCTTGCTGACCCCAAAATGTTGAACGACAGCGTATACATATTCTTGCAGTCACCTTAACTATATGATTGTTACTGTTTTAATTAGGAATGCAGAACAGAGTAAGTCATTATGGAAACTGAGTGACATCTCTGACAAGTCTGAAAATGAAGGTAAGAACAAATATACTGTCAAAATTAACCTATTTAAAAGGGTCATGTCATAAAAAAAATCTAATTTTCCATGGTCATTTTAAATAAGTTGTATCATGTACAATACAAACATACTGTAACTTTGAAAACTTCCTCTCCAGTGGCAATTAAAAAAAAAAAATCTTATTCTGTATGTCTGGGGCAGTTAAAAACTATTTAGGACTTTTTTAAAAAACAGGCTCATTGTCCAACTCACCTAGAGTTAAACAGTTGAGTTTTACCGTTTTCGAATCCATTCAGCTGATCTCCGGGTCTGGAGGTAGTTTGTGTAGATGCGGAGTTGACAGCTGCGAAATACAATTGCGCCAGCTGCACCCATGGTATGGCAGTAAAGTTCCTTGATTATTACGCCGAAATGAAAATATAGTTCCTAGACATATCGACCTAGAAAATCGCAACTTTTCTTTTTTTTTCCGTCTTTGTACACAATGTAACTACAGAAGAGTCGAGTTTTAAATAGGAAAAATATCGAAACCCTTTGACCCACCATTTTTGAGTGAGATGCTGATGGTCTAATCGGATTCAATGATCTATGCTAAGCTATACTAAAAGTGCTACCGCCAGACCCGGAAATCGGCTGAATGGATTCAAAAACTCAACTGTTTTTTTTTTTTTTTTTTCCAAAAAAGTGGAGTGTTCCTTTTAAAGGGATAGTTCGCCCAAAAATGGAAATTCTGTCATTAATTATACATCCTCATGTCATTTCAAACCCAAAAGGCCTTTGTTCATCTTCCGAACACAAATTAAGTTATTCTTGAAGAAATTCGAGAGCTTTCTGACCCTGCATAGACAGCAACACAACTGACATGTTCAAGGCCTAGAAAATGCATCTGGGTTCTACTTCAGAACGCCAGCTCATGCGCTGTGGTACTCTTGTGAATTGAGTAAAGTTGTTATTTTTGTTTTCTTTGTGCACAAAAAAGTATTCTCGTACCTTCATAACATTACAGTTAAAGCACTGGTGTCACGTGGACTACTTTAACGATGTCTTTACTACCTTTCTGGGCCTTGAACGTTTCAGTTGCATTGCTGTCTATGCAAAGGTCATTAAGCTCTCCGATTTCATCAAAAATATCTTAATTTGTGTTCTGAAGATGAACAAATTTCTTACAGGTTTGGAACGACATGAGGGTGAGTAATTAGTGACAGAATTTTCATTTCTGGGTGAACTATCCCTTCAATAGCAAACACTCAGCTTGTGATTAAGTGCACTACAGTATTGTTTCTCTTTCAATAGGTGAATTTAGATATAGAGTTACAGAGATTATTCCTTACTTATAGAGTTTGAAAGATCATCTGGCAGAGTAGTACAGTGTTGACTATGTGTGTGTGTGTGTGTGTCAGGCTCTGGTTCTTTGAGAGCAAAGTTTGAGCTGACTGATGGTCCATCCATCCCTGCCACCCTGGCTGTTCAGTTCTTCAGTGAAGGCAGCACTCTGTCTGGTGTAGATATGGAACTGGTTGGCTCCGGTTACCGGCTCTCCCTCAATAAGAAGAGATTTGCCACTGGTAAGAATGATTTAAGACTTCTCCAAAGCAGCAGTTAAACTATCCCTAGATGTTATGATTTGAGATCACAGTGTTATTTTAACAGTTTGTATTTCAATACATTCTCAACAAATGCAAGGGCATGCAGTTTTGTCACTGAAATGAGTTTGTGAGACATGTGTTTGTGTACATTCACAGGCCGCTATATGGCTGACTGCTGAGATCTGAGCAGAGGCCTGTCCGCTCTCAAATGCAGGGAATCTGGAGGTTCATTTCTCTTCATTCATTAATTCTGTCACTGGTTCTCAATGATATTTATGGTGGATCGTTAGGGGGGATGGAAAAGAGAGCTGTCTGGGTGAAGGCCTCTCACGCTTCTGTTTCCTCTCCACGTTCTGAACGATCCAGTTCCAGTGAAGCACCTTCTGGAGACTCAAGCTTTTTATACTACAGTAACGTAGCACTGAGTATCAAACACTGTGTACAAAGAAAAAATAAAAAAAAGAAAAGAAATGAAAAAAGAAGGAATGTCAGGATATTGGCGAATGAAATCATTAATCTTTGATACTTTTTGATCAATTCAGACTTTTATAAAGTCAGAACGGTAGTGTTTGTTATTTTGATATGTATAGTTAACAATTTGTCATATGAATTATATGTGTATAAACAACATATCTAAACAAACAAAAAAGGACAAAAAACTGCACTAACAATCTTTCTGGATATTTTTTGAGCATTCATTTCTCCGTTTGTATTCACCCTGTCAGTCGCAATGGCAATGAGAAGAACAAACAGAGAAAAAAAGGAAAAAAAGGAGAGACATGAGAAAAGCCTCAGCAATAGATCACTTCATGCTCACAAGAAAGCCTTACTTCTCGCCCATCGTCTTTCCATAACTGAGCATTGCACATCCATCTGAGAAGTGTAGATTTTTTTTCACCCCCAACTTCTATTGTTTTCAGTTTTATTTTTTTCTTTCAGTTGTATTTCTCATTATGAATGTGCAATGAAGGTATAAGCTTTCAAAATTACATTTATGGATTGTTAGTGCCATTTTCACTTTAGCATTGTCAAGAGAACCTACTGGTTAGTTGTGTGTCTTGCTTAACAGCAAAAGGAAACTTATACACTGACCTCAGTGCCTCTTTTTCTTAAAATAATTACACAGGAAATTTTGCATGTTGACGACCCATGCTGTCCCCTTTTTTAGATTATGATCTTTCTATCTCAAATTTTGAAGTGCCAGTTCAGTTCTTTATACTTCCTGATAGGATACTGAAGGGAAAATACTGCCTAAACTTTACCCTTTGTCCTTTAAGGCCCTTTAGAGTGCTTTACTCTACAGTTCACTGCGAAGGAACGTGCTGTTCCCGTGATAGACGTCATCCAGGTGTTTTGTGTAATGCCTTATAGATGTGTGCAGAAATTATACCAAAATAACTACCGAAAATTGTCACTGTGAGATTATTCTAATTACAAACTCCTACCTGAGGGATTCTTGTTGATAAACAGACCAAAATATTTTAAATATTTGCATAATAAGATTAAATCCAAGCATGCACACTTTTCAGTGTAGTTTATTAATGGCAAACTACCAGTTTTTAGCTAAATGTATTTTTAAGGGACACTGCGTGTATATGTTTTCACCAAATGTGCCGTCGCGTCTGTTTTTGAGTGTTGTATGTTATTAATAACCTGAACACATTAGTTTCTTTAAAAAAAAAATGGCTCAAATGATCTTTTTTTGCTTTGAGCCAAAGCAAAAGTTTGCCAAATACAAATCGAAAAGCACAATGATGCAATGAGCCAATGGACGTTACGGGAAATTTTAAATGTGCGCAGGATCCAGCTGCCGTTTCTTCATTGAGACGTTTTTTTTTTTTTTTTTTTTTTTTTTTTTTTTTTTTTTTTGGTGAGCATTTACAGTGCTTTAAGGGGGGTCTGTCCCCCATACAAGGGCTATTTGCCTTGTCCTCCTTGGAGGACCATGTCTTTAAGGGCTACCCCAATTCCAGCGATAGCCAACACCATTTGTACCTTAAAATGGAAAAACACTAATAAACACTAAATGCCACCAATGAAGGCGCTTCATGAATTTGAAAACAATGACGTTTCTTGTTTTCACCAGGAACCTTTTTTGTCTCTTCGATAGCAGCCTAACTTTTGTGAAGTAACAACATAAAGTTTTTATATTCAGAATCGCCATTGTCTTTATGTACTTTTTTTTTTTTTTTTTAATACTTGTGATTTTAATTCATTTGTATTCAGTATGAATTGTGGTGTTGGTGTCAGTATAGAGGCAGAAATCAACTGGTGAACATCCTGGTGAATGTAGCATCCAAATACATTATTGGTTTCTATAGTCAAGGGCTTCTTTAAATGAATATGAACTAATTGTGTAGTTAGCGAGCTGGTTCTTGCTGCCTCTACAGCCACGTCAATATTCAAAGTCACTTTCGAGCATTAAAAAAGTCTCTTCTTTTATTTCTTTCTTTTTATGTTCACATTCAATGGCATAATACATGTGTAATTTTTTTTTTTTTTTTTTTTTTTTTTTTTTTTTACTCACCTAATGTAAATTTTTACAAATATTTCTGCCATGTTTCTCTGCTTCATGATGCTCTGTGTCAGTAATAAATGTGTAATATATAAATCTATACAAATATAAGAAATACTGCAAAATGCTAACTTGTCTGTCTGTCTTTTTTGTTGCATAGATCAATTCAGAAATTAAGGTACGCTTCCTTCATCAAAAATTCAGCTCAATTTTCCACCAATAGTACCTTGTTTAGAAAAGTTAGTCGGTGATTGGACTTGATTGTTACAATTTTTTGTACTGCATGCACTAATTTCACCAACCAGTATTGATGGTTTAACTCTAAATTGAAATCTGAAGTGCACTGTCACAATGTGTACAGCTTTTCTTAAAAAAATTACGTGCCGTTTACACACTGACCTTTGGAAGACCTTCTTATGTATGTATAATTACATTTACTACTAAATAAACTTTAAGTTTATTATCCAAAGCAGGTACTGTAACTATTCTGATAGCTGAGCGCTCAGACACAGATCATGTTCTGATACGTAAACGTAACACTGTACCTCATAATTTTGGGTTGCGCTTCAGCTATTCAGTCTTGTTTCCATGTATTTAAGCATTTTTCATGCACTTGATGGTTGATTTCTAGTTTGGAAAAAGAATGGATAGATTTAACGATAAAGCAATTCAACATTCAGATGTTTACACAGTCATGCTTCTGAACACATCTGCTGCACTTCCAGTGCTCCTTGCAAAGTGAAATAAAACTTACCCACATGTGCTAGCCATCCGGCTTTCTTACGCACCTCGTGTGTGTCTTTTATGTGTTTACGTATGTGTCAGGGTTGTAGACCCTTTCATGAACCCTTTGAAAAAAAAGACCTCTTTGTGCTTCACAGTTTGATCTACATCAGACCTGCTTAATCCTGATTGCAATACTTGATCTGAATTAAATACTGTTTAGATACCTTTATACAAGTCATTTTTCGGTGCTCTAATTTCTTCAGTGTTTGTATCACTCCTTTTGTTCAACACTTGTGCAGACTACGACTGTCTTTATAAGCGAGTTATGGAATTATTCTTTAAAGCTGCTTTAAAACTTATTTATTCAGGAATGAATCAAAGATGCATCCCAATTTGTATACTTATGCAATATTTAATGCCAAGTGCACTTGAGGTACCCTGATGATGTACTTAATTACCTGGAGAAAAAAAAAATCTAATTGTGGCATGTTAGACACTTTAATGTAGGCCTACTCGACTGTTACTTGGCTGAAAGCTAACAGACTTTGATTTTAGTTAACAAATAACAAAAACACTAAAAAATTATACTCTGGAGTGCATATAGAACACAAGTCTTCAGGAGTTTGCAATCAATCTATTAAGTGATCCTTTCAAAAACACTGACTGGATGCCCATCGAGGGTGTTTTTTAATGCCGCATCTATGGGAGGGACGGTAAATTTGACATTGTTCTCTCTTCTGACCGCCGATATCAGTCTTTCTCAATTTTTTTCCTTTGACAAAGTCGTGAAAAAAACTATCGTGTCGTTTTTCTTTTACTATTTGAGCAAATAGAAATGCAAAAAATATATTTGTGGTACTCTCCCATTCACTGCTTTCGGATTTTACCCAACTATGACGACTTCCGCTATGAGAAACCGGGAAATGTGAGAAAGGTCCATTCTTCAACGTGGAAGTAAGCTTATGGACGAGATTTCCGGTTCATTAGCCGCTATAACAAGTAACGTTATCGAGAAATAAGGCGGAAGAATAACAATGTGCAGGAAACGGTAAAACTGTTTGCACTACAAACAAGTGTGTTCATAATTAAGATCATAACGTTAAAATAATATGGTAAGACACACCAATGTGCAATATTAAGCAGCAAAACGAGCAGTTTTTACAGCTAAAAATAAACCAGAAGCCATCCAGACCCATAAAATTTACAAATGGCCACGCCCACTACTACGGGAATAATAAGGTGGATAGCTGCGTTTGTGGACTTACCTGTTCTTATGTAATTTGAAATATAATTAAAACTTTAATTATCGTCCTTGTTTTGAAATGCCGCTCCAGTGTGTAGCTGAGAGAGTTGTGACGGTTAATTTTGTGAAGGCTTCTTTCGACCTGTTTTGAATGGCGAAGCAAAATATTGTAACTGCCAGTACAAAATGTAAGTTGCTCAATATCAATTCCTTGTTTATTGAACTTTTTTATTCTGAACAACAGCTCTCTTGTTCACATTGCTGAATTGTTTAATTTGAAATTTAGTACTTTATCTCATCTGGTGGCTATTTGTCAAAGATTTGTTCTACCATGATACAAAATAGGCTTCTGCTACTCTAGATGAACACTAATAGATGGACTATCAGTGTCTGAAAGTGATCCGGATTAAAGATATTATGCTCTACATTGAAGGTTAAAGAGGAGAGGGTCTTTCGTCTCTCAGCTAACTGATTTCAAATGTTCTTTGGATGTTGTCACAGGCTGTGTTTTCGCAGAGACTCTGTGGGGTAATAGAGTTGAGTTATTAAAGAAAGAGAGAGCAGGAGCAGCATCACTTACGTTTATGCTCCATTACAGAATGACATGGCCTTTTGATCCAGCGCCCCCCTCTTCAGTATGAGCAAAACCATCTGAGCAAACACACTAGCTGGACCTTCATAACTTAAAAATGTGTTTGCTTTTCTCCTCCATCTCACACTGTTCCCCTCATTTACTCCTCTTTAATCCTTTGGCTTCTCTTTCTCGCTTCATCTTTCCTCGTTTCCACCCGTACCCGTCGACTGACTGTATTCTGTTTATTTTCTCCTCTCCTCCATTCTGCGAACATCTATCCTCCGGTATCATCTCTTTTCTCTCTTCCTCCTCTTCTAACCACACCTAATATCATTCTTGATCTCTGTCCACATCTGCCGGCTCCTCCTTCTCTTCAGCCTTTGGTTGGTCTCCCAAAACAACAGTGCATGAGGAGCTTGCTTCATACCATCTGAAATCCTTCAAATTCTCCTGACGCTCATATTTTACCCTCTAGAATCCCGGTGTTGAAAGATGTTTTAATAGAAACCTTGTTTTAGTACCATGTCATCTGTCCAGTGACATGTCTGTGCATCTCATAATGCTTTCTCTACTGATTTTAGGCCTTGTTGACTCACCAACGGTGAGCCTTTTGGAACCGATAACTAATTGGGTCCTCGTGGAGATGAATCTGGACATGGAAAAATGATTTTGATGGGGTTTGTATGTGTGTGTTTGTTTAGCTATAGTTAGGGCAAAGTATTGTCCCCAAAAGTGAGGTAAAGCTGCAGTCCCAGTACACTTTCTCTGCTCCATTTAGCTCTCTGTTGCTCATCTTTCTGTTCTGCTGTGAACTTGGGGATCAGTGTTCAACAAACTGCTAGTGTGACTGTAACAAAGCCCTCAGTTTGATCCATGAAGTAAAAATTGTGAGTTTTATATCTAAAAATCAAAATGGGAGTGTATTAGGGTTATTTGCTTCCATATTAATAGCTAAGCAAGCATGTGGGTGTGTATCTATGTAACCATATTTTGGGGGCACAGCAGAAGCGGGTTAAATCCGACAAAACCTCCAATTCCTCTTTGTAAAATTTGTATGGTAATTAAGTAAATAAAGTTTTTAATATTGTAAAAATCCGTAACGTTTTCTGGTTAGTCTACACTTTTAAAAATAAAGGTTCTTTATTGGCATTGATGGTTCCATGAAGAAACTTGAACAACCATGGAACCTTTCAAATGCAGAAAAGGTTCTTTATAGTCGAACAAGCTTCTTTAGATTTTTAAAAATGTTCTTCAAAATGGTTCTTTTAAGAACTGTTCACTGAAAGGTTCTCTGGGGAACCAAAAATGGTTCTTTTATAGCACCACTGCAAAAACACCATTTTGGAACCTTTATTTTCAAGAGTGTATGAAATATCCTCATTTTAGATAGCTAAGTAAACGTGTATGTTTGCAACTCTGCATATGCATATTGCCTTGTAAAATTTATTATGATTGGCCGGTTTCCTTTCAGGATTATCAGTTCATTTGGAATCAAATTCCCGATTAAAACAGAAAGTGCTTTTGAAGATAAAATAATAACTGGATTTGACAGAGTATGCAAGGTGAGTGGCATTAAATCTTTAAAATACATAAACAGTTTGAGACTGATATATATAGATACTATCTATATTGGAATAGTAACTTTAAAGAATAAAGTATCTCTCTAATAGATAAATAGATAGATAGACAGGCTAATAAAAACACCAGAATCATGTCATAAAGCAGCCGTAATGTTTGAAAACAAGATTTCACTTATTCTGTTTACAGGCTGACAGATACAAGTGTCCATCTACTGCCTGGATTTTTATTTTGAATATTGTGATTGGTTCCCCTCAGTTATTCAGCAGCAGCAGCAGCATGCTTTTCGCACTTTGCCTCTCACACTGTCTCTCCCTCCTATGTCTATGCCTCTGTGCACGCTGGTTTGAAAGCAGATTTGATGAGCGGGCATGTGAAACTGTTCCTCCATACTGAGCAAACGAGAAACGGTAGATGAGAGCTCAGAGCAGTGGAAGGATGGAACAGTGGGAGGACAGGAGAAAGGCAGGTTGAAGGGAATGGGAGATGCAAGAGAGAATAGGCTTCCGTGCCTGGCGAGCACAGCCACGTCACGGACAATTTGTCACAAGGTCGGGGGCCATGATGGAGGGTGGCGACATCTTAACTCCCGTGGAGCAGCCCCCACAGTGTCTATACTATCTCCCAGCCAAAGATGAGGTAATATTGCCTGCACCAGATCACACCAAAAATCAGATCACACTAAGAATATCAAGGCTTTGTGTCCTGTATTGCAGATAATCATATCTAATCACATAGCAATGAAGTCATTTGTCAGTCATGATTTGTCATGATGCTCTGGAATACTTGATTCCAACTGGTCAATAGCAGCATTCAGCGACCTGATATTTCCTAATATTCAGTGTCATTCCTGGGAACTCTGTATGTCATACTGCAACTTAAAGTCTTCGGTTTATACTAACACAACTGGTGCCATTTTGCGTTTCACTCTCAACTGTAATGAAAATCATTTAAGAGGACAGTGTTAATATTACTGTAATACTGGTGCAGTATTCATTTTGCGGAGATGTTTTGCACATTGTAATTAACTTTTTATCTTAGCATAAACTGTCAGACAAAATAAAATTAACTAAAATAATTTCAACTCAAACATTTAATGTCCACATATTTGTTCATTTTGGTGAGTAGCCATGCAGTAGTATAGTCAGCCAAGTCATTATTGCAAAATAAACCCTCTATTACATAAATTAACCATGGTTTTATTATAGTAAAAGTGTAGTAATCATGTTTTTTTTGTTTTTTGTATTTCTGACACATTGATTACCATTTGCATAACCATAGTTTTACTACTTAAATACCATGGTTAAACTATGGTTAGTGTAGCAAGACCATGGTTAATTTGTGGTTACCATGGTTTAACTATAGTAGCCATGGTTTTTGGTTTTATTTGTAGTAAATCCATGGTCAATTTTCATAAGGGCTTTCTGGGTGATACAAGAGAATGAGAACCCTATCTGAGGTTATTTTGAGATTATGTCTGTACATTGTTCCATACATAATTAAGCTTAATGTGTTTACATGTTTTGGTATCAGCTTATTTCAGTTTGAAACTCTGGGGTTTGTCAGACATTCTAAGGACATTTGTGTTTTCACCAGTTGTTTGAAATGCACACAACAGTTCAAATGTTTGGGGTGATATATTATTTAAAGAAATTAATATTTTTATTCAATGAAGATGTATTATAACTAGGGCTTGGTAAAAATATAGATTTATAGATTTTAATCGATTCTCACTTTTACCAAACATTTCTTAAATCCCAAGAATCGATTAGTCTAGCCTGTTTTGAGTTAATGAACATGTAGCTCACCTCTCATCCAATAAATGGAAGTAAGCTTTTTGTTTTATTATTTTTCTAATAATAACAAGTTTATGGTCACCGAATATGCTTTTCTGAGGTAAATGTGACGTTACGTGACATTGTTTACAAACTGTTAAAGTGACTCTTTCCTTGGTGGTAAATAATAGATCAGTGGTTTCAGCGCAAAATAAACATGAATAAACATCCAAAGATATGTTAAAAGAAGAGTACAGCTTACTGAAAAATGTATCCTGTCTCATGTAATCGCTCCGTGAGTGTTTCCACCAAGGAAAGAGTCACTGTAACATTTACCTCAGAAAAGCATATTCGGTGACCATAAACTCGCTAGTCAGCTAGAAAAATGCACTATAGAGAGCTTTTCGCTAAATATATGCACCATATAACATACTCTTTATCATTTTTCCATCAAGTTTTATGACAGTCACCATTTAGTGACAAAGTAAAAGTGACTAAATGTTTATATTTAAAAAAAAAAACGAAATGGAATAGAAATATAATTATGTAATTGTAACTTTATTATTACAAAAACTTCATTTAAGCATGTTTATACAAATCAGCTAATTTTAACCTTCTATATAGTCATGTATGTTTTACAGCATTAGTTTTAGAGATTTTATATATATATATATATATATACAAAATCATAAAGATTTTATATGTGACCATGGACCACAAAACCAGTCATAAGGATAATTTTTTGGAAATTAAGATTTATACGTCATCTGAAAGCTGAATAAGCTTTCCACTGATAGGACAATATTTGGCCGAGATACAGCTATGTGAAAATCTGGAATCTGATGGTGCAAAAAAATCTAAATATTGAAAAAAATCACCTTTAAAGTTGTCCAAATGAAGTTCTTAATAATGCATATTACTAATCAAAAATTACATTTTGATATATTTACAGTAAGAATTTTATAAAATATCTTAATGGAATATAATTATTTAATTTCCCAATGATTTTTGGCATAAAAAAATCAATAATTTTGACCCATACAATGTATTTTTGGCTATTGCTACAAATATACCCCAGCGACTTAAGACTGGTTTTGTGGTTCAGGGTCACATTTATATATCCGAAATAATCAAAATCAAATTGAATCGCAACGCTTGTGAATCAGAATCGAATCGAATTGTGAAATTTGTGTAAAAACCCAGCCCTAATTATAACCAAAACTCTACATCTTTTTTGTATTTTTTTTTTTTAATCAAATAATGTATTTGTTATCATAAATGCAGCCTTGGTGAGCAAATTAGACTTTAAAAACCATTTAAAAGCTATGCAACCCCCAAACTTTTAAACTTTATTGTATGTACTATAAAAAAAAAAAAGAAAAGAAACATGAAAAGTTTGAAAATTAAAATGTTTTTGCCACTGACTAGATTCACATAATGATTTTGGAATGAACAAATTAATGAATGAAGCTGCAGAGAAGAGCAGAACAAAATATGGCTGGTGAAAACAGATGGGTGGAGTAGCTCTCGGTTGATTGGTTGTGGAAGATGTGCGTGACTATGTGATGTAGCAACGTGCTGCCTCACTGAAATGAAGGGGGTGGTCAAAGCGAGTGGGGGAGAGAGAGGAATAGAGAGAGAGAGAGTGTGTGCAACGCAAACCCATTAAAGCCCCTCTTGTGATTGCAGGCGGGCTTTTCCCATTGGAGGACAAGGATACTCATGCAATAGTGTGCAGGCTGGATACTGTACTGCATATGAACCACAGAGGCGAGATGAGGTAAATTAGGACAAGAGAGAAGTCAAAAGTAAGCCACAATTGCAAATATTAAAAGATTTAATTTGGTGGCTAATCATTTAGAGCTGAAGCAATAAGTTACCATGATTTGTTAATGTTTGTACAATACTGAGACAATGTAGTCTCTACTAATAATTAATTCAGTGCAGGGTCATATGAAGAAATTCTCAACTTTGTTTTGTCATCCAATTCAACTGACCCACTAAAAAAGACTTACTGGTAGGTTGTCCAAAGCTTTCACGCTGACCATATTGCGCAGATATCATTTAAGCAGACCTACTCTACACACACACACACCAGCACACTCATTTGTTATTCACATGCATACTACACATCATGATCACAAAGAGAGAGAGAGGAAATGTTCTCCTCATAAATATTTGGACTCTGCTTAATTGAAAGAGTGTGTCAGGCCCAAAATCTGGGCCGATTTTAAACATTCTTGTGCTGGAATCTATTCTCTTCCTAAATGTTTCTCAGGTGTCTCCTCGAGCTTTGGGAAAAGAATTAAAACAAAGTCTTTAGCACGGGATGGATCTGAGATACTGCTTGACCTCCATGAGGAATTTAGCATGATACTCACAATACTATTAAAAATATCTTTTTTTTTCATCATCTCTTGTGATTTAAACCATACTGTTTTCTTGAGTGTCCAGCCCCAGTTTACAAAACGGAAAATGCATCCTCACGCACCATAAGATTGGCAAGTGTAATTAAAGAATTATTTCATTCATTTATTTATTTTTTACATGCATGTAATTCTTCTCAATAGTGGAAACATCACCCAAGTACCACAGTAAAATGTTTACTGTGAGAAAAATGTGTCATCAAAGTTAAGGGACAGTTTGTGTTTTGGTGAACTGGACTCTAGTTGAAATTTGCTAGGTCATGCAGTGCTCTGGGTGAAACATTGTTATGCTAAACAAATCCATTAGGACATCAGAGACGGCTTTGAAAAGTTAAAGTGATGCAGAAATGTTTTGATATTGTCTGAAACAACGCTTTTTATCTCCCTGTTTCTCTCTCTCTGTTCTGGCTCATTTAGGGAAAGTCTATTGCAATGTCACCACATGGTTCCCTTGTGCTTGAAAAGGCTTTTTAAGTTCAAAATGCAGAAATGATAATGAAACTTTCACAGTGCCTATATATAAGATTTTTCATGTATAAGACTTCTTTTGATTTTGGTGATACATTAATAGGATAGTTCACCTGAAAGTGAAATTTCTGTGATCATTTACTTCTGTGGAACACAAAAGAACAGATTTTGGTTTTTTTTTGGTTCAATCAAAGAATGTTATTTTGAACTCCACTTTGAACTCATTGTATGGACAAAAGTTGAGTAAACTTCTTAGTTTTTGAGTGAACTATTCTTTTAATATTGTATGGTAACTTTTTATTACAGATCCTAGTTTTACTGATCTATTCATTCTATTGAAAAGGCAGTTATTTTAGTAATGTTTAGAAATACATTTCAATATCTGATAAAAAGTCATTGTAAATTTAGTCTTTGGACCTGCCAGTTTCCTGCATGTGTTCTATCATGCGACGGATTTCACAGCTCAGTGCTCGCACTGAGTGTTCAAGACTCCATCATAGGAGCAATGACCTGTTACCTGTTAACTAAGCTTCTGATCCAATGTCCAAAATAGATAAACAATGTTCTTAAAAGATCCTTGAGGCATACATGAGTGGATCTTCCTCAGACAAGCATCTAAACACTCAAGCCGCTATTCAAAAACAGTGCAGTTCTGGCCAGATGAGACATTACGGCCTTCTAGATTTTTGGAAGAGAGTAACGGAGGTTAGGAATGAAGGAACAAATCCTCTCGCTGAGCCAAGTGATGCAGGACCTGCTGGTGTTTGTAATTCCATCTCAAATGGCAACCAGAGTCCCAGCGATGTCCCTGTGAACGTTGTCTCTTTGATGCACAGCCAAGCTCCGAGCGCTTCAGGCAGTCAGGTGTCAGATAGGGACAAAGCTGGTGCCACACTGCTGTTCTCCGGAGTCTTCTTGGGCCTGGTTGGCATGACATTCACGACTATGGGGTGGACATATTACAATGACAGCTACAGCTACGAGTGGACACAGCTTCTGGGGCCTATTCTGCTGTCGGTAGGAGGTACGTTCGTGCTGATAAGCATCTGCAAATTCCAAATGCTCTCCTGCCTGAGCTGCGAGCAGAATAGTGGAGAGAGAACACCTGAATCGGAGCCTCTGCCACCTCTTTCAGGACCATCGTTCGTCTTCACTAGACTCAGCCAGCCCATTACCTTTCACAGGGCCACGGTGGTCCAGTACATCCCACCGCCCTACACCTCCGTGGTACCGGACCAAAATCTGGGTCCTATTAATGGTCCTGTTAAAAGTCACCAGCCATTGGAAGTCCCAGTGAGCACACCGCCACAGTATTACAGCGTTTATCCAATGGAAAACCCTGGCTTTAATTCTGGTGAACACGACAACGCCACAGCAGAACAAAGGGAAAACAGGTATGATTATAAATACTGATGATTGTGCATTAGATTGTATTAGATACAAGTTTAAAATGAACAGGAGTGTGGAGTCTAGAAACAGAGTTGATATCAGCTCAGGCTGAATCAAAACGTTTTGGTTTTAAGTATCCACCTCTTTCTTCCTTTAAGAGTGGGCGCGGCCGTTTGTAAATTTTATGCATCTGGCTTCATCCATATCTAACTATTTTTAGCTGTACAAAACAGCTTGTTTTGCTGCTTGATATTGTAAATTGGTGTGTCTTACCATATTATTTTAACGTATTTTCTTAATTATGAGCACACTGGTTGGTAGTGCAAACTGTTTTACGGTTTACTGCACGTTGTTACTCCGTATTTCCCTATAGCGGCTGATGAACCGGAAGTCTCACCCATTGGATTGTTCAAGAAACAGGTGGATTAAAATAATAGGTTTATTAAGGCATATTGCAAAGAAAAAAAAAACAAAATAGCACATAATTACTGCAACTGATAATGTCCATCAGGTTTGAGCTGTTAACAAATACATTTTTACATAGGCATATATCTAAAAGGTCTTACGTGCAGCGCATAAACTTATTGTCGTCTTAAAGTATTAGTGAATCGTTCAGTTGTAGTAATTGAAATGTAACTCGGTATTATTCAAGACAATATTTTAATTTATATTTAAAAGCTCATAGCGCACGCTAGGGAGTGTTGTAACACTGTCACTTACTAATAAACAAGTTTAAATCACAAGGGACCACCTTCCTGAGGTGACAGTGTTTTTTGTGTAAAAATATAAAGGATTTAAGACTATAATATGTTTTGGGGTAAGATTGTATAACTTCACATCTGGTTTATATAATTCGATTTACTCGATGTGGGAGGTTAATCGTTGACTGCGAGTGGGTTAAGTGGGGATGTTTATGGAGATAACATAGTTATTTAAACAAGTAAATTTAATACCCGCCAATTCAAGCACAAATGTAAAATGTCTGTTTTTTTTTTTTTTAACTGGTGGTACGAGTCTTACTCTTCATTGGGAGAAAGAGCAGGTCTTTAAACTGCTTGAATTTGAAGCAGAAAAAAGTATGTGAATATTATATCAAAGTTTGGGACGCGAAACCCACACTGAGGTACAGACATAAACAAAACAAAATGTGTTGAAACACTAACCGGTCTGCCCGAAATTCTTGTGTAGACTTACTCAGGTAAACAAAGTAAAGTAAAGCCGCCAGAGTTTTCGTTATTGTTTGCGCCGAGGGCTGACGAAAGTGGATTAATTACCATTTCGCTGGTTTCGTTTCAGGAATCGCAGCGTCTCAGAGGAAGAAGAAGAGGGGAGAGCGAGTACACCAGACAGCGCCTCCTCTCCACCTGCATACGAGGACCTCTTTGCCACCTCCTCATGTGACTCCTACTCCTGATCAATGAAATACGTTTTGCTAAGAACTTTTTAAATAAACTATATATGTTTACTGCAAAGTATGTATTTGTGTTAAGTAATTTTGTTAAGGCTGAGACCGGGAGAATATTAAATATTAAGTTTCCATATTTTAAAATTATAAGACATTTTACTAGTGAGTGGACAAATACTAAATATGTTTCCACATTTGAAAAATACAGAATAATACGATTTACTTTAGTTTCTATGTTTAAAGATTCTTTGACACTTGACAAATAATGTGTGCTGTTCTACTCATGGTATTTTTCTCAGCTCTCTCGTGTCCTTTTGGGCTCCTGAGAACTTCATGGCACACGTGAGCGTCCGGTGAGGGCCACATGGGGGCAGAAAGAGTGAGGAAGTACGACAAAGTTCTTAATTCACCAACACTGGGGAAGGTGGTGTATTTTAAAAACGGGTTCGTTTTAATAACTGAAACTTAGACAAATTTTAATTTTAATCACGTGTCAGTTCCCGTTATAGTCCAACTGCAAACGCAAGTATCAACATTTTCCCTGTATGTTAATCAGGTTTAACCTTTTGCATGAGTAAGACTGTCTGTGGTGCAAGGTTATTCCGTTTAACTAGTAAATTGACACGGGTATATCTGTCTTTTTAAGAATTAAGTGGCTATATATTTTCACTTTATATATTTTATAATCAATTTAAAATTACTAATAAAATATTATCATTTGCTATCAGTCTATACTACTTAAAGAAAATACCCTATAAAAGTATCGTTCGATCAATGTGACCCAAAAGAGAAAAATCTTTGAATTATGAATTATGCTTGCATGATTAATTTTTAACTTATGTTTATATTACGTTTTTCATATTCGCTAACGCTTATATTCTGTCTGCAAGCTTTGTATCAAACTTTGTTGTTTGTAATCAATCAAAACAATTTGTTTGTAATATTCTCTTATTTGTCTGCTGAAAAAATAAAGTCATTTAAAAGTCTGCAACTTGTGCCATGTGCCAATTAATGTCAAGTACAAACAGGGCTGTTACATTCGATGTACCAGACATAAATATAAATTAAATGGGCGCATTAATTTGTTCAACCTCTCACAGCCATTTCATTTTAAATATTTTCATCCAAAATCGCAAACGGTGTAAATAGAAAACACAGAAATACATGGAACGTAGAATCTAAAAATATAACAGACTGCATACACGTGTGTGTGTATTAAAATATCTAATTTAGTGCAATCTTTGTACTGTATAGGTCCATGAGAAGTGCATTATGAACTACAAACATTTTTTGAAAAAAAGCTTGTTTGGATGTTTTCTTAAATTACATTAAACAGGAAACCCTGCTTATTCAATATGTATCATTTACTTAATTCCATATAAAAAATTATTTCGGTTTTCTATTGTAAGTCCTATATTTTTCTCTGGTTTGGTAAACTTTTGTTTGGTATATTTGTACTATAGACCCAAGATATTGGTGTTTAGCCTACATTTAGTAGCTAAATGACTGAAAAGTAAGTAAATTATTGTAAAAATGTTATTGTAAACCATAACGTTTATCAAATGACATTTCAACGCACGTTATGAAAAAAACGCATTTTATAGAGTTGTATCGAGTAATTAATATTAAGTGCATTGTTTAGACGCTGTTATTCAGTGTACAAGCGACAGAAGGCAAGTATACTTATACTTTCTAAACAAGAATAACTGAGGAGTTGAAACCGGCAATTTCGCAGTGTAGAGCATGAGGCTTTCAATATTTGATGTCACTGCCTCAAAGTGTAACAGCATCTGCTCGGCCAACCTTTGTCCAATAGGATTGAAGATCTATAATAAGTCTTGCCTCAATTCAAGCCTCGCGATTTAATAAATTACTAAATTAGTATTTGCTTGTTTTTTGCGAACCAGATAGCTTAAATAGCTAAAACTCTTTAAATGTGTAAAATGTTTAACTGTAGCCCTATTCCCTTAGTACAGAGTGCATATTAATATATTTTTAAAAAATGCATTTTTTGTTTGTTTATTATATAGTCTATTGTCTCCTCACACTACCGTTACATTTGTTTCCAAAACGCAGTGCTTTATGTGTTACTAAATTACTGCTTTGGCAAATTATAAGATTACTTTATATATATATATAAAAGAAACTCTGGGGAACACTATTTCCGTTCCAGTTCATGTGTTTTTACTTTTGAGGTGACTTTCAACCCCCCCTAATGAAAGTCTTTAAAATACAATAGAAAAAGTTTTTTCCCGCTTTCTAAACCGTCCTCGTGCTGAATCATCTGTATCACAGTCCAACAATTTAATATTCAAATACTGATTTTATGAGTGGTACGCTTGATAGAAATATAAACAAATAATTAAGCAGCACGACTTTTTTTTTTTTTTCTGTATTGCTGGAAATGTTGACATATACAGTTTATGCAATCCCATGTTTTCCACAGTTTTCTCAGTGTAACTTACGTTAAACCACTGTGCATTTATAGATAAGATTAGATAAGATTATCTATTTAGGTTCTGGACATTATTCACTTAACTAACAGCTACCTATAATCTATAAAAATACCTGACTTTAAACACAGATTTGCTTCCAAAAAGGCAGCCGACAAATGCTTTATATCCAATACATTTTTAAACAGTGTCCCAGGATTTGTATTGTGCCTTTGTATCGAAACCGCAGCGCAATGTGAATTTCATTAATTTCACTGCGCAGTAAAACGCGGGTGGCCGATAAAGCTCATTATTGGATAGCTTCGCTTTATTTATTACAGAACACGTCTAACATCTGAACTTGTCCAGATGAACGAGCAGGAAAGTGAACGCATAACCATAACAATATGTCTCCATTAGCTGTCTGGACTTTAGATCGAAATATGACACAGCTTAGGCCTATCAAACTCACCTTCTGGGTTGCACGCTTTGTTTGATATACATTTGCTAGTTAAAAGCTAATCAAATTATGTGAGATTCAGTCTTCACGAAAAAGATGCAGTAAAAAGCATCTCTGCACCAAGAAGGTTTATAACTTCCTTTTAGGAAGCTATTTGTTAGCAACCCCATTTATCTAGTAGCACTTGTTTGTTTGGCACAGCCCAGGATGCTATTAATTATGTCAGCTCATGGGTTTTTTCTTTAAGGTAACTGATAATTACTTTGTTTATATACCGTTAACGTAATACAATTATTAAAAAAATAATACAATTTAAAATACATTTAAAAAATCAGCGCATGTTGCCAGATCATAGAAACTCCAAGGAATCAGGTATTGGCTGCGTCACTCCCATAGCCCCGCTTGAGAAAAAAAAAACAAAAAAGCAACAACAACATATAAATCGACAACTCAACATACGTTTTTAACAAACAACATATAAATCGCAAATATTTACAATAGTGATGGGTTATTTTTTAAAGTATTCTTAAAAGCATAAAAATGATATTTGTGCACCACCCTCTTATTCCTAACTTTTAATTTCAGTTTAGGGCTGTAGTTAGGGGTGGAAATTTGTTGTTGTTGTTCTTTTCTAAAAAAATTGTATGTTTCCGTACGTATCAGAACGTAAGAATTCATACGAAAACGCCACCTCGTGGTCCCAAACCCTTCGCGTTAAAGGCATTAGACCGAGAAAATATAAGTAAATTTCACGCTGCATTTATTTATTTATTTATTTATTTATTTATTTATTTATTTACTGTTTGTATTCTGAAGTTTTTGCTTAATTTCAGCAATTTAATCAATATCCCTTATTGAGAACAAAATCACTATTTTGCATGTCTGTTGGAAATTATTATTATTATTATTATTGTTATTATTATTATTATTATTGTTGTTGTTGTTGTTGTTGTTAAATAAGTCAATTTTACACATTTAGGAGCCCTTAAAATTGTGCACTGGTAAAATATGATTTTAGTATCGAGATATATTTCACTTGGGGGAAAAATATTGAATGAGAAGTATTTTCATCAGAAACATTGTCTCTGTAGTTAGATGATGCAGTTACTTAATTCACCAGCAGGGTCTAATGGGAGTATGCCAATCTGCCAGACATTCCCATTCATCTCAAAAGCAGCTGGTTGGATGACAGTTTCAAAACTGTTGGCTTTAATTGAACAGAGCACCTCTGGGATGAAGTGAATGAGAAGGCAGTTGAATAGACCTATATATTATTATTCAGAAGCAATAGGCCAAGTTAGCATCCTAAAACTGTAGTGCACTGCTAAGAAAAGAGAGTTGGTGCGTCTTTAACCTGATATATGCACATGTCATTTATCTAAACTAGAGAGAGCAGAACATATGTGAAATGCACTGCTAAATATTTGAGTCTGTGGGGAGTGTGTTTTGCTAAATGCCAGTTTACTGGTGTTACAGTCTGTCACCATAACTGCGAGATGCCCGTCGTGCTGGTGGTCTGTTCAACACGTGACATGCTGCTCAGTAATGCTAAATAGCATTACTGAGCAAGGAGGGGAGAAGGGGACAAATGGATTCCATGTTTTCAGCCAAACACAGCGGAGCAAACCGAAGGGAGAGAGCTTTGTTGTTTATGAAAAACATGTGAAACCAATCAAATCCAAATTATCCTCCCGCTGTTCATGTTGCTTGCAGAGCCAGCCGCCCCTCTAGAGGTACTGCCACCCAGATAGAGAGAGCATCACTCACACACTCTATATTACTCCATACAGGTTTAAATACTCATATACTATGTAAGCTTGAACTAACGATGTGCACACTTGCAGTTCTACGCACACACATACAGTGTATGAATGGCTAGTGTATGCATGAGGAATCATATGCATTACCATATGACTAAACGTTAACACACACACACACACACAGCAAAGGTTTGTTTGGGGCGCATCTGACAGTAAAACCCCAGGATGATTAGATCAATATGGCAAACAGGAAATGATTCACAGACACTGCAGACTCTCACAGCTCATTTACATACAGCCTCAAACACAGACTGTATGTATATATAAACACGTGCACACAAACGGATCTGCTGAACATATTGTACCGCTGCTCATTTACATTACTTTTCTGAAACAGGAAGGCTGCTATTGAGACAAGTGTCCCCCAACACATGCATTATTGTGTTTTTCCCCCTCCGTTTTCTCGATACACTGATCGCTGAGGGAAGAGCGCTACTTTTTGAGAATGTGAGTTATGATATGGCGAGTGCTGAAATGAATGTTTACTGTGTGCAGCCTGTTTGATGTGTGTGAGTGTGAGGGCCTTAAGTAGCTCTGATGGCAAATCTATCAGCAGTCCCCAGGCCCCCGTTCAAGTCTTATTCACTCTGGCCGTCAGTTTCTTTCCACAGCCTGAGAAAGCCATTGACTCATGTGTAACTGTGTCTTCTGGAGCTACTATGGTTCCTCCTCTTCACGCTGTTTTTAATACCGCCCACGTCTGGACTTTTACTCTTTGGCTTCAGTTTCCAAGCAGGTGTTCCACCGATTCAGATAAAGAACGTAAGATGGTATAACGGCTTTAGAAATATGAATTATAAAAAATTGATTATTAACAGCTGGACTGTGGGAAACGCGGTTAGGAGTGGAAAAATGCAGCTGTTTGAAACTGATGAAAATTACTTTCTTAAATCAATATCTTCTTTTCTAAAACAATTAGTAATGAAAAATCATTTGTGGCTGGGAATCATAAAACTTAAAAGTAATGCCAAGGTTTCAAGATCCATTTCACTTATGGTCCTGGACTGGTCTTCAGATGGTCTTCACTGGCTTCATTTTGGTCAGAAAAACTGTCCTCCAGAGTTCAATTCATTACCCCTCAATAAATGTCATAATGTAACGCACAATGCATTGAACCTCATGAGCCTTACATGATCACATATATGTTCTGAATGGCATATTGATTGCCATTTTTAGGCTGCGGTCCAGTGGTAATACTGTATCTGATGGAGAAATCATCTCCCTTTCTTTAATAAAACAGTGAGAGACCTAATGAGGCTCAGATGAAGGCCCAGATGATCTTTGCAGATGTTTGATTGCAGTCTGGAAAAAGAAACGCAGCCCAGTCCAGAGAGCATCAGCGAGGTTGCTCTTTTTTTACTCCTTTTCTCTCACTTTTTATTGGTGTGCAAACTGTATACAAACAAACACTCACAAGCCTCGAAGGGCACTCATGTTCCTCATTGAAGCTTCGCTGGTCCAGAGAACTTCACTTTTGGTTTGTTTGAGAAACATTAAAGGGCACCTATTATGCAAAATCCACTTTTACATGGTGTTTGGACATAAATGTGTGTTGGCAGTGTGTAAACAACCACTCTAGAATGATAAAAATCCACCCACTTCTTATTTTTTAAACTCTATTAAATCAAACCAGTCTCATGCGGTTTTGATTCTTTAAGCAATGAGATCAACATACCTCTTTTATTTCTCTTCAATATGGTAGGAAATTAAATTAAACGGAATGTAGATGATGTTAAGTTTGACAAGATAATTGACAGGGCAGTTTAAACACTGACAGGATGCACAAGCAACAGAGTGTCCGTTAAAGACGCAACTATGACGAAGTAGTATGTCCCAAAGCTTGCCTACTATTCTGCCTCATACTCAAAAGTATGTACTTTTTCCTTCACAAAAAGAGTACATACTTTTAGGGCATAGTATAAGAAGGTGATTTGGGACACAGCAGTTATGCTTTAGAATTGCTCTTGTGGTACTTTGATGTCATATGCCGATCATTCTGCACAGTGCAGATGCATCTCGAACGACCCTACTTTCAATTTTTCAAGCGTCAGCACGGGCGCCAACCAATCAGATCACCTTATGCAAATATCCTAGCGCAGATCCTAGCCATTCATGTTCATGCAACACCAGAAAAGTAATGTGATTGGCTATTGTCATCTCAGCACCAAGCTTCAGACACACCCACCGTCAAGCGTCAACGCTGACACCCCGTGTGAATGCACTGTAACATCACGCTGTTTCGTCCCATTTTCGGTGTGTTCGGCTTCTCATATGTACGGCTGAACACAGGTTCTCGCTCTCAGTCATGTTGCTTTTACCAACTCTTTTTTGCTGTAGGTATGCAAGGTAGAGACGTATATGGTACGCCCTCTTCTGAAGACGAGGCGGGAATATGCAGCTCATTTGCATTAAAAGTGATACACGCCAAAACAGCTCATTTTTTAAGACGCTACAAAAATGACATCTTCCAGATGTTATAATAAATTATCTGTGGGGTGTTTTGAGCTAAAACTTCACAGATACATTCTGGGGACACACAAGGTGAATATTACATCTTGTAAAAAAGGGCATAATTTAAAGTGGCAGTAAAGGTGTTGTACTGAATTACCTTACTAGATTTATGAGACTGGTGGTTTTAATGAATGGCATGTGTGGTACAGGGAGAGAATGAATCAGAGTTGTTTTATCAGAGGTGGACTGTACATCTGTGATGTTGTGATACTGTTTGTTAACCTGATCAAACTTCCATAACATTTTCATGAAATGTTTCCCTTTTGAAACTAAATGGCCAGAAGTGGCATCTTAGCCTTGGCCTCATCCCGCCTCTTCTTCCTCCAGTTCTGCCTTGTACTCAAAGTGGAATAGTTTTGGTGAGGAAATGTAAACAGAAGCAGCATTGGGAGTGCGGATATTTTGAAACCGTATTCCATTGTTTACATTAGTATTTTCCTTCAGGGAAAACTTCTGTCACTGTCAATTTCGCAGGGCGGTTGGCCAATGTTCTGTCAATGGCTCTCTAACATCATTGTAGCACTTCTATTTATGACTTAATTCAATTTGGATGCAGTATGTCTGCGGTGGGTCTGTCTGTGTGTGCCTTCAGAAGGGTTAGAGGGGATGGAAAATAAGGGGCTATTTTGGTTTCAAATGTGTATCTATTCACATATGGTCCTTGTTTTGGCCCATATTCCCCAAGATCTCTCCGGTGACCTTTGACATTGCTCCCTCAGACTGACATGATTTTGGCTGCCTCATTCTAGGTTCGGTTTGACCCCCTTGGACCTCAGAGTTCAAAGGTCACAGTTGCCGAGCAGCAAATTAACCCAATGCGTCAAACTTTGCGTGACACCATGTTCAAGTGAGATTTTTGAGTAAAAATATTTGGCTCTGCTCTGTTTGGCTGCTTTAGCTTTTGGTTTCTCAAAAATGTATCCTCTGTCATTTCATTTCTCTCTTTTGTTTCCACTTTCATCTTTCGTCTGCTTACTCAACTTCTGGATGCGCATAAAGTCTTGCATGAATAACTATTATTTTGTCCTCTCTCATTTGTTTCAATAATTCACTTTCTTTCCACATTCCTTCATCCTCTTCCCTCTTTTGCCCCGCAGTCTCTCACTCAAACCCCCCTTTTCTCCTTTTCCGTCTTGTTTAAAGACATTTCAGTTCAGCTGTCACAAATTATGTTCGCCTGCCCAGCTGTCAAAACAGGGGTGTGTTTTTCTCTTTGCACCCAATATACTACCAAAAGAGAGAGACTGGGAGATGGGGGGGGTATGGGGGGTCAAAGAAAGAGAGAGAGAGAGATAGAAAGGAGGGGGCTTTAATGTTCATGTTTGGACACAAGCAATTATCTCTAATTATTGTTTTTCTTTTCAGTTTCCCTGTCCTGATGGAGGTCCCAGCCAGACCAACAAGCAGTAATCCGGCCTCGTTGAAGAGGCCCAGCGGGCCCCATGGTGCAGCTCGTCCGTGGGACTCTCGGGCTTTCATCTCAATGTGAGTCTGGAGTTGATTCAAACACAGAGCGATGGGTGAATTAACCCCAAAGCCCTGGCTTTCAATGGGCTCAGCTAAGAGATTATATGTGTTGATGGCAGGCCTTTTATATAAGAGATTATATGTGTTGATGGCAGGCCTTTTATATGTTCTGGGCTTTAAAAGAAACTTCTGCTAGATGCTCAGTGCGGTTGTGGTGGGTTAGCCATCCTCAAGCTTTCATTTCTGCCCATCTCTCTTTCTTCTTCTCTTGTCCCTCCCCATCCTCTATGTAAATGTGATCGCTGTGTTTAGATGCGTATTTAGATACTGCAAATACACAAAAATGCCTGAGACTGATTTCCTGTATGTACTGAACCCGAAGAAGTCTGTCTAGACTAACCTCTGACTAAAAATATGTCAACTGATCAAAATTGCAATACCGTGCGTAAGATTGGGCTCTGTAAAATTAATCGTTTGTAAGATTCATTTGTAGTTTGTAAGATTTTATTTCATCCTAAAAGTAAGAAGGTTTTGTTTTTGTTTTTTTGAAAGAAGTCTATTATGCTTATCTAGGATGCATTTATGGTATTAGTTTAAAAAAGGACAGTAAAAACAGTAATATAGTGAAATATTATTACAGTTCAAAGGAACTTTTTCCTATTTTAATGTATTTTAAATATTTATTCCTGTGATACGAAAGCTGAATTTTTAACAGACATTGCAGTCTTCAGGGTCATATGATCCTTTAGGAATTATTGTAATGTGCTGATGTGGTGCTCAAGAAACATGTATTATTATTATCAGTGTTAATAATAATAATAATAATAATAAGAAGAAGAAGAAGAAGAAGAAGAATATTTTTGTGGAAACAAAATTTGTTAAGATTCACAAAAAGGAAAAAAAAAAAAAAAAAACCTGTGACAGTGTAAAAGTTTTTCTGTCACTTGCTCGATAAAAGTATTAATTGCTTTCAGAAACAAAAAAAACGTACTGATCCCGAATTTTTGAGCAGTTTCAAAGTGACAATTTTTGCACGCCTAATGTTTGCCATTGCATCATTACACAAAAAGACATCTTTTAGTCTTTTAGTTTTTTTTTCTTTATTGGAAGAGTAACTAAATTTTAAAATGACAAATATATATAGGCAAAATTCAAATGCATGTCAAGAATGACGAATTAGAGCCCTGCTTTCTATCTTCTCATTCTAAATTTAAACTTTAAAGGATTAGTTCACCTCCCGAATAAAAAATCCCTGATAATGTACTCCCCATGTCATCCAAGATGTTCATGTCTTTCTTTCTTCAGTCGAAAAGAAATTAAGGTTTTTGAGGAAGACATCCCAGATTTTTTCTTCATATAATGGACTTCAGTGGTGGCCAGTGGGTTGAAGGTCCAAATTGCAGTTTTAATGCAGCTTCAAAAGGCTCTACATGATCCCAGCCGAGGAATAAGGGTCTTATCCAGCAAAATGATTGGTTATTTTGTAAAAGAAAAATAAAATTTTGTATACTTATTAACCACAAATGCTCATTGCGCACTAGCTCTATGACGAGTGTTTATGACTTCACACATTAAGTAATCATGTTGGAAAAGTCACACGTGGTTAGTTCTTCGTCTGTGTACTCCAGTTAAAAAAGGTAGGGTAGGGCGAAAAACTTAATCTTATTTTCTTCTCAAACTTCAAAATCATCCAACATTGTTGTTTTACCTTTTTCTGTAAAGGACATTTGACTTTCCTCGCACGTGGCTGTCCCCTAACAGTCGACTAACCAAAATTTTATTAGTCACTTAGTCCAGGCCCGGTTCCAGAACCAAATCACTGAGGGTGCTTCTGAAAATTGTGAGGGTGCTCACAAAAAATATGCATGGAACTGTATGAAAACGGTACCACCAAATAGGACTGAGTAATATAAATCGTCTACACTAGTATCGTAATTGTAGTTTCAACAAATACCATCTAACATCAAGAATACACTGTGAAGGTTATTACTGCATGCTCATCTAGGAGCAGTTCACATGTCGCGCCTAAAAACGCGTTCTTTCCAAAGCGCTAAGTTACGCTCCCATGGCGTCTGTCGTTACTAGGCAACCATGGCCTACGCTCTCCATGAAGACAAGTTAGTTTCAGCAAATGATAAATGGCTTTCTAGCACTGCCCTGCTACAAAATGTATTTTAAAAATGTCTATCCCTGTACAGCTATGATCAGCTGTTTCACCGTCTTGGCTGAGTTTTCAATGTTGTTTCTATAAAGGATGAAGCTGATTGGTTGGTTCGTGTCACATGACCCGAGGTGCGCTTTTAACAATTCAGCTTGTGTATTTACAGTATTTTTTACAGAATTTGCAGCGTTAAAACTAGTACACGTTTAACATGATAGCAAGCAAGATATGGAATAAAAAAATGTCCCATTCCATGTATTAATTTTTGTCTAGTCTGCGTGTTCATTAATTTAAAAATTAATACGCTATTAATAATTTTATCTGAGGGTGCTTTTGCTTTTGTTTGGGGGTGCTTAGCACCCTCAAGCACCCCCGTAGAACCGGGCCTGACTTAGTCAGAGAAAAAAAATTCCACAGGAAGTGGCGAAGCTACACAGTCCATGACGGACAGATCGTTAACGGCTGGTCTATGTGGTAATACAGTACATCGGGCAGGGCATCCAAACGCTCACCTTTCATTCATTAACCTCATATGGCTTTTCATCTAAAATACGTAAGTACTAGCAACTTTACATGGCCGCTCAATCTAATGTAAGCCTAGAAAAATGTGCACTATTGAAGTGTCTGTACGTGAGTGTGGAAGCTGAACATTAGCACACTCACTGCATGACAGATGGAGGCGCTGGTGTGGTCACTTGCTCTTAAAATACTCCATCATTTTTGGTCATACAGACAAAAGTAATACATCTTTCGAATCTGTAAAGACCCTACGTGTATTTGTGCGCACTCAAAATAACAACGAAATTTTGCGCTTGTGTAAAATAATGAAAGCAAACTGGATGTGCTTTCTGCCATCTCAGTCTCTGTGAACTTGAGCACGAAACTTCAAAACTTTATAGCCTAATTGTCTTACAGACATGAAAAATATAGGCTATCTTTAGAGAGTAAAATGTCTATGGTTTAAATGAACCAATTCAAATAGAAACAAATATTCTCAGATTATGTAATCTGTATGAACCATGTAGGCGCATCCAATACTGTGGATGTGACGTGTCAGTATCGCCGACTTCATCTCTTGAGCCAAAAACAAAGAAAGCACTAGTTTATCAATAAATTATTCAAACATTAATGCAGTCTCCTGGCTGCTTTTCTACGAAACATTCATAATTATTGTATCTGCCAGTGCACTGTGGCAAGCTGTTTCTGTGTGCGCTTGAGCGCTTATTAGTCTATGTAGGCAATTAAAGGCACATTATGATTTATATGGTTTATTAAACATGTGGCTAATAGTTGATTAATCCTTAAAATGAACGACTACTAGTCAACCAGAAAAATCTTTAGCTGAGGTCAGCCCTAGTTGGTACTTTCACCTACGTAATGTGTGACCTTTCCAACATGACTATGTAAAGCGTGAAGTTGAGCTAGTGCATTTGTGGTTAATGTAATTTTTTTAGAAAGTGACTAATCGTTTCGCTAGACAAGACCTTTATTCTTTTGGCTGCGATGCTGTACACTGTAAAAAAACAATTTATTGAGTCAACTTAAAATAATTTGTAACCTGGCTGCCTTAAAATTTTAAGTTCAGTCAACTCAAAAAAAAAGTTCATTCAACTTGAAATGTTAAATTATACTAAGTGACAACTTAGATATTTGAGTTAAATCAACTTAAAATTTTAAGGCAGCTGGGTTACTTACCCATCTGTTAAGTTTAGCAAACACAAATATCTAAGTTGTTGCTTAGTCCAACTTCACATTTCAAGTTGAATAAACTTATTTTAGTTGACTGAACTTAAAATTTTAAGGCAGCAAGGTAACAAATTATTTTAAGCTGACTCAACAAATTGTGTTTTTTATTTTTTACAGTGTAGAGCCTTTTGAAAAAGAAACTGCAATTTTGACCTTCAACCAACTGACTCTTATTGAAGTCCACTATATGGAGAAAAATCCTGGAATGTTTTCCTCAAAAACATTAATTTCTTAATGACCTAAAAGAAAGGAACACATGAACATCTTGGATGACATGGGAGCGAGTAAATTATCAGGACATTTTTATTCTGGAAGTGAGCTAATCCTTTAATGTAACTTCAAACTTCAATGTAATTTTTTTAGGTTCTTTTCATTAATCAAAAGAAGAAAAGGACAGCTTGAAACGCAGAACACAAGAGAAAAACAGTCTCCTTTGGTGGTCCCAAATTATAGCTAGCAACATTTTACTGATGAAAACTGTAGAAAGGAAAAGGAAATATGACAAAAGAAGAAAAATATAACACTGCAGAGTATGCTGTCATTTATTGCTTCCACCTGCAACTAATGACCCACTGAAAGTTGTTCAAACACACTGACCCCAGCTTTTTTAAGTCTCGCCTCAAGCCTGTGGATTTGCTGTCTCTCTTTTTCTGTCCTACTCTCCTCATGTGTGGGTGTATTACTTCATCCACATCCTGAACATTTCACTAGCAGTGTTTTTAGCACAGATGTGATTTAATCGTCAACATGTATTCTTATTAAAAGAGTCTCTGTTGAAATGTGCTATCTGAGCCTGTCGCTCTCCCTATAATGAAGGATGGCAGACATGCTGGGTGTGAGAGTGTGTCAGATTTGAGAGTCTAGTATTAATGTTGTGGAAGACAAAAGAGAAGGAGAATGTGTGTCAGTAAGGCTCCAATAAAGCATCTGACCTGCGACCTAGATGGAGCTCACGGCCCTAAGCACAGCGACACGGCCACCTGCGAGCTGCGCCAAAGATGCCACCCCGATTCCACACGGACAAACACAGCAGTGTGTGCTCATTGTCTAGATGAAATTTGTCGCACTAAATGACTGTTTCTCTATCAGACTTTCTTAATCGGGATCTATAGAGATTAGCTCCCCTAAATTACAAGGGATGATCTGTGTATGTCAGTAGCCCCTCTAGTCACTCCCAGCCATAAGCAGTACGACCTCTCACCCGTGACCCCTCACCCTTTCTCTGTCTGCATGAGCACACAGTTTAGAGATTACAGCAGCTCAGACCTGTGCTCTTTTGTTGTGTGTATGAGTCTGTGTACGTATGCAGATAGAATGAGGCTTAGGCTTCTCTTGTGGTGCTGTCATTGGCTGTTTAAGTCAACAAGACCCCCTTAATGGCCTCATCTTCTTCTTTAGATTGCCTGTAAGGAATCCTCTGGTTCTCTAAAAACTAGCCATAGGCTTTATTCAAAAGAACACCATTTATTTGAAATAGCATTTTTTGTATAAATGTCTTTACTGTCACTTCTGCCCAATTTAATGTATCCTTGCGCTTTTTATTTTATTATCAAGATCCAAACATTTCTTTGGATTTCCATTTGACTTGGGGGTGGGATCACATGCAAATAACCTCAAAAGCCTGACAGTGTGAAGACATCCTTGTCTAGGACCGGATAATGACTGTGTCTCTGTGCTTGCTCTTGCCCCCTGCTGACCTACAGCAAACTGACTGTCACATTTCCTACATGCTGTAATATATTTTTTTTATTTTTTTTTTTGGAGCCCTTATAGATCTTAATAGTTGTTTAATTCCACCAACATGTCATCTGAATAAATTAAAATATATTTTAAATATAATATAAATGAATAATAATAATAATAATAATAATAATATAATATAATGTACTATAATAATAACATAGAATATATATTATATTATAATATATAATGTAATATATATATATATATATATATATATATATATTAGCCAAAATGTATTTGTAATATTTGCAAAATAGCCAATATGTTGCAAACAGTGAAGCTCAATGATAAATATTTTTTAAATATAAAATTGAAATTTTGAAAATATATTTAGTTTCAACCTTCATATACCAAAATATATTTCTAAATGTAGAAAATACTTTTTAATAGCCATTAGCCAAATACATATTCAATAGCCAAGAAAATACATTTCAATAGCCTACATTTATGCTAAATATACAAATGTGGATGTCATACTAGAAATTAAATGTAGATTTATAATGATTTAATAATATATATAATATATGAAGAGTTCATTTGCAAGACCAGGTAGCTCAGTTTTTAACAATTAAAAAAAAAAATGTTTTTTTCATTGTGCATCCCAATTAATCTCAATGAAACTGCAGTTGGGTTATTTTGATTAGGTAAAATAATAATAATAATAATAACAATAAAGCTAACTAACACAATAAAACACAATAAAAACATGATAACATAATAAAAACATGATTTTTGAAAATTTATCTGTTTTTGCAAATAAACTCTTCATATAATAATAAAATATTTTTAATAAATATTTTATATTGCAATATTGCAGTTTTTTATTGGATTAAATTATGTTCCTTTCTGAAGTGTATTTAAATATGGTAGATGTTCACATGTGTTATAGACAACAAATCAAGTTTTTTTTTTTTCAAATGTGATTTTCTTGGACTGAAATATGTAGAGGTAAAATATTTTTAATTATTTTAAAATAATATATATAATAACATAAAAATGCCTTTACATATTTATACATTTAAAACATATTTTTAAAAATATATATATAAAAATAGCCAACAATATATAGATATAAATACACACACAGGAATTTTTTTTTTTTTTTCTGTATGGGATTTCAGAAATGTTCTCTCTCTAAAAAAAGAACAAACATCATTCTAAAACATGTTAAAAGTCCAGAATAAACTTTCTTCTACCTTAATATTTTCAGCAGATAATTTGATGTATTATGAATACTTTTCATCAGGTCTAATCTGTGAATGAGACATAATAATGAGCATTGTGGGTTTGTTTATGAAAATGCTCCCTTGGGAAGCCTATCTCTCTCCTAAATCTTTACATTTGTACAGATTCACTGAAAGCATTTTTAAGACAAGGAATTCCTTTCCTTTCCTTGTCTTCCTGGTTCTCTCTCTATCTCTCTCTTGCACACACACACTCACTCACTCACTTACATACACAGACGGTTTGATATTCTAGTGTGGTTTACGTCACAGAGTGATGAGTGTGTGTCTGCTGTCCACTCTAGCCCTTGCTGCAAAGCCTTGCGTGTTTTTGAAAGGAGTACAGGAAAAACATAGAGGTCTGGGTAATTTGGTGACACGGGAGGCCCCTGGCGTTCTGTTATCTGAAGACCACCCATCCGAGTCTTGCCTGGACAAACAGAAGAGCTGACGGGTGTAATACGTAGCAGATGGAGAGATCGAGAGAAAAGGAGAGAGAGAGTGAGCAGGAGTCACTGGGAGTGAGAGAGAGAGAGACATCAGAATGGATCCACTATGGTGGTGGTCATTTGGTCATCCTGGTCTCCCATTAGCCACCTGGGCTCAGAGTGTTTAGTCAGCCTAGACTGCGGCTTGGGTTACATTTACATTGCTTTGAAAGAGCGCGCCTGTTCTCTCTCACACGTGCATGCTTTCTCTCTTCTTTTCTATCTTTTCTCATATTTGAACTCATATACAGATTGTCAAGTGTGAATTGTGGTCCATCTGAGATGGGTTGGGAAGAATGAAGGAAGGAAGAGCATGTATATTATCAGTGTAACAAACAAAAAAGGTATTTCCTGTCATATGGACACATCCTACATTAACAGGAAGAAAAGAACAGATACTGCCCCTGTGAAGACTTATGTCATTTTTATAGCATTTCAAGTAGGCAAATAAATCAAACAAGTTTAGTAGATTCATGCCTTTGTTCTGCATGACAGATGTTCCAGGATATGAGATTCATCTGATTTTTGTTTCTCTTCTCTGTTATGAACTATGTGTTTAGGTGCAAGTGTGGGTTTGTAATCTGACATAACCATGATAATATCCAATGAATCTTAAAGTCATAAAGTCAAAGCAATTGTAAGGGAGGAACTGAGCTTATGAGTGTTTTATAAAATAAAACACTGGTGAGATTGTTGAACACATGCAGAGCAGCCGTGGCTGACCAGGTGGCCCAGTTCAGTTACTGTCTGTGTGATAGAAAGAAAGACACCTTTAGATACTTTAGAGAAAAAAAAGATGACTTTAGGTACTTTCTGGTCATCTTTAGGCTTTCTAGCCAAATTAGGTCTACGCTCTTTATCCTTTACCCTATTATACAGTACATACACTACTGTTCAGATGTTTGGGGTAAGACTGATTTATTTTTTGAAAGAAGTCATCTTTACCAAAGACTGAATTGATTTGACCAATAATACAGAAAAACATAATAATACAGATAAAAAACATGTGCTGCTTAAAGGTATAGTTCACCCAAAAATGAAAATTCTGTCATTAATTCTGTCATTCCAAACCCGTAAGACCTTTGTTCATCTTCAGAACATAAATTAAGATATTTTATGATGAAAGCCGAGAGCTTTCTGACAATGCAACTACCACGTTCAAGGCCCAGAAAGGTAGTGAGGACATTGATTAAATAGTCCTTGTGACATCAGTGGTTCAATCTTAATTTTATGAAGCTACAAGAATACTTTTTGTGTGCAAAGAAAACAATAATAATGACTTTATTTAACAATTTCTTCTCTTCCCTGTCAGCCTTCGGAATGCACATAGTTATTACATTGCTGTCTGGGTCAGAAAGCTCTCAGATTTCATAAAAAATATCTTAATTTGTGTTCCCGAAGATGAACGAAGGTCTTACAGGTTTGGAACGACATGAGGGTGAGTAATTAATGACAGAATTTTCATTTTTGGGTGAACTATTCCTTCAATGTAGAAATTGTGATACATTTTTCAGGATTTTTTTTTTTTTGCCAAATAGAAAGTTTAAAAGAACGGCACATTATTAACCTTTTCTGCCTGTTTCCACTGACCAGCTAATCAGTGTTGAAGCAGCACTAGAGCTGGGTGACATCATCAGGTATATCCAAACTATTATTATCTCTTGCAGATTATTTAACTGAGGAGAGAGATGCTTATTTGAACTGATCAGTCATCAGGAACCGAGTGGAAGTCGTTTGCAACAGTGATGTCACGCACTGAGACTGTATTAAGGCTGAGTGAAACGTTCATGGAAAACCTCATGTGGTAGGTGTTATGTCTGTAGGCTGAATGCTATTATCTCAAGTACAGTGTTAACTTCCTGATAGTGATAAGAACAGGAGTATTTTTTTTTTTTTCACAATGATTTTATTTTTGCTGCTGTTTGTTTGCTGGATACCCACAATAAAAATACAAGCATTGGGAATCAATATGTTTGACCAAGCCACTGAGAAATACATAATGATGAGCTGACAGTGGCCATGCAGACTGCTACATGGAAAGTTTAAAAGAACAGTTCACCCAAAAATGAAAATTTTGTCATTAATTACTCACCTTCGTGTCATTCCAAACCTGTAAGACCTTTGTTCATCTTTGGATGACAAAAGATATTTTTGATGAAATCCAAGAGCTTTCTGACCCTGCATAGTCAGCAACACAACTACCATGTTCAAGCCCCAGAAAGATAGTAATGGCATTGATAAAATAGTCCATGTGACATTGGTGGTTCAATCGTAATTTTATGAAGCTATAAGAATACTTTTTGTGCGCAAAGAAATAAAATGTGTCGTGACAGATCACTGTATTGCCTTATTAGATCAATCGACATGTGAACTGATCGTCTTTTCTAATTTACTTAAAACTTGTAATAAACATGAATGGATATCAGAACGTACTTTATTTCAACGTGCTTAAACCAGCTCCTGACCCAATAAAGACCAGCTATACCAGCTGCCATGCTATAAAACATATATAACCTACATATGCTGTTTTTTCAACAGCATATCCCTTTAAACAGTGTAAAACAATGAAAATAATACAGGTTTTGCAGATGCTGCTGATTTGTTCAGGGGAGTTTGGTGATCTCAAACATAAACAGGACAGCATGACAACAAACAAACTGGCATCATCTTGCTCACAATAGAAAGATTCACACGCCACACAAGGTTTTTAAAAAAACAACTTTTGAAGGGATAATTCACCCAGAAATTACAATTCTGTCATTAATTACTCACCCTCATGTCATTCCAAACCTGTAGGGCCATCGTTCATCTTTGGAACACAAATTAAGATGTTTTTGATGAAATTAAAAATTTCATGAGCTCTCTCACCCTCCATAGACAACAAGTGTCGTACTACGTTCAAGGTCCAGAAGGGTACCAAGAACAGTGACAAAATAATCCATGTGACATCAGTGGATCAATTTTATGAAGTTTTTATGAAATTTTATGAAGCTACGAGAAAATAACGTAAATAACAACTTTATTCAACAATTCTTCGTCATCCTAGTGGCATTTTGGAGAGTACCACAATGCACGCTTGCGCTTTCCTCTGAATGTAAACAACTTGCAGCACAATGAATTGTTGAATAAAAAAATTGCTCAATAAAGTTATTTTAGTTTTTTGCGCACAAAAAGTATTCTTGTAGCTTCATGGTTGAATCACTGATGTCACATGGACTATTTGGTGGATGTTTTTGGTACCTTTCTACATGGTAGAATCCTTGCTATATGCAGGATCAGAAAGCTCTGGGATTTCATCAAAAATATCTTAATTTGTATTCTGAAGATGAACTAAGGTTTGGAATGACATGAGGGTGAGTAATTAATGACAGAATTTTCATTTTTGCATGAACTAAC
Source organism: Labeo rohita (assembly GCF_022985175.1). Lineage (NCBI taxonomy): Eukaryota > Metazoa > Chordata > Actinopteri > Cypriniformes > Cyprinidae > Labeo > Labeo rohita. The sequence continues at coordinate 24,937,877 of NC_066873.1, forward strand.
CCTTTAATTTTTTTCTTAATCATAAACCAGTGTTATATTTTTAATTGATGAAAGTAGGTTTCATTTTTTAGCCCTACTCTGCTTTCCTTTACCCCATCTCTCAGCTCTGTCTTTTTACTTCTCTGGGGATTTCCAGTTGTTCATAAAGGAACCCTGCTGGTTTCCGTAATGGGAGAAGTTGGTCTTTGATGGTCTTGGCTTCACTCTAAACACTGGAGCTGTGGTTGCTCAAAGTATTTCCTCAGGTAAAATGCAGTTCAGTGCCCATCATAAAATTGTTTTAAAATTACCAGTCTAAACTGTAAACTGTAAGACTATAAACAATAATTGCTCCACAAACACAAACTAGAACAAAAGAACAGTCAGAAAGTAAGCAAAGTATTTTCAAACAGCTGCTGCCAGAGGATTTACTGAAAGGGGAGCACGTTTGTTCGGCTAAAACCTAAAGCAAATTATCTGGATAGCGTAGATTAATGTTGAAAACTGTTTGAAAAATAGAGATTTAAAGACCAGAATCATCAATGTATGAATGCCTGTGGCATGATGAGGTCTGATATCCTGGTAATGACATCATTATGTCAACACAGCTTTTGTGCTAAATTCTTTGGAAAATGATTCATGAAAGAAACAAATTATAACCAGCAATGAATTAGTTGGCTATCTGACTAATGCAGTGCTGACTGAAGATTAAGAATTTATCCTAATTGTTTATTTTAAAACTAATAATACATGACACTGAGAATACTTTGCTGTTTCACACTATAAATCACTGCTTGACAAAGCAGGGTTGTAGAGCTGTGGAGACCAAATGACCAACAGCATCGAAGCGATGCTCAGCACCTCGTAAATCGATGAAAGACTCATCTTCACTAAAACACAGGAGCAAATCAGCATGTGTCGCACATATTTTTCTCATCCCTAACCAGACGTCTGCGCCTTAACCTGTCAACACTTATAGTCTTTGCTTTTAATTAAAACTGCAAAGCCCTGAAGAGCTCCTGAATATATTCCTTATTAGATAATCATGTTTGAGTTGGATGCTAATTTGAGTTGTTTTTGGTAATGAGACAAATTGCCCGTTAATTAACTTTATTTTTATTTTTATAACTGTGGCTACTTTCTTATTTGTCATAAATGTTTTGACAGATTTACATTATTACCTGTTATTTATGTAAAGCACCAAGCTCCCCAAAACAATCGATATAAATAAATGTTCATTTATTCTAAAAGGGAACCCTAAAAGAGGAGAATGGACCTTTTCTTCTGACTGACTGAAGGCTAAATTTCCCCTGACACCTGTGATGACCACGGCTTTTGTGCTTTAGGGTCCAAGGCAAATGGGGGTAATTTCTGCTACAGCTCATTACCAATGTGTGTTGGAAATGAGAGAGTCCCCCCACTTTCTCATTCAGCGCTTTACATCTGTTGGACCCCACCCAATGACATACTCTGACATTAAACGCTTTCTCTCCCGTCTCTCAAGAGATGACTGCTTGTAATCGAAGGTAAACCTCGAAATCGCATCATGATAACGCAACGGTCTGTACTTGTAATTGTGATAATGGCTGGTTTATGTTTGTTGCGAGAGAAAATAATCTGATAAATAATCTGTGTTGAGATATCATGGAGAGAAAGGTTATCATTAAATATTAATTTCATTAAATATCTTTATCATTATATATTCTTTGTATTCAATAGGTTGCCCTAAAAAGTTTGTAAATAAATATTTATTTATCTGCTCTAATAAAATATTAGGTCATTATAACAATTTTTACGACAACAGCCTATAACAACAGAGTTGTTGACGTGGTTAAATTTGCAACGCCTCAAAAACTGAAATCAGACAAACAAACAGACTACAAAGATGACTCATATTTGTCTCATAAAAATTAAATGAAATGACGTTTCTGTTTACAAACAAACACTAGAGTTCTGAGCAAGCTAAAATCGGTATGTTTTTGAAGCATCCCTTTTCCTAAACATCTGGGCTTCATTAGTGCTGGATCAGGACAGACTCGGGATTTTACATATAGCCTAAAATTATGATAGTTAACGTATGTCTACCACCATTATCACCTCTGCTTTAATATGACCCGATTGACCCGATAAAGCTAAATAAAGCCAAATGCAAACAAGATCATCGGTTTTACAACGGGATCAAGCTCACCACTGATGCGTATCAGCTACTGGGCATTTGTAAAAAGATATTAGACCAAAACAATACAGTTCTGATAAAATAAGACTTTTAAGTGCATTAATGCATTAAATTGCATTAACGTGTAACCCTCTCTCTCAATGTCACATTTCAGAAGCGTTACATCGGAGCATGTAGCTGTTCAACTACCTGCTACACAGCCTAAAATTTATATTAAACTGAAACTAATTTTGTTACAAACAAATCCACTTATATCTCTTAACTATAAACAATAGGTGTAATAACCCATATTAACATCAGTTTACATTTGTCAATGCATAACGGATAAAAGATCTAGCTATTGACTGATAAACCCCGAAGGGCTTTGTGTGACGTCACGATAATTTCGACTATTACACATGGGCTATATTTTATGTTTAGTTGATTAACATTTCTCTCTTGTTGGAGTCGACATTTCTGCTTGACAACCGTGACGCTTTCTAAATGCATACCATAAACCCTGACACCCCTTTCAGCAACATTCAAGGAGCTGAGTGAAGATCCGTGAAACTTAAAGCCAAAGTATTCAAGTCTGAATGTTTTGGCAAGGTAACCTCTAGGGCTAATAAACCAAATAGAGGTAAACCGTGCAAAACGGCCGCAATGAAATCCAGGCTAAGTAAACGAATCGGAGTTTACAAGAATCATTTAGTAGTGGACAAAAGTCTAAGACGAAAATGCGTAAACCTGTATTGAAAACAACAGGTGATTATTCTACGTATTCCCATATTAAGTAAAACGCACATTTCATGTAAGCTTTTTGAAAGTTGAATCTGTTTAATTACTTAAAAAAAATAAAACTAGTAGCCTAACTTTGCATGCTTATTTAAGTATTTAGAGTCAGTGATTCTTCTGACTTTTCCAGTACTTGCTCGTTGATTATGGCAAAAAAAAAAATCAAGTCATTAAAAATCAGCAGACTGATTATAGCCCATTGGACCATTTTTAACAAACAAGCCTCTATGCAGTACGGTTTTGCATACTATTATCAGTTATCCCAAGAGAGGCGATTTTTCCTCTTTTTATGAAGTCAGAAAGCCGTGGCTTTTCCCTTCGAGCAAAGCCTTTCAACGTGAAGAGCGAACACACCGCTCGTGGACACGCTCCAGAGAAAACACCCAGCCTAAAAACAACAACGGGGCTCTTTTTAACTTCTTCAGACCACATCTCAATAAAAGCTGAACAAACACAACCTGCCACCGGCGAGCGCGTGGTGTCCAACGCGCGGCACCAGAACAGATCGCGCGGGGATGGGGGAGATCTCGACACTAAAAATAAAAAACCACCACAGAACAGCACAAATAAAAGAGCACCTCACGGGAACAGCGTGATCCGTTTTCGGTGATGGTAATTTAACAAGCTCCTTGGTCATCCGTAGTATAAGCCTACTGAGAGAATAGAAAAACAGCCCAAGTGATTTTTATCAGTGGAATTACCCGGCAAGCATCTCAAGCTATTAAACCCGTTTACAGATAAAGCAACTTTTTATGCGCTAGACAGGGTAAAATAAATAAGCACGGGAGTACCCCAGGATGAATTAAACAACATCTAGGCCTATCTTTTATTGTAGTCTCTCCTCAAAGGAAAAGACAAAGTGACCTGAACGTCGGCGTGATGGAACGGGTCTGTGAATGGTTACTATTCAATTTGTATTTCGTTCCCCGCTGGTCACGGAGGCGAGATCAGAGGAGAAAGTGAAAACACATGGCTGAGGTCAGTCGGATCGCAGGACCACCAAGCACTGCAAAGACAGAGAGAAAGGGAGAGAGAGAGAAGATGAAGACGATGAAGAAGACAAGCTACTAGGAAGAACTGGTGTGAAGAAATGGTCTTTATAAACATGTGCATTCATCGCCTTGCCGCCATTACGTATAATTTACACTGTACGGAGGCGCAGACGCCTAGCTCTTTCCGACCATCAGACAGTGTTGCATTTGAACCGTTTCGCCGAGCAGCCGCTTCGTGGCGTCCGTTGCTCACGCCAATCAAAGAGCCCGTGCCTTATACCCTAAGACAAGTTTTGAATTCCTGGAGCCTAATGTGTTTATTTTAAATATCCCAGGGAAATTATGACATCAGCGGCAAACTATGTCCACGGAAACGGTCTCTACTTTGAAGTTTCCAGCAGTGAAACATGATTTTAATTACATAATAACTTTTAAATTGTATTTGCACAATAAACGATGTGGATTAAGCTAGGAAGTATGCGAGGCAGGCCCGGGAAAGTCGGCCATACCTTTGCAAACAAACTGCTGGAGCAAAGCGGGGGAAGAAGAGAGAGAGAGAGAGAGAGAGAGTGCTGGTGGGGGGTTATGCCGATGCAACACAAGCCTCAAAATGAATAATTAATCTGACGGTATTTCTCTTTCTCTTTTTTGTTTTGGCAGAGCTCGTTAGTGTTGGCCCCTGAATGGTCGCATGATAAATGACGGTGTGGCTCTCCCGGCTCTCCTTCGCTAATTAGCGCTCTGTGAACTCCGTCGCCTTCGCGCGAACACAAACCAAATCCTATGAGCTCAACGACAGTGAAAACATTTCTCTTGGTCTGCCCTTAGAAGTCTGTTGGCAGATCCATATATTTCCAGTGAACCTAGGCTGCCTGTTTCCACGTCAACTCATTTCACTCCAAATGTTACTGTGAGATAGGTCATTTATTTGCCTCTGGACACGCAGCCAAGTATACTGCACACCAGGAGACAAACTGAGATCTAAGTCATTATGCAATGTTAGTGAACGGCACAAATCTGTTTAAAGAGCGAATTTTTGGAGTTGAGGGGGGCACTAATTAAGCCACTCTCTCCTCAAAAATATGAATTCTGATATAAAAATATAGTACGTTTATGTTTCTATTATGCTAGTATAATACTTGATTTAAAGGTAGGCAATATTTTTATACAAACATTTTGTTATAGACATCCAGATAGAATTTATACTAGTGGTGTATGGTGGTGTGCTGAAAAGAAGCAAAGTCCTGAAAGTTTTTTCTTTCTTTCTTTCCTTTTTTTTTTTTTTTTTAAATCAAATGTAATGTCTTGTTTAAATAATCATTACTTACACTATTAGAAAGAGAAAAAACGATTTTATATTTTTACATTAATAATGAAATCAATATACTATTTATTAAAGCAATGTATGAATCTCATGAAGTTAGTGTTTTTAAGCATTTTACATTTATTAAAACAATAATTCAAAACAACAATTTAAACACTATATTTTGTTTGTGAATTTATGTCAATCTTTTCTTTTTAATAGTTAAATTTTAACTATTTTTGAATTTTTCGAATTCATTGTTTTTGGCAAAACAATGTGGTTATAGTTAAGTGTGCCAGTTGTTTACTTACTTTTTTTTTTTAAGTTTGCCTTCCAAATATTGTTCATTCAGATTGTTTCGTGAATGCTGAATGCACATGAACACAGGCGGGATTTATCACTTAAACTCAATGAACTCAGGGGAGGCCAGAGAGACGCGGATTCCCGCTGTAACTTACCTGGTGGTGTCGCTGTTAGACAGTGTTTCTTTAGAAAAATTAGATTTATACACTTTTTAAAATTTTATTTTTTGTATGGGCTTTTTATGCATTTTTGTAGATAGGACAGTTGAGAAATGACAGAAGAGCAGAGAGGGGAGCAGGAACGGCAAAGGACCTCCAAACGGGAATCGAACTCGGGTCGCCCTCAATGGAGGTGCGCTGTATGTTAGCACACTAACCACAAGGTTGTTGGCACCGACAGATTTATACAATTTTTAAAGTTAGATTTTGTAATATTGGCATTGTTTCTTTTTAGTTCTAAGACTTTTTTTCTCATTCAATATTTTGAGGAGACACTGCCTCCCTTGCTTCCTCAGAGGAATCTTCGTCCAATCATTGCATTCGGCCTGATGATAGGATGTCTTACCTGCATGTCAATTTATGTATTTGCATGCATCCGAGGTGGAGCCAATACCAAATTTTTTGGCTGCAATAACAGGCTGAGCCAGAGGGTGTTTAGCTGGAATGGAAAAAGGAATTCAGGTTTACTTGCTTAAAGGGGTCATCCGATGCTAAGTTCACTTTTACATGCTGTTTGTACTTTAATGTGTGTTGGCAGTGTATGTACAAATCTACCCTATAATGATAAAAATCCATGCAGTGGTTTTTAATTAATCTGTAAAAATAATATCCCCTTTTTCAAATGGAGCCATTCTCAGATGCATGTCGTTGTTGCGTCACACCAACAGAGGCCGCTCCCAGATAGTTGATTGACATGAGCATCTTACCTAAGATCAGTTGTAACAGTCCAACCTCCATGTTTTGATGTCGGAGCAGGGATGTAAGTTAGACAAGAATTGAGCAATTGAGGTGTTGTGTTGCTGGATGTAATAATGAACGTAGTGGTTGTCATTTACTCCTGACATCTGAGCCGCTGAAGATGCAGTAGATTACGTTTGTTTGTGAAGGGAATGCGCTTCCCGATCTACATCTATAAGTCTGTGTTCGCGCGAATCATTCTGATCCAGCTTCACTTACAGCAGAAGTGAGTATAAGGGTTTTTTTATGAATCTTTGCGATCGCCTTTCCTAATGGCTAAAGTAAACAGGCTCCTCAATCCACAGAGAGTAGAGAGGGGCGGGGCGAGCAGAGCTCATTTGCATTTAAAGCAGCCTCGACCAGAATCGGATGATTTTTATTAAAACAACTAACTTTTAACCAAAGTATATTATAGACTTTTCATTAAGACCCTAAAGAATCATATCAACTTGTGGAAACTGGGTATCCGATGACCCCTTTAAGTAAAATTCGAACCCTTTCCAAAAACAGAGACAGACAGTGACGTGAAACAAAGGTAAACATTCGCACTGTTTTTTACAAGATGAAGGAATTTGGTGTAATAGGGTTTCAGTTGATACAAGGAACTTGTTGAGTTCTTTTCAACAGGTAAGCTAAATTTCAAGTTAAAAATATAAAAAAAATGTTGGACCTTTTATTGAAAGTAGACTCTTTTTATGTAAGAGCTTTGTTGTGTTGTGTTGAGTTAAGGGAGGCCTGATGCGCAGAAAGGGAATTTGCATTTTTTTTTTTTGTAGTTTCGCTAAATGCCACAAATAGAAAGAGCATACCCTTTAATGAGTAGTTACTGGTTTGAAACAATCAAATTCATCACTCAACTTTATCTGTCCGACCAATTAACGATTACTTAATCTTACTGAACTGCAAGTTAATATTTCAAGTGACGTTTGTGGATATAGCAAGTTTCATGTCAGCATCATCCCTGACTGTCCCTATGACAGCGTGTCATTAAAAATAGACATTCGTGTTTTTAAGTTGATAATAAGTTTTGAAATTTTGGACGATTAATAATGTTTGCTTTCCCGCACGCGCCTCTCAAAACAAACCCCGGGCGCCCAATGTATCTTTTCTAATGCTTCTTGTCAGACCCAGAGTGAAGTAGACATTCTTTAGTTCATCTGTCCTTTACATTAACCAGCGTGAATAACTCTTCTCTCACACTATTGGACTCCACTCTGCCCCTCTTCAGTCTGTAATAACTGGTTATTTATTTAGATATTTATTTATTAGGACACTCAATAGACCATTTCATATTTTTTTCTTTCATATCACACACACACACGCACACACACATATATATATTTTCTCTTATAACATTTTATACCTTGTATGTGTGGATGTTATCATTCTGTACTATGAGAAAAAGCTCTGGTATCCAGAGCGCAAGTCTGTCTCTCTTTTTCTCATTCTTTCTGTGGCATTAGTGAAAGTGAGGGTGTGGGAGATTCTCTCTCATAAATCACACTGTGTGCTGTATGATTATAGGAATCCAAGAGTGGTCAGTATGGCAGTTTGTCATCTCTGTGGGGACAGTGTGTGTGTGTGTGTGTGGTCCCCACAGTGTAGTTCAGTAGGGATCCAACATCTCTATAAATGCAGTTTCCAGTGCTTTGCATCAAGAATAAAAAGAGCAATCTAGTATTTAAATATGCAGACACATACTACAAACTCTTTAGATATCCCTATGGTACTTCTCGTCTTCTTTAATTTATCTGCATTACATAGAGACACTTATATAGTGGAGATTTATTTAGAGAGTGTTCATGTGTCTGTGTTTCATTTCTACAGAATAATCTGTTCTGTAGACACCCTGAGTTATATCTTCATCTGATGCGCAGATGCATTTGGTGTGTGTATGTCTGTGTGAGATAGAAAAAGATCCAGTCACTTTGTGTGTGTGTGTGTGTATGCTTGGCTGGGTTGCACTTAACTGAAAATTGCCACAAGTGATTTGAGCTGTCATATTTTTCCTCCCATTGACCAGACCACATGTGTTTTTCATAGACATCATATGACGCGCGCCATAAAGGATGTGTAACAAGGGCCCTCCGTCAGTGGTAGCCACTCCACCTCAACATGCAACATGCACTCCACACACTTCCAGCTATTACTATGTCACCGAAGGACCACCAACGCTTACTGTTTCATAACTGTGTGTGTTTGTGTACATGCTTGGTGATTACAGTTGGAGGATGCTTTTCATCCACCACATCATTAATCATAACACCCCATCAGTCGCTGGAGTTGTGATAAATATATGCACATGGCTATGTGCACACATACAATAAAGTCTTCTCATTCAAAAGATACATATCTTTCCTTCCCACACATACACATAGTGTCACACCAGTCTTTTGAGCTATTTGGGAGGTTCCACTATACCACCAACACAGAGAGAGCTGGAAACACCCAGATCCGCCCACCTGTCATTTTCTCCTGGTAGTCTTACATTACAGCATTTGTGAAGTTGCTTTCAAAGCTGTGTCACTGTTTTAAAAGGATGTTACAGTTACTACTGTTATTACCTGCTGATTTAAAATGTTTAGTTTATAATATGTTAATAATGTATTAAGCATTTTCATTTTTGTGTGTTTTTGGAAAAAAGGAAAGTAATTTTAGAATTATTGTAATCCAATAAATCAATGGGGGAAAAATAGGAAACTATGTTCCTGGCTATAGTACAAACACGCATTCGAAGTGATCAGTTGGTTGCATTTGTTGTGTGATTTGATTACTGGGCTGTTTTGTATGCTTGTGAGCACTGGCAGACTTCCTCTGAACTGAACGCTCTGTCCTCACGTCTCCTTCCCAAACTAGACATACCCTGTTTTTGTGAGTGTGTGTTTTAAGTCTGGAGCCGATTAACTTGATCGTTTTTATGGTATTTTGCTGCATGTGTGGCAGCCATGAGAAATTTTTTGGATACGAACCGAACCCAGTTCTATTTCCCCTGGCCAAAACTCTGTGTGGCATTTATACATATCAAAGCCAATAATAAGGACCTTAGCACACATTTGTACCAGAACATTCTGCCTTGAAATTTGCTTAGGCTACATAAATGCTTGTTTCTATTCTATTCTATTCTATTCTATTACATTCTGTGTTATGTGGTGCTTGGTTAGACGATAGGTTTGAATGATCATTGTTTGAAACATTGCACCACCATAGGCTAAATGATTTATTGCCTTCACAAAAACACTCTTCTGTTTGGACAACCGTCCAACCCTTTAAATGTACTGGCTATTTTCCTGAATGTCCCTATGGTAACTTTCCTCTGGTAGTTTCCTCTAATCATAAATCATATTGTGTTTGTTTGTGTATAAGAAAGAGAGGGGTAAAGGGAGTAAAGGAGATAGAGCCTTTATTTCCAGGTGACTTACTGAAAACGAGTAAGGTAGTTGAATGGTTAAGGACCCTGGTTGCTAATACAAAAGTTGCAGGTTCAGCCTTAGGTGTGGGTGAGACAGATGTTGAACTCATCATGTGGTACAATCTCATAAATATGTAATTTAAAAAAAGTTACACGAATTATTGGAATCATGTTGGGAATGGTCTATATTGGATAGTTGTTCTCCAACATTGATTTCTGCTTGTGCACTCTAAAAAAAAATGCTGGGATATTTATTTAACCCAAATGCTGGGTTTAGCCTCATGGGTCATTTTATTGGGTTATTTTTTTTTTACGCAGATGGTGGGTAGTTTTTCTGTAACTCAGCTGATGGGGCATTTTTACTGTCAATACAAAAGATGAACCCCCTCACACACTTACCCAGCGCTGGGTCACTGTAACCCACTGTTGGGTAGTCTGTGCCAAACCGGTTAAAACTGGTTACAGTTGTCAGCGGTCATTTTGTGTTCTGTTCTGAGAGAAAACTAACTGATGGGAACCTTCCTGAATGAAATTAAGATTTGTATTACATTGTATCCCTTTCAAATTACATATGTATAAACAGAAAACCGTCTGTAGTCTCTCATTTTTGCTTTTTTTGTTTAAATGTGCGTCGCAACTAACGTCTGCTTCTAACGCTAGCCTTCTACAAACTTAGCATTCACTGGATCTGCACTCAAAGCGAAGGACGCGCCAGCGCCACCATGTAAGTTCCACCTCCCGCCAAACGAATGAGCGACCAGGGCTCACACACGACGCAACTTCGTTGTTATATGTAACAAAGTTACCGTGCGCTCCACTGATCTAGTGCGCCATTGTTGCAGCTGTGGTCGCGCTTTGCGATTGACAGGTTGAAACTCTGACAGACAAAATGGCACGAGGTAAAGCTGATTTTGATGTAACCTTTCAAACCTGAATATAAGAGAAGTAATTTAATGAACAGGAACAGCCCGGCAGTTTTCTTCCCACAGATTTATGATTGTAAAAGACTTGACATTGAATAAAAAAAGTTGTATATGAACAGTTTTTGTCCCATATGAAACAGATTTTAGAGTACATTTTCATAATTTAAAATGAAAACCCTTCAATACGTTACGGCGAGACACTGCAGGCGAATAGGGTAAAAAAAAGACAACAACTAATAGTTATCACCTTACTTAGTTGATTGATTACATTGATAAACATTTTTGTATTACAAGTTTTCTAAAATGTTAGGTTTAAATATGCAAATGAGGCAATAATTAATCAAATATGCGCTAATGTGCATACATTTCTAGTACAAAAATCTAAACACTGGATGAAGTCAGTTTTAAAATTAATTCTTGTTCAATATTTCTGACATGTTAGAGTCAAATGTTTTTACAGAGGGTAATTTGGGTATCTCATTTTGTCACTCCATAATTAAGACAAAAATTAGAACAGACAGAAAACAATATATATATATATATATGAAGAGTTCAGATGCAAAACCAGCTAAATCCATCTGACGTCTTTCTTTAAAAAATGCATTTTTATCAGGCTCAGATGTATAGGTTTCTATGTAAGTACTGGTACTTCTGATTGGGCTGAGGCTGGAGATGGATGTATACTGTGTGTCAGGAGCATTCACTCAGTATCATTATCTCATTTTTGACCGAGATGGCTTTTAGCTGGTTTTGCATCTGAACTCTTCATATATATATATATATATATATATATACACACACAATTTTTTGGGGGGAATAAAATGTTGTATAAAATCAAGCAAATGATTTATGAAGAATTCTCTGTAAAAACCTCTGTAAAACCCTTTAGGATATAAACAGGAATAAAAATGTGAAGTTTGGTGTGTGTGTGTGTAAGTGCTAGTGAAGTGGAGATTTATGGCTTAGTGTAGGAGAAAAAACTCATTTTGAAAAAAAAACAGCCTTTAAAAATATGTATTGTAATTGAAATCTGTTGACGCAAATAGAAGTGCTATAAAAGAAACAATTAACAGTGTCTTTTGGATGTTTTCTGTCCACTAGTCTCAAAAAAAAAACACTTTATGAAAAAACTAAAAAGCCCAAAATCTCAAACTTGACAGGTGCATGAAAAAACTGCATTTTTGCCTGCGGTGTCTCCCCTTAACTGACCCAGCACTATATATATATATAAAAAACAACCCAGCAAATGGGTTAATGTATAAAATCCAACAAGCTGGGTCAAATCAACCCAGCATGTGTTCTGTCCAGTATTTACCCAGCAATGGGTTGCCAAATACCCCTGAATAGATTGTTTTTAACCCAGCATATTTTAGAGTGTGGATGCCTGTTTTGTGCTAATTTAAAGGGTTAGTTCTAGAAACTCAGTATCTATCCAGAGAAGTTTCATGCAGTGCAGTAAAATGTTGTAAATTAAATGCAATTTATTTTGCATTCTTAATTAAAAATAGAACTTTCTTTGAAAGTTTATAGGCCACAGATTCATGTCTAATATTGTTGTGAGTTTTCAGGACACTGCAGATCTGAATGCTTCACAGTTTGAATTAAGTTAATGTAATGTGTACTGTCTATTGGGGCAAATAAGAAACCATGATGGGTCATAGGAATTTTTGACGAGGGCAGTTGTAGATGGGAAAAAAATTGTTTTTGTTGTGAGGTTATGGTCCTGGACTGCAGCCTTCTGCTGGAGAGTAGTGACTCACGAAGTTTGTGTGCAGGGTGAGAGGGGTCAGCCACAAACTTAACCGCCCGCTTCAGGGTTCTGAAAACGTACAGGTCCCAAAGAGGTGGCAGGTTGCATGCCATGACTTTTTCAGCACAGTGGATGACACGTTGCAGTCTGCCTTTGTTCTTGCCAGTGGCAGCAGTGTATCAGATGGTGATGGAGGAGGTGAGTATGGACTCAATAATGGAGGTGTGTAAGTTCACCAACATTGTCTTCTTAAGCTGTCTCAGAATATACATCTTCTGCTGTGCTTTTTTAAACAGAGAGTTGATCTGAATCTGAATTGCAGGTTCAGTCCAGAGGTAAATTACCCACTTGAAGTAAATTGCTAAGATGACAGCCTTTAATGACAGTCTTTTCGTCGATGAGATAAACTTTTGTTTATACAGATGAGCTGGAATGTTTCACCCATCCACAGAGGATAAACTGAGAAAGCAGCCATGTGCGTGTGAGTATCTGTTCTCTCAGGCATATTCCACACTGGGTGGAGTGGTGATGGTTTAGTTATTGGGTTGAAAGACAAAATAGATGGTCAAAGGCTTCAGCAGTGCAACAGGGCATCCTGATTGATCTTCCTACGGCAGTCTACCAAAGCAAAAGAGAGGATCCCTGCAATAGCAGTGTGCTCTTAACAAGGTAACCTCTTACTCACTTAATCCAGCGTTGTTTAATTTCAGCTATGTCTATGCAGGAGTTTAATGCTTGACATTGCTCTCATTCACATTCACATACAAAAATTTTCAGTTTAGCACTATTTGGAGATCACAAAATTTTGTTCAGTTTCTGTTATGACTTTGTGGCCATCAATAAGTTTAATGTCTATGAGTGTTTATATTGCCTTATTAAATATTATTAATATTTAATTTATTATATATTTAATTTAAAATTTCTATGCACTGGCATTCATAAATTTATGGCTTTATAAAATTAAGGCTGAAGCACTGATGTCACTTGGACTATTTTAATGACATCCTTACTATCTTTCTGGGCCTTGAATGTGGTAGTTGCACTGCTGTCTATGCAGGGTCAGAAAGCTCTCGGATTTCATCAAAAATATCTTAATTTGTGTTTCCAAGATGAACAAAGGCCCTACAGGTTTGGAACATGATCATGGACATGATCCTGCAGAAATCATTCTAATATGATGATTTGGTGCTCAAGAAACATTTCTTAATATTATCACAGCTGAAAACTGCTTAACATTTTTGTGGCAACTGTAATACATTTCCAGGATTTTTTGATGAATAGTATGTTCAAAAGAACTGTATTTATGTGAAATGGAAATCTTTTGTAAGACCGTAAATGTCTTTTCTGTCACATTCGATCACATGAACCTCAATAAAAGTTTCATTTTAAAAATAAATCTTACTGACCCCAAACTTTTGAACACTAGTGTAAAAGATATTTAATAATATGTGTTTCATGCCTAGCATGTAATACAATATAGGTAAATTTAACTTGAAGTTTGCAAGTCGTTAGTGATAGATCATGGCCCTTGTGGGGTTCAAATCTACAGCCCAAATCTTCAACAGATAGGGTATACCACCACCCCCATGTATAATGTGCATATGCATGTTCATAGGAGGGAAAATCACAGCCCAAACCCTGCTATTAGTGGTGCATAATTTTTCTTTAATTGTTCTTCATATAATGTGTGTGGCTTGTGTAAATGCAACCAGAGACACGCATTCAGGGTTTCACAGGGCAGATTCCCATAGCGATTATGAGGGTCGTAATGACTGTCTTAAAAAAGCAGTCATGCTGCTGCATTTGCATGCAGCGTCTCAGATTTGTTGAAAGATATACTGTATTTTCAGTCGCCTGCAAATGAAATGCTATATTTAACACACCGAAATGCACCCACCTCTTTTCCTCTGTCTATCTGTAGATCTCTCTCTGCGGCCAGGGTTCATTGAACAACTGAGAAGACACACTCCGGTTCAGTGGTTCCAGACTAACAGTGAGTTGGTGGTCTGTTCGGTCTGATCGCTGCTCTACACACAGATCCCAGGGCATTGGTCTCTTGCTAGATGGATTAGATTAAGCCCCATACCACAGATCTCAGGGCAGTGAAAATGCATCGTTTATCAGAAACTGATTAGAGCAGGTTTAGGGTCACTGATCCCAGAACAGAGTTAAGCGCTCCTTTGTGAATGCAGATAATGGTGTCAAGGTGCAAGGCCTGATCTCTGTACAGATTCAGCATGGTCACTGCACCTGCCACAAAGACTGACCAGCTTCTGTCTCTGTGAGCGCAAGTGTTAATGAGGAAATCTGTCCGTGCGGAGACAGCGAGAAAGCCAGCGAGCTAGAGAGACCGAGAGGGAATGTGTGTGGGTTTGTGTGTGGGGGGTAAACCCTAAAACACTGAAAGGCACTGACTGTCTGTGAATGGAAGGATTATCTCATTGCTCTTTAAAGTGGTTGACAAAGGGTTTGTGGTAAAACATTCACATCTCTTGTCAACACTTATTCATCCATCAGGTTATACTCTTCGATTAAAGGATTAACCTTGCTCTGAGGGTTCATATTCAAAAGATAAAGCTCTTTATACAGCCACTGAGAGATTACAGTTAGAGTCAGTCACACACATAATTGAGCCATTTATCCAATCTTTAGCAGTCAGATATTTTTCCGATTTATTAAGGGGGAGGAAAACGTGGTTGAAGTTTGAAATCACTGCCAAGAAAGTCTCACACAAGCTACTCAGCTGCTCGGCGATTCCCTTAACTTTCCCACGCGGAGACGTCAGTGCACATTTGGGTGGCAGCCGTACTCCTGTTCCTGTGTGTTCTCATCTTCTGACATGAGTCGTGGCATCTTGTCGCGCACATGTTGCCGTTGCTAAGTGAGCACCACCCAAACAGCTTGTGCCGCACAGAATTTCAGTGCCTATTGTTTGCAGCCTGGCTTCAGAGGGCATTCAGCTGCCAAGACATGGAGTGTGTCTGTGTGTTCCAGGTTGTATATGCCACAAAACATGTGCACACAAATTTAAAACTCATTTTTTATGAATTCATAAAATCTCTGAAAAGGCTAATTAGCTCAAGCCGTTGTAACCGTTTAGCAGTGCTAGTGAACACAATGGGTGGGCAATGATTGACAACTAAAGTGCACGTAGTGATTTATTGGCTATTATATGCATTACAAATAACTTTTTAGTCAGTTTAAAAAAAGACAGCACAAAAGGTAGACATAGATCAGATGGCATAAGAAAAAAAATCATAATACAAAAATAACACAACGCAAATATTACAAAATACGACATAAAAAGTGTATAAATAATTTGTTTTTCTAAAGTAAAAGTGTACAACAGCAACACCAGCAGATAAAGTTAAAGCGGGAGTTTGTGTCTCTCTGGCCTCCCCTGAGCCCACTGAGTTTTAACAGACCTCCTAAAATGTGCAGTGAGTTTGTTGTGGGGTAATTGAGAATTGACAATTGAATGGGGGAAGGTTTCGTGAGAGGAGGCAATACCTCTGTCGCGATATGATTGGATATGACTAGTTGAACTACCTGAAAACATGATTTGTAGGGTTTTTAGTGAGCAGTCAACTTAACTAGGGTTAACTGGGCATGCGCACATTAGTATTGTGTCATTTTTGTCACACTGAACAGCAATAATTTCTGTATTTGCATTAGGTTTAGGGGTGTAGACGAAAAAACAGCAACAACAACAACAAAACAAAACAGAATGTGATAGGTAGCTTTGATGACTGTTGATCCAAAAATATGTTTATTATGAAATACAACAATTACTTTGTTAATGTAAAAACGCAAAATAGATTCTTATTCTGGTAGTGTAAGTAATGTTTATTTAACCAAAATGTGACTGGGACATGAATTTACATTTAATTAAAAAAAATAATAAAATAAAAAATGTCAGAACTTTGCCTCTTCATTTTAGAACACCACAGCATGTATTCATGTATTCATACTGATCTGTGATGCTCAATTTTTAGTTATCCAAAATAACATTAAAAAATAAAATTCATACATACATTGATTCTTCTATGTTATGATTTTTGTTACATTAAAATCCATTCATTTATATAGTTCAAGTTTGTAAAACAGCATGCAAAAAGTTTATTGAAGTATATAATGAACGAGCAATGTTTTAAAAAAACAATAAAATAATAATTAAAATAAAATATGATCCATTTTCTAAATCCTATATCAACCTCAACAAGATAATGATACAAGGATAGACATGAAATGGGTCTTTTAATTTTTTTCAAATAAATAATCGATAACTATGTAAATTATTATGGTTACACTTTAGATTAGGGTCTAATTGTCACAATGAACTAACTATTAACTATAACATTTGACTCAGTATACTCCTAATTGCAGCTTATTAATACTTAAAGTAGCTGTAAAGTAGAAGTAGTAAAGTTGGTAAGTTTAAGAATTGGTTAGGATTAAGGATTTAGAATAAGGTCTTGCAGAATTACTAATAAAGACATTAATATTTGTTTTTTACGTAATAATAAACAGTCAATATAACAGCAATATTCATGCTAATAACCTAGTTAATATTAAAAACTGGGCACTAAAGTATTACCAATATTCTTATTAACTCACCAGAGTATTTAAAGAGAGAAGCATGCATTTTAAGGTGGACTTAAAATTTTGACATTAAATCCACTATTGTATTGTATATAAATATTCTACAGTCTATACACAGTATTAAGTTTATTTACATAAGAAGTAAGTATAATTAAATTACAGAAAAGTAATTCAATTACAGTAACTAATTACTTAGTAACTAGTTACTCCCGACACTGCTTGAATGCTACACAGCATTGGATTGACACATTTTAAACTATACTTTTCTTTTTTCTTTTTTCTTTTTACTATATTTATAAAAGCAAATTCTAAAGCAAATATTATAGGTACACTTCTGTTTACTTTTTATAAATTCCATTAGTGTGGTTGTGGGTATCTGTGTTTTGTTAGAGGGTAAGCAGGTATGTAGCGGGTAGCTGTCTGGTGTTCTGGACCAGCTCTGTGTGCCCTCCTCAGCGGGGATTCATTGGGTCTTTGTGTTCTTGTTTTCCCACAAAGGGGCTTCGGCACAAATCCCTCTGGCACGGAGGGGCCATAGTAAAGTAAACAGAGATTTATGTCTTTAACCTTTGGACCCACCAAGTGTTTTTGAGAGGTAATCACACACGTTTATGAGTTATGGGTCGACAGGTTAAAAAATGCACAGCATTGTTACTATGGGCCTAACCGGGCGGCTGTGATTGGATGATTGGTCTCCAATTACCCAGCGTGCCCTCGTGCTGTAGGAATACAGTCTGCAGGTTAATCCTCGCTTCCTACTTAATGGAAAGAGTGCGTTAGGAATATTTTCTCCATGAGCAATAGCGAGAGTAGCCATAGCATGGTCTGTGTTTGATTGTAGCAGTTACGCTATGTTTTGTTTGTATGTTGAGCAATGATGGCTCTCTGTTTGATGTTCTCCAGAGAATCCTTTAACTCATTTGAAAAGAGGCAGAAGCGGAAAAAGTGAAAGAAAATGAAAACATAACAATTTCGAGACTACATCACTTCGGTCACAGAAGCCAGAGTCTGTTTGAAGTTCTCGCGGTGTGTGTGTCCCATTCAACAGACCCCCTCCTCACTTCCCTTTCCACCCTCCTTGTGTCAGGAAGGTTACGGCGCATACGCTTGTTTTGTGAGACGAATGCATTCGTTCTCTATTGTAACATGAAACACTCCAGGCCCGTCCCCTCCCTCACTCCCTCTCTCCCTTTCCTTCTTCTTCTCTGAATGGAGAGACACAATTAAAAGCACATTAGATCTTTTCAAGTGCTTGTAATTTCATAAGTGAGGGTCCCCAGCTCTGCGCAGGGCTTAGACGAGGGAAAGCCGCGATATTTAGAGGGGCCCGGGGGAAAGATGGGAAAGAGATATTAACCTCGCCAGGGACAGCTCTCAAAGAGGCCACTGCTAGCCACACAGCAGCCCACCCACACCGACACCTGCAGCCTTAAAAACACTCACACACACAGAGACGCACTCGCACATGTACGCATTCGCGCATACGTCTTGATTACGCAGTATGTCAATGGAAGCCGGCTTCCTCGCAATGAATCAGTGAGATTTATAGTTATGCTGATGTTTAATGAAAGCTGATGAGTATTAGATTGATAGACCTCAGCGGTAATAAACCAGAGAAATGGCACCGCGCAGGCCTGTTGCATCGCCTGACATAGAGCAGACGGCTTGTTGGAAAAACATGCGGTTGAAAATAAATAGCAGTAGGTGTTAATATATGGCTTTGATAGAACATAAGTATTCTGAATGTCAGATTATTGTCTGGAATTAAGTGTGATGTATGCATAACGGTGTTTTCTTTATATTAAGGTGGTCTTTGCCAGTGTTCACAACACTCGGCCATTACTAACAAACACAGAGTGTTGCTGAAAAGGCACATGATGTATGTGCATCTTGCAATATTGGATATGTAATATTTATTTAATTTCCTTTATTTTTACATTTGAATTACCTTCTGTTTTTTAGTTAAGTTCACCCAAAAATGAAAATTCTGCTATTAATTATTCACCCTCATGTCGTTTCGAACCCATTGCATGCGTGGTACTCTTGGTACTTCTCGAAGAGAAAAGTTTTTTTTCTTTGCACTCAAAAAGTATTCTCATAGCTTCATTAAATTAAGGTTGAACCACTGATGTCACATGGACTATTTTAACAAAGTCCTTACTACTTTTCTGGGCCTTGAACATGTTATTTGCGTTGCTGTCTGTGCAGGGTCAGAAAGCTCTCGGATTTCAACAAAAATCTCTTCATTTGTGTTCCGAAGATGAACAAAGGTCTTACGGGTTTAAAATGACATTAGGGTGAGTAATTAATAATTCAATAATTAATAAGTTTCATTTTTGGGTGAATTTTTGGTACAGCTTTAAAAGCTGTATCACTATGCTTATAGCAATGTTGTACATTGAAAAAAATATTTGGTAAAGAAACATTTTTCACTCATAAATTGCCAATAAATTTAACAAAGAATGGGTAGTAACACATTTAATATTAAATCAAACATGAGATTTTGAAAAACTGAAAATATACATCAGTGTTGCCAAGTCTGTGGTTTTCCCGTGGAATTGCGCTACTTTAACACTGTTGCTGTGGGTTGTTTTTCATGTCCACGGGTTTAAGCGACCCCAATAATACCCTGGAATGCGAATTGACCAGGGGAATCCCGACAGAAAAAAACTTGTATTTTATACCCCAGAATGTGATTTTTAATGGGGAACCCCCCTCGAAACGCGAACAGGCTAGTTTGCGAAGCAATTGGGTGGGTAAACATTTCAGTTTCACGTTTCAGTTAAGGTGTTTTAATAATTTCATACTATGAATATTGAACATAATTTATTACTTAGTAGTTGTAATTATTATGTAACATAGTATGTAATTATTATTGGCTTATAGATATTGGTAACAGTATCGTTTTAGTATTGGTGCATCCCTAGTGCTCAGCAGAAGGTGAAGCAGGGTCAGTTACTTTTTTGTCCAAACTGGCTTATTTGTGAGTATGTGTGTATGTTGAGCAGAAGCAGAAAGGGCTTCCTGTCTTGATGTAATTTATTTCAGAAATTCCAACCGAAACCCATCTGTGTGTGTGTCTCTGTAACGGGATGATATATTGGCTTAATCAAATAGGAAAATATGAGTAACCCAGGTCCTGACTCAACGGCAGCTTGCTTTATTATTGTAGCTTAAGGTGCAGCGTGGCCCTGCCTTCTTTGATCCTGACTCTTTGAGTGTGTGAATATGTGTGTATGTGCATGTGTGTGTTTATTGTTTTAGGTGAGGGTGGTACTCAGTGCTGTTGGCTTTGATTACAAAAGGTTTAACCTTCTGAGGAACAGAGGAAAGATATTTAGACTGTTTTCATTGAGAACATTAACCCTTCAAGTGTTTCTCCAAAAAGGAGCACTCAGGTCTGTGTGTGTGTGTGTGAAATCAGA
The DNA here is from genome assembly GCF_022985175.1 of Labeo rohita. Classification (NCBI taxonomy): domain Eukaryota; kingdom Metazoa; phylum Chordata; class Actinopteri; order Cypriniformes; family Cyprinidae; genus Labeo; species Labeo rohita. Next base: position 24,958,469 of record NC_066873.1, read on the forward strand.
GACAAGGGAGCCCATTACCAACATCATTATAAACCCAGTGTTTCTCAGGACACAGAGTTCAATAAGACGTAGTCCCAGTCATCAATCCTGTGTGTGAGAGAAAGTGTTCAAGCGAAGGAGACCGTACCTTGAGAGCAGCCCCAGGCACAAGCTATGTCATGGCTGCCATTTGCTGCTGATGAAAAATGTAAAACATTTTAACCACCCATTACCAAGATGCTTTGATGTACTTTCAGTTTGACAAGACCCAGCTGTCATGATTGTTTTGTTTGTTAATAAACATGTAGCCTTCACTTCAGGGTCAAAAGAAGGTCTTTAACAAAAGCAAAGTAAAGATTAAAAAATATGTTTCAGAAATACAACACATCCGTTTTTCCGTCGTTGTGGAATTCTGCAATTTTAGATTTTTTTTCCCTTTGTGTCAGCACCTATTTTACTCATTCTGTTTAATGCTTTTTTGTTGGCGAACTCGTATGATATTATACTTTTTTTACTATTATAATCATGATCAAATTTAAGGGTAGGGCTTTATGGTTAGGTTTAGGTGTGGGTTTTCCATTTTTTTGAATGATTTAATTTGTAAGTTAAAGGAGAAGTTCACTTCCAGAACAAAGATTTACAGATAATGTACTCGCCCCCTTGTCATCCAAGATGTTCAAGTCTTTCTTTCTTCAGTCGTAAAGAAATTATGTTTTTTGAGGAAAACATTTCAGCATTTTTTTTTTTCCATATAGTGGACTTCTATGGTGCCCCGGGTTCGAACTTCCAAAATGCAGTTTAAATGCAGCTTCAAACGATCCCAAATGCGGTTGTAAATGATCCCAGCTGAGGAAGAAGGGTCTTATCTTGCGAAACGATCGGTTATTTTCATAAAAATTATACAATTTATATACTTTTTAATGTCAAATGCTCCTCTTGTCTTACTCTGTCGAAAAACCCCCATCTCATGTTCTCCCTCAACTTCAAAATTGTCCTATATCGCTGTTTTACCTTTTTTGTTAAAGGTGTTTGATCTTCTTTGCATGTTCACTTTGCAAAGACTGGGTCAGTACTTCTGCAGCGATGTAGGATGATTTTGAAATGATTTTTGAAGTTGAGGGAGAAAATACGATTATACGAGTTTTTCGACATACCCTAACTGTCTTGAGCCAGAATACACAGAGTTAAGGAAGAGTAAGACAAGATGTTTGAGATTAAAAAAGAAATTATTTGTATTTTTTAAAATGAAAATAACTGATCGTTTCACTAGATAAGACCATTCTTCCTCGACTGGGATCGTTTACAACCGCATTTGGGATCGTATGAAGCTGCATTTAAACTGCTTTTTGGAAGTGCAAACTCGGGCCACTATAGCAGTCCATTATATGGCGAAAAATCCTGAAATGTTTTCCTCAAAAACAATTTCTATACGACTGAAGAAAGAAAGACATGAACATACTCTGGAAGTGTTCTGGAAGTGAACTTCTCCTTTAAGATAAATATTAGATTAACATATTATTCATACATATTGTAACTTCTCATAGTTTAGATTGCACAAAATATGTCATGGTTTTACTCTATTCTTGCTGTTCTAGTTCTTTTAGGTATTATATATATTTGCTCACATGTTCCATTACTAAACATGGCCTGTAAGGTTCATAAAAAAGCACTGGAAGAGTTGGTGAGAAAGAAAACAGTAGACAGAGTTGCTAATGTGGTCATTCCTTTCAACTGAAAGAGAGATGAGATGACTTTTGTTGTACAGCTTTAACTTTGAGAGTGAATGCTCTTTCCCTGAACCCAATGTAATTTCATTTTCAAAGGCAAGGTACATCTGCGATTTACATTAGCCTGCGTATGCGGGGTTTGTGATGGTGTTGAAACTCTTTTTCACTTGAACCACCTTTTCACCCCCAAATTTGCTACACATTCACCCCTCTGCAAAAACATGATTATCGCTCCAGCGTGAAGCTGGCCACCATCATTCACCCGGCTTAGGCTTTCTCAAGTTAGCAAATCACTGAGAAAATTGGAGAGGTCTGCAAAGTGTTCAGCACTTATGATCCCATCCCAGATCTCTTAAGTGTGTGTGTGTGTGTGTGCATGTGCGTGTGTGTGGTTGGGGGAACCCCACACCAGAGAACGGCGTTAGCTCTCCGACCGTAACATAAACCAATTTCCAAGAGCAGTTTTCTCCTTCATGGTGTAACTAGGAACAATAATGCATGTTTAAGAAACAAGACATTTATCAAGTTTGCTCGAAAAAGACACTCAAAAATGTTCTTAAATTGATAAAAACACGTTAAACACGGGAAGAGAGCGACCACAGAGTGAGGAAATGTTTTGAAAGCATTCTGAGAGTGTTTTGAATGTGTGTGGCGAACCGTTTTTCTCAATTATATATTAAATATAATCACATGCTCTAAGGGGGAAGCAAACTTTCGAAGAGCATAAAACATGACCTCTAAAAGATAAATATCCAGGGTGTAGATTTTTGGAAGGAAATTTTATTTTGTGTCTGCCTGTTCTTGCACTGAAATGTCTAAATGGTATATATAGCACAGTTTACGCTGTTTAATGCTGCATTTACCCAGATTTATGACACTTTATTATATAGAAACATGAAATTAAAAAATGGGTGAGCAAGACTGCTCTGATGCTGCAATTCATTTACACAGAACCAAAGCAGCATCAGAACCACCTTTGATAAGGGACTGAGATGGGTCAGACCTGCATATTTTATGTGGCATTGCATCTTTAATTTAAAGCAGGCACAGAGTTCCTGAGAGCAGCCTTAAATCGCCTGTGTAAAGATGCCCAAAACTGTAAAATGTAATAGGAAAAAATGTCAATCAGAGGAATAAAGTGAAAGATCTGCTTATGAAAATAAACACTACCATAAAAAGGAAATTTGCAGACATATGTAAAATGAAAAATGTTTTAAACATTATGAAGTGCGGGTCTATTGTATTTTAAAGTCCAGACTCTGAGGTTCCAGAACACAGAGACGCAATGTGTTTGCATTGTGTGTCTGTGTGTTTTGTAGTGTTGTTATAAACGTGTGTAATTCGGTTTATTGCCACATTTTCTTCCACTACATTTACTCAAAGCTACCCGAGCAACTATTGACATTGTGAAACCAAAGAGGTAGTCTAAAATAAGCGGATACATTGCTGTGTGGTTAAAACCAAAGACGATTGCCGGCAACAAACCGCTGATTTGCACTTTCCTTCACTACCCAGATCAAATTGTTACTTTTTTGAAGAAACTGATATGGGCACAATTGAATATTTAAAGAAAAGAATTTTCAGACTTTCAGCTTAGCATTTAGATAGGGATTTTTATGGTCATGATAAACGTGAATTTTGTGAAATATGCCCAAACTTTTTACAATAGTGAAATTCCAAATGTGAGATTTCCCTCAGACTGGATTTTCCAGATGTTCTGATTTTACTGCATTTTACTTGGTTCGGTTACAACTTAAAATATTTACCCTAAAATAAATACTACTTGTACTGTATGTTTAAAAATGTTTTTTCCTTCATTGTAATTTTCCCTGATCTTACCAGAAATTAAGGTAAACCCACCCCCTTCCTTTTAATTTGCTCTTGAGTGTGAGTCTTTGTGTGAGTCTTCTCTTGTTGAGTCACACCCTCATAAACACTAATGTGTGGGGTTTCTTCTAAGTGTGTAAGTGTGTATTTGAGGCAGAAACAGGGAGACAAGTAAAGAAACATTCAAAGGAATTGAGTGCAAGTATCCTGTTTTGCCCTGTGTGTTGGGATACCTCAAACTTTTTGTGTAAGTGAATGATTAATTTTCTCGTGCTTTGTGAAATGTTTACACGCCTCCAGTTTTGTGCTGAAACCCAAGCTCTTAAGCACATCATCAGTATCTCCCCTCCATTACTGGGCAGATTATTCACAGATTGCCAGAAGTCCTGAATCACTTGAGGTCTTGCGTGAGAAGCGAACAGCCTGATGTTGTTTATCTGCTTTTGTGCTGTATGTGTTTGCTGGGATGTAAATACACACACACTAACATTAGACCACTGTATCCAGGATTCTTTCCAGTTTCTGTATAATAATTTTAATCACTGTGGTTTTCCAGTAACACACAACATAGGCAATGAAACTGATTTACTGCAGCAGCAGAGATTTTTACAAAATTGTATCACTTTAGAAATCCTCACTGAAAACAAGAAACATATTTTTACTGCTCTCCCTCGCTTTTTCTATTGTGGTACCAGCTGTCTTAGAGTGTGTATGGTTATCATATCTGCTTTAGTTTTTTTGTGATTACTGAGCATACTCTGTTCTCAAAACATCTTTACCCTACAGGTTAAATTCAGTTCATACAGCTAAAATCAAAACCTTCCATTTAAGGTATTTGTATTTTGGTATGCTTAGAAATGTTCAGTGAGAAGCTGAAACTGGTAAATTCATTCAAGATCACTTTTACGTTTTTTATCCTCAGCATTGTGTGATCAAAATTGGTTAAGAAGAATAATACAAAAATCTAGGTGCCATTGTTGAGAAGAAATGTAAAAACGTATGCAGTTATTTAAAGCACAGGTGTGGTCTATTAGTCTGCAGGGAAATCAAGACTGTAATGCAAAACATATGCAGCCATGACCGTTTACATATAGCTCATGCACCTTTCACACTAGTTACTGTCTGTCTCTCTCTCACTCTCTCTCATACTGGCATAGATACACTTGTCACAGGTTAAAATCCTGTTGACCACATTTAAAATCTGGGGTTTTTTTTAATTGCTTTTTAGTTAAAATATTTTTATATTTTAAATAAAATCCTACACTCTTCCAAATGTAGTGTGAAATTTTAGTGTGAAAAACTCTAAAGAACCTTTCTAACTATGAAACGCCTTTCGTGCAATAGAAAGGTTTCTCATAACAGTTCTTTGTGGAACCATGGATGCCAATCCACCTTTTGCCTGAGTAATCAATGAGCGGCGCCATGATGGATTCTAACTTCCATTTGGGTGCTTTTGTGTTTGGGTCTCCATAGAAATCCATGTTAAAAAAGGGTGAAAAAGATCGAGTTTAGTTGAAACTTTTTCATCTAAGTATAAAAATATGCGCAGATTCAATGTTATAATAATTGCTCTGAAAATATGTTAATGTGACTAGATAAACCAGAGATCGGAAATGTAAAGTACCACTCTAGTCGGACGAGACTTGCGCGTTCAGAAAAGGGTGGATGAAGAAGCTTTTTTTAATAAGAGTGTAGACATACTGGGATGCGTTTCCCAAAAGCAACTATGGTCGCAAGTTCAGTCGTTACCAACAGTTGAATCGACCTTATCACCATAGTTAGCTAACGATGCTTTTGGGAAACGCACTCCTGGCTAGTTCAGCGCCTTTGGGCCTGTTAACTCCCTTAAAAATGCGCTGTAGGTTTTAATAACGATTAATTTATGTGCTAATATTTTAAACAGGTACTTATCCATCATAAAGTAAAGCACAGTGTTTTTAAAGATGTTAAGAGCATGACTTGCAACTTTATCTGAAAAACCAGCTAGGACTCTCTATGAAGCTACTCTATGTATGTGGGCTCTAGATAGAGCGTTGAAATGAAGCCTCAAATCTCCTCTCCTTTTACCTCTCAAGCATCCTCTCAGGGTCTTGGTTGAAGTGTTTTGGTTGAAGTCGCGTCAATAGAACCCTTACGGCAAAGAACGCCGGTTTGAGGGCGGCCTCTTGAATGTCCGGACGCCTGAAAAGTTTTGGAGTGGAAGGTTCCTCTGTCTCATTAACGGTGGCCTAGGTGTTAATTGGCGATGGGTTGGTCTGAAAGAATAAGTATGTGGACATAAGTGCTTATTCGGCAAGGAGAAAGCGAAGGAGGTGGAGGTGATCTGATGACGGTTAGCTAATCAAAGTACGGAGCCCGCCTTTTGAGAGCGTTAGAGGTTAATTACGCATGTGGAGAAAGTCTGACATCACCTTTCCGAAAGCTTATTCGCTGACTGGAAGTTCAAGTGGCTGCATTTCCTTTGCTCCTGTTAGCCTCTTAAGAGACTATATATATATATATATATATAATATGCAATGATGGATACAGATTATTTGGAATACGTCGTTTTAATGTTTGAATGTATGAAGATGTGCTGAATTGAAGGAACAAAGTCTAAAATAAAAGCTCTTAATGATTTTAAAACAATTAACATAAAAAAAATCCATTCCGTTTCTTGTGCAGTTCGCGCCACCAATAATTCAATAATTTAATGTTATATTATTGTGTAGCCTAATAATAAATACAATTGCTATCCAATGAATCCACGTATATAAAGACATATATGTGGAAGGGAGCAAATGTAAGTGATTTTAATTGGGATTTGTAGGACAACACTGGCGACTTTCTGCACAGAAATGGCGTTTGAAAAACACTCATCATTCAAAGCACCACTCTGGGATTTCGCCACGCAAATAGTTTCGATCTGTGTGCAGCGAAAGCGCCTGGAAATCTGGAAGAAAAATATTATCATAACTCCATTGTGAGAAATATCGTTAAGAGGGGACCTGCTTTTGGTGGACGTTTGAAGAATTTTTCCGCTGGCAGGGTCGACTGGCCCTTCGGGTCAAACTCCTGCGCTTTATCCTTTGACTTAATCCTCAATAGTACATAAATAATACGGAGACCTTGTTTGCTCAGAAAACATGCCCCCGTAGGAAAGACTTCTATGGTATTTTAAGGGGACTGACTGTAGGCTGTAAGGCAGTCTACATGATCCTAAAAATCAGAGAAACAACGATTCACATAGTTTATGGAGGAAGCCGAAAAAAGGGATTTCAGTCAAGCCACATGCCTCACTATTCATGCAAACTCTGGTTTGCATAAATTTACTGAGTGTTCTGCCGATTAAATATTTCCGTACTTGTTAATAATAATAATAATAATAATAATAATAATTTATATAATATTTTTATGTACTGCAAGTCTGCACTGTAAAAAATGGCAGGTAACCTAAAATTATAACATTTTTCATAACATAAAATCTGTAACATCTGCAAAGTGTTTTTATTCAAGTCAGAATACATTAACAAAGGCCTGCCAATTGCCTGCTATACAGTGTATGTCACAGACCTGCCATTGCCATCTCTGTTCCTCTTTTTAAAAGTCTGCTCAAATTTGAATCAGTACAGTTACAGTCGGAATAAAGCTTTGGACCACACGCAGTTTAAAAAGAACTTTTCCCGTTTCATTTCCCCCCTAAAGATTTCGGTTGCACGGCGGTCTCGCAACCAATGTATTCGTGGCCTATCATTTGGATCATTGTTCGGTTTTCCACGCCAAACGTTTCAATGAATACGCGCTGTGAAATATAGTTAATATATGGTATGTTGGCATCTGCTATTAACATTATCTAGTTACAGTTTACAACTACAATTAGACGACCTGAGATTTTATGGGAGTTATTTATGTCGTCGGATATAATTGGTTTCAGGAACTTATTTGCCATGTGCAGATCACATTTGCACCGAAACATCTGCTGAGCAAAAAGTGAAAAATGAAAAGGAAGGGTTAATCAAACTTTTCAGGCTTGCAATTTCACTTGGATGATAGAGTGAGGTAATTATAAAAGAAAAAAAAAAGTTTTGTGGAATTGAAAACGGGAGTTATTTAAGCTTTAGCCTATTGTTAATGAGAGGCGCGGGAAGTGATGTAAGGTTTTGGGCCTGGTTCCGATGTTATAGGCATCCGCAGCTTTTATGGCGTTCTGGTGGGCCTCTGAGGCGTAAGTGGTTGGCATAGCTAAATCGCTCGCGCCTTTCATGTCGTTGGGGATGTTTGCCAATTTTTCGGTATATTTAGACTGCAGAATGGCTCAGGAACTTCGGTGAGCCAGATCTTTTTTTTTTCATCCAACCTCTTAGAGAGATTAGCGACAGGTGGATTCCCTTAATAATGTAAGGAGACCACTCAGTGACCTTACGGTTTTATTTAAATTTTTATACACAAATTTTGATACACACCCGCCCACACACACACTCGGAAAACATCCCAGGAAACCAGTTTCTCAGGAAGTTTTGAATGGCATGGTTGCATTGATTCTGTTCATTTTGTATTGACAGCCTGATAAGATTGACCTGTGTAAGATTGATTGTGTAAACCAAAAAAAAAAAAAATATATATATATATATATATATATATATATATATGAGCATTGTGAAATTATTTCGACTTTTGGTAAAGATTTGAACATTCTCAAATGCTATAAATAATGTTATCATGTGCTTTTCCACAACATCAATTTGCATAATACTAAACATCTGAATGACATTATTTAACAAGTTTCGGCTCTACGGGGCCTTTTTGAAAAATGAAGATGAAAATGCACTCTTGTTATCAGTGACTTTATTTTATTGAGAAGATTCACAATGACGGAAACTCTGCTATAAAATTAAGAGACTTTGTTTATATTATTGGTAGATGGGTTATAAAACATTGTTTTTCATAATGTCTTTACTTTTGATTACTTGCTATAATTTAAGTGAAGACATGCATGGCAGATTGTAGGACAACAGGTGCTATATATTATTTGGGCATTAGGTTATATGCGAATTTCTCTACACATTTTTTGCCACTAAAATCTGCGATTTTCTACAATTTAATTTATTTCAGCAGCTCATTTTTTCTCACGTAGACTTTGCTTTTTTAAGCTGTTGTGAGCGTTTACGATTCTTATAAAAACTATTTGGAGGCTAAACCTATTATGAATAACTTGCTGAAATATTTTGCCTTATTTTAATGTATTTCCTAAAGCCATTTAACCATTTCATATCAAGGAGCTTGTGTGGCGTATTTTGAGAAATATTTGTTCATTAAACTAATCTATTTGAAAAAATATTTAATTTTTATAATGTATTAGTGAAATCTATTCAAAACAATTGTTATAGTCTTATGGAAAATATTGTTACGTTTAAAATGTGAACACAAACTGCTCATGTAATTAATCATGTAATCATGATTAATCAATACTCCACCAAAATCGCTAAAATATGGACTAGACATTTAAAAAATGTACAAAATAAAATAATTCATCGGCAGTCTAAATTTTGCAAACATTTTACATGGTCCCTCAAATATAAAATACATTATTTTATATCATTTAATATAAATTAATTATTTTATATAGTGATGAAGAATTATCAGACAATGCATCCGTCTATTCGTATTTGGAAAAATCTGCTGAAATTCCACTTTAACTCTAAAGTGCGAAAAAAAATAGGCAGGTGGCAGAAGTGCAGTGTCTCTAATTATAGGCCCATATGAATAGTGAAATTCCTCTTTACCTATTACATACATAATTTCTCTCTGCAATCGGCTCGAATTTGCTGTCATGTTGTGGAGCATGTCTCGGGTCTTGGGATAGTGTAAGCTCGAAACCAGATGTTAAATCATGTCTCTTTTTGATGCTCAAAGTAGGAATGATTGGAGAGAAGTTTGTGACACGGGCATTCTTCTCATATTTCAGCTCGGAGAAGAAGCTTATTATGATATCGATTATATGATCTCACCCTCACAGTCACAGACTCAAAGTGTTATAATCAAAGCCGGGTCTGTGAGAGATTCGAAACGCTCAGTGAACACATGTGCACGGAGTGATGTGTGTGTGTGTGGCTCTCTGTGACAGGGACGCGTCTATCGTGTCTGAGTGTTGTGGAGTTAAAGATCGCTCGTGTACTCCTTTTCACAAGCGTCTGGTTAGGTTAATGGTCACGACTCCATAATCCTAAGTCTTGTCACAAGGCTACTCATTTTGTCTGGTTCTTAAGAACATGCTACAAAAGGCATTAAATATTTCGGTGCTCAAACCAGTGAAATTAAACGAATATTTAAATATGAAAACAAAACATGACAATACGGCATTTCTCATTATTAGAATGTATCTGAACAATCTCATTATGTAACATTATAAATAATGCTTTCTCATGTTATTCAGTACATTATAAAATGTTACCTATGTATAATAAATCGTGCAGTTTATTAAAACAATTTTCATAATTTAATTTGGTCACCTAAACAATATTAGAATTAAATCGACTAATTATTTTCATTTAACATATTCTTTATCCTAGAATATCCCTCGGTCTTCCTGAAGATGGTCAATTTTTTTTTTTTTTTTTTTTTTTTTTTGGTCACTTGTCCATGCAGTGAAAATAGTGAGCGCGTAATCCTAACTTTTATTGCCCACAACGCGTGAGCGGCAGCATCCTGAAATGACAAACACTACAGAAATCTCATTCATGCTTCAACTTAGAGGGTTGGGAGAAAACAGGAAGAATTTCCTTGTGCTGTAGGCAAAATTTGCTACTACCTAAGCCCGGAAAAGACTTTTTTTTTTTTTTTGCCTTATATGACAGCTAAAGTTCCTCCCAGTCGAACAACACAATTTTAGAATAAGCTCCAAAATATGATAAGAAGTCAGTGGAAAACTGTATAGCTACACTTAAGCCCTAAAGCGAAAAAAAGCTACGTCTGTCTTCGGACTAACATTAACTGATTTGTTGCACAGTGCTCCGAATTAAGATATCTTTGTTAATAATTACACACCATATACTCCAAATCATAGTTTACGGCATACATGCATACCTCCATCTGCTCAAAAGAACCAAAAATACAGCGCACCCCCATTCCCTTAATCGCGACCAGATGTGAAGACCGAGTAATTGATTTACCGCCATTCAGCGGCCCTAATGCAGACTGAGATGGTTAATTGTGTATTTACTCATTTCTTCGGGGGAGTAGGTATAGGCGGCAGGCCCATCTTGACACATGAATATTCCTCTGGGTGAATTACAGGAACTTTTACCATGGTTTACCTTGATGTCTTTGCTCCCTCTCTCTTTCTCGTTATCTCCCGAGGCTACCTGTCACAAACATCTGAGCGCCACATGCTTGCCTCCCAATCCGTCTCCTTGCGCGAACAATCTTCCCTTGCTTCCTTTGCCCCTCCAGGTTCTCTTCCCAGCGGATGCTTCGTTCCAGTGACCCCGTACGCGCTCTTTCACACGTCTTTAAGTTTCCACCTCAGGAGCGGTCTGTGTAATTATCTATTCATCTATCTAATTATTCTTTTATGTCACTGTATTTTGTACTGATGCTTAAGTAGTATTGTATGCAAAACAATCACGTCCATAAAATTCTTTGAAACTGAAATTGAGCGCACCGGAAGTGTAACATCTGCGCGCGTCTTTAAACGGAGTTCCCGCTTCTGTATTGGATATATTGCACGCGACCTTGACAAACCCACAGCGAGGCATGATAAACTGAGAGGAAATTCCAGACCGGTCCTCAGGGAGCCCATCGGGTGAGCTCTACGAGTAATTCGCCTTTCGTATACAAAAGGGAAAATTCTCTAGATTGTAATCGTCAAAATAAGTCCCTGTGCTGCTTTAGCTAACACAGATGCTAGTCCCGATATCAGATGGAGTTCAGTAATGGTGTATCTTTACGCTTTGCCAACAGATAAGCCCCCGTTGGTGAAATGTTTGCTTCTGTGTACAATCTGTTTTAATGACATCATAAACTTATCGTGACACCTATAATGAATAGCCATTATAGTGCACAAAGCTTTTCCAATGGAGCGCAATAGTTCAAGGGAATACTTTGGTGTCACGTTGCAATTCCTGGCCAAATAAACTAATTTTCCCTGCCGGACTGTAAACACTCGGCTAGCCAGGGCGGCAGCATCAATAGGAGAAGTGCGCATGGTATATCACAAACATTTTCCCAAACTGCTGCAGACTTCCAGACCAATTAGGGGCATTTTGCTTTGCATGGTGGAGGAAATGGCTCTCCACGCTGCAAAATGTCACAGAAACGTTCCCGGGGCAAAAGCCTTTTTTTTTTTTTTTTTTTTTTTTTTGGGTGCATTCGAGTGTTTCCCATAAAAACGAGCACAGAGAGCGTTTGAATGTTCATTGGATATTTTCACTGCCTTTGCTTTGAACAGGTTCAAAGCAACGCTTAGCAAGGACACCTGATTTGTTAGAAATACAGATATGTGAAAATAGTTTTCAGCTCAGGCAGATGCCAAAGTCAAATGTTAACTGGCAGTTCCCTGACCTTATCTCCAGCTCTTTACTCTGGACTTTGAACTTGTGGATTTGTGCACAATTTGAAACACATATTGAAACATCTGGAGACATTCCTGGCAATTTAACGCCATGTCACGGTTTATTTATTTTGACTTTAATTGTTATTTAAGTTTGTTTATGTGCATTTATCTATCTACTTATGTAGCCCCATCTTGGCTGCTTGGCTGTGAGTGAATCCGTGAGAAAGTGCAGGATTAACCAGATGGGACGTCAGAATTGTAATGCAACTGGTAATATCCTAAAATCTCTCTCACCCTTCATTACAACAATTTAAAGAGTGGCAGTAAGGAAACTGTGGTGCATCTGTTTAGCGCAAGAAAGAAAAACATTTGAGAAATGCTGTTATTCCGGGCCAGCGGCTGCAGCACGTGCATGAATACTGAGAATATAATTTTCACTTTTTGCCAGCAGTAAAGACTGATGAAAGGCTCTCGTTTTGTGAGATCTTCACAGCAGTTAAAATATGGCATATGTTTGAATTATCCACTCCTCACCCACACAAAGCATACATTCCTTTGTCATCATAACCTGTTTTACATTCTTAAAAATCAAGGTTCCGCTTAGAACCAATAGGATTTTCACTCTGATATCATAAGAAAAAGAACTCAGAAACCAAGACTGATTTGAAGAAACTATAATGTAATATCACTTTAAAAAAAATAAATAAATGAAAATACCAGAGAGCCATGTAAACAAACCAAAAACACCATACAATCAAGAAAAGTTTTGACATGAGGAGAGCTTTTATTTTAATAGTGTATAAACAATCACAATAAGTGGGTTTAAGTGTTTATAATATCTCAATGATAGCACTCACTAATTTTTAAAAATAGCTTTAAATATCTGTATTATAACCCTCTATAATTCTATAATTCCTCTATGATTTTTTTTAAAATGATTATATTTTTAAATTTCTTTACAGGGGCAGTGCAAATGTACCAGAATTAGCCAAAAAGGCTATTTTTCATCTGTAGACCTCAGACAGAATGTTAAAAAATCATCTTAAAAACAAAAACAGAGTATTTGACACACATATACACACCTGCAAAGAAGGAAGGAATAAAAAGTGAAATACTAAAAAAATGCAAATACATGAATGCACATAAAAATCAAACTAAAAATCAAATATAGGAAGTTACCTAAACAAAATAAAATATAAGGAAAAGGTGAAGACATAAAGAATCTCTCGGGTTATTTAATTATTTTATCCGAGGCCAGTTGTTTGATTTCTCAATAATCTGATGCCATCTTCAGCATGTTTAACTAACTGCATTTTAAATTAAATGCAAATAACTTGTCAAAATGGATATGGGAAAAGTAAAATCTGGACAAGTAGTAAAAAGGTGTAAGTTGCTACCATTAACAAAACAAACATGCCTAAAATGTAAAAAGGTACTCCAAGCAGTGTTATTGTGGTCCTCTGTGACCTTTGTGTTTATCTTGTCAAGATTTAGCTTTAAGATTGTGAACATATGATGAATTTCCATTTGAAACAGATTCTTAGTCCAAGAATAGATCTTTCGGCTTAATTGTGACTGGGGGAAAAAAAAAAAAAAAAAAAAAAAAAAAAAAACAGCTGTTAAGATTTAGGATAACTGTGTGCCGTTGTGCTATTGAAACAATTTGCCCGAGGTTAGCTGCTAACTCTGCCGGGGGGGTTCCGTTCTTTTATGCGCAGCCATTTAGTTAATGAACGCAGCATTAGGTTTTCTTGTGTTTTCGCATTAGGACATCCGCTCACCTTTCTTTGCTGAGCTCCTCCAAGAGGCTGGTGGTCAGATGTGTATTGGTAATGTTGTGTGACTCACGCCAGCTTCGATGTGCACACATGAGCAGATCTTTTGCAAAGAGTCTGCTTTTGAAGCGCAATCTCTGTCCAAGTCAATCAACATGCACAAGGCTGGGCCTAAACTTTAAATGAACAGACCTGAGAGTGTGTGTGTGTGTGTGTGTGTGTGAGTGATGAAAAGTTAAATGAGCCTTTGACTCAAGGTTTGATTATTACATGTGTTATTTGTAGCTGAGTGCATAATAATATGTGCACCAAAGGTCTCCAGTGTTTGCCCATATACAGCTGTGTTGTCGCCCCCACCCGTACCCCTGCCGCTCACAGTCTTAGTGCTCCATGGAAAAGTTCATCAATATTTTGGGCGACCTTTGACATAACCTCTACAATTCAAACAATGGGATTCTGGGTACACTAAATGGCCATGTGGTTGGCAGGGCGGCGGGACTAATGAGGGAATGTCGTCTCGGTTTTACAGTTCAGGCCGAAAGCGGTCAAGTGGAAAAACGGCCCCGGACTGCCTCACGCAAACTTTCAAAGAAGGGGAGCGCACAATCCCCACAAGGGCTTTTCTTTCAGTCCATCACTTCAGCAGCTCACTCTCTCGTTCCCACTCTCTGATCTCTCTATGGTGTCCTATTCATTTTCATCTCTATCTACTCAGCCTTTCGAGGTCTTTTTTTTCCTTCTTTTTTTCTGCTTCTCTCACTTTCTCTCTCGCTCACGCATTCTCTGTCTCTCGCTTTTATATTTGGCCAATTATCAGATTAAAGAACACCCAACTCAATCTTTTTTGATATAATGAGTATTCACCCTCCCTTGTGAATCCGTCATTAAAGAGACAGTTCGCATTGAGTCTGTCATCAGGCCTGTCTCTTGTGACTGAAGCCCGGTGGCCATCAGTTTTGCTGGGTGTTTACAAATGATGGTTTTGTTTAGCTTTATTTTATTAAAACAAGCTTTATTATATCAAACAATGCCTGCACTTCTTTTTCAAATCAGCTTGTTAACATTTTTTTGACATTTTGAATGCTCCACAAATGGTCTCAGTCAGTTCCATTTTGCTCTAATGCATTTATAGGGACACATGCACACACACAAACTCTCATAAACGGAAGATGACAAGATGATTGCAGATCATCACTTGCAATAATATACTAAGCCACACTCCAAATTCCAGATTCAAAACCTTGTTCCTTGGGTTATTTATTTATTTGTTTACATTTTTTTTTTCTCTCAGGCATGATCAAAGTCTCTAGATGCATTAATTGATTTACCACTGATAGATTTCAACATATTCTGATTATTGAATAATTGTTTTGTTTTCTTTAGTTTATGCTTTTCAGCTACCATTGCAAAAAGGGGTTGTGATTTACAGTGCTTTGAAATTTGCTTTCGTATTCCATCAATAAAAGAGAAAGTAAAGAAAGAGATCCTTTAAAAAACGCCACTGGAGTTTTCTTGTCGAGGAAATCCTACGCTCCAATAAACCCTCGCGTGAGCTTTGTGTGTTTGTATGAGTATGTGCTTTCCTTTTGAGGAAAATGAGGAGATTTGGAAAGTGTCCTGTAGCCTGTCTTTATGTCTGTTTATAAGTATCCTTTCCCAGTTGTCTGTTTGACCTTGACTGATTTGGTGAGTGCAGCCTAATAATATCTGACGCTTGTGAATGGCAGGGTTGCGTAGGACAGCAGTGTTTCCAGTGTGGCCCTGAATCACAGTTATAGTCACGCAAGCTCTAAAGTGTGTGAGTGTGTGTGTGTATTAATGTGTGCTCTTGTACCTCAGCCTGCACTTTCAGCCTGTATGTGTCTGTGTACTGCATTCGATCACAATGCTTATCTGGGCTTGACCCCAAGAAATGCTGATTCTGGATGTGATCTCATTGCCAGCTGGCAGAAATTCTAACGGCAAACTCACTCCTGCTTTTCAGCGCTTCTAACAGTTTGAGTTTGGGTAATTATACGTTCTTGTAAAGCAAGCATTGCATGAAATATTCCAATGTTTTCCTCCGCTGACAAATATATGCAGTGGTCCTAAAAAGTATTTGCACACACTTTGACACTTAAAATGTCTGAAGTTTGTCAGAACTAAATTCATGTGTGTATGAAAGTTCACACAGGTGTTCTATGAGAATGCCTGGCATTATTGTTAATCATATTGACAGTAAACATATTTTACTATGTTTGACAACCAAAAAGTGCCTAGAAAATGTATTAATTTTGAACAGTATTGTTTCATATTTTGAAACGTAGCAAATGTAATTTTGTGAAATGTTAAAGAGAAGCTTGTACAACCCTATTTAAAAACAAATGCAAGATTTGATATTTTGTTACATTATGCAAAGATCTTATTTAATTTTAATGGTTGCTTAAGTGTCCAAATGCATATATATATATATATATATATATATATATATATATATATATATATATATATATATATATTTCAATTTAAAAACGTTTTTTCAAATATTCGCATTTCATTTCAAATTTTAAGTTTAGTCAACATGAAATGTTAAGTTGTACCTTGGATATGTTTATTTAACTCAACTGTTGATTTAAAAAATACTGTAATGCTGGCTTAAAATGAACCCCACATAGGATGTAAATTAAAAATCGGACACATAATTACTAGAGGAATCAGCAATAATCAAAAGGTGAATGTGTATTAATAAGCAATTTAAAATGTTTATTATTTAATTATTATTTATTCAACTACTTAAATAACTGTTTATTTGTTGGACATATTAATAAAAGTTAATTTACAACCTATATTGGGTTCATTTTAAGCAAGAAATATAGCAATTTATAAGAAATAGTTAAATAAAACTACCCAGAAGGTTGAGTTAAACATTTAACCCAACGGCTGGGTCAGACCAACCCAATCGCTGGGTTTGTCTAAATTTCACCCATGTTTTTAACCCAGCATTTTTTAGACTACATGAGGATTTTTTTTTTTTTTTTTTTTTAATGCAGAAAATTCTCTGTAAGGGGTTAGATAGGGGTAGCCTGGAAAGAATATAGATAGAGATAGAATATACTATTTGTACAGTATAAAAATCATTCCTTATAAAACACGAAAACCAAGTATGTGTGTGTGTTCATTTATGTGTGGTGGCTGCCTTCAGAACTGACAAATGCACGCCTATACAAGCAAGTTATAGTAAGAAGGAGGGTAGTCAGATATTGAGCTGCTTGTCCTCCCACTTGGTTAAACAGATGTGGAAAACCATACAGATGCACACACATGCGATAATCCATCATTAATTAACCGTCGAGTTCAGTCACAGGACTTAATTGATTCATGTCTGCAAGATGTCAGCGAGGGATGTAAATTCAACATATGAAGCTCTTGTCATATTAGAAATCCAATTTCCTGTTTGACTTCAGGACAGTGTCTGCTGTTGACTGAGCTCTGAGTTGTTGAATCATCCAACCCCAGTATTTTGTTTCCAATCTTGGGGGAAAATTGTGCAAGCTTTGCAAGTTATTCACCGTAGGCTAACCTTCAAACCGACATCTGTGTGGAGCAGAGAGTTATTAGCAGAGTGTTTACCTCTTCCTCCTGCAGCATTTTATTAAAAACTGCACAAACCGTCTCTGCTTGTTTCCGGGTCTCGCTACAGAAAATTTGTGGTTGAGGAGAAAGCTGCTGGGCATTTTTTCTTCCTCAGTTTGTGTGTGTCTAAAACCTTGGGGGGATATCAGAGGTGTAACTCATCCAGATGTTTGTGGAAGTTGGAGCACATTTAAGGAAGTCATACACCCTTTAGGCTCAACAGGTTAAATGTCACAAGACGCACAGCAGCACGTTAGGAAAAACGGACACGTCGTGTGTGTTCTAGGGAAATGCTCCGTTTCACAGTGTGAGCTTTATTATACACGTGGCTGTTTACTTTGAATCTTTTCGGACAAACTGCGGTTGTGCAGAGTTACTCTCTCTGAACTCAGTTTCACTACGTCCACTCTAAAGTTTTATGACCGTGTGCGAGGGAGAGCGTAAACGGGTCACGACCCGGCACGGTACTTTTTCTTTCAGAGGAGAAGATGGAAGACTTTGAGGGTCACAGAAAGCGAATGATCTGCTCATGACTGTGGAGAATGTGCATGTAATCTGCCACTGTGGAAATCAGTCAGACACGCTCTCTCTCTCTAACACACTCCCTCTCTCGCTCGTCCTTCTTTCTGCAGGTCCATAAAGCTGTGGTGGGTTGTAATTCGTCCCAGTAGAGAATGCCTTGGAAAAACAAAGTATGAATGTCTCACATTGATTTGGGACAGGAATGTGTGTGTGTGTGTGTGTTCTTCTGCCAGACACCGATAGTCTGTTAAGTCATATTGGCAGTATATCACAAAATCGGTATATACACTATAGAAAACTATTTGCCGTTCAGCTAATAAAACTTTCAGTGAGTGAAAAAGAAAAACAGCAGGTTTTATTGAAATAACTGACACCAAAACTTGATAGGATGCCATATGGAAAGATAATCAAATGATATCACCATAGTGTGAGTCACATACTGTGGATCAGGAGAATCACACATTGTGGTGTGTTTGAATCAGATGCGGTTATATGATTTTTCATTGAGCGTCTCTCATAATTGCATGATTGCATGTTATAGAGTTTTTTTTTCTCTCATAGTTGTAGAGCTCATCCTTTTCCAGTAAGTCAAAAGACTGCAGTGAAAGTCTCTCAAGCTGTTATGCAACTTTACACTTTGTAAACATGCATTTTAATATGTGGCCTCATACACCAGAAAAGTCAACAAATTGTTTACTTGACAGAAGTTAAAGGGACAGTTCATTAAAAAATTTACTTTCACTTTACACTGAGACAATCTTTGAAATATCTTCTTTTGTGTTTCACAGTATATAGAATGAAATTTTCATTTGTGACCTTGGACCACAAAACCAGTCTTAAGTTGCACGGATATATTTGTAGCAATAGCCAACAATACATTGTATGGGTCAAAAATATCGATTTTTCTTTTATGGCATTGATTATCATTTGATGACATTGATTATCATTATCATGTTGAAAACAGCTGAGTAGAATTTTTGAAATTGTAGATTTTCTGAAGGCTCATATGACACTGAAGATGAATGATTAAAAATGTAACTTTGATCACAGGAATAAATGACATTTTACATAATATTGCCATAGAAAACTAGTAAAAACATAGTAAAAATATTTCAAAATGTTACTATTTTTGCTGTACTTTGGATAAAAAAAACAGGCTTGGTGAGCAGAAGAGACTTCTTTAAAAAATATATTAAAAATCTTACTGCTCAAACTTTTGACTGGTAGTGTATTTTGTACTCATTCCCAAAAATAGACACTACACGCTGATAAACCTTTGACCTGATGCTGTGCGTGTGTGTTTAGAGATGCTTTTGTGCTCATGTTACGTGCTTGTGTGCACATTTTGTTTTAGGTAATTTATCCAGCATAAATAGATCATTCATACATCAATAACAGAGAAATGTAAGTGGAATTCCCCCAAACTGCAATTTAATGGCTACAAAAACTGCATGTTCACTATGTTTCCTTTGGCGCAACCGCTGAGTTTATATATGTGTGTGTGTGTGTGTTTGTGCGTAAATGCATATGTATGCGTACGTGTACAGTTCTATGTCATGCTTTAGTGAAGGATTTTCTTGCGCTTTCTCAGCCTAGATGATTTCTTGGATAAAACAACAAACACTCTGGTCAAACAAAGCTGAGAATGTTGTCTTAGGCTCTGCTATACTGAACTATTAGTGAGGGACAAGCATATGTTTTGTGGAACCTGTCAGAAACGCTGTGCAAATATTATTTCAATGTGAAGATGAATAGAGGCATGTGCGCTGGCAAATAACAGAGGTCCGAACCTCCTAATAAAGAATTATGGATGAATTATCAAAAACAAACACAGGATAGTGGATATAATCTGCATGCAAACAACTGTCGGAAAAAGGAACAACATGCTCAGGGAAAGACTCATTGTTTTATTCGGTAGCCAAGAAACAAACACAAACATGTAGAAAAAAGATGTTCGTTTAACTATTAAAAATATTGATTTTTCTGGAAAATTTTCAGTTGGCAGGCTGATATTTTGCTCTCATTATTTATAATTACACACAATATTATACTGTCCTGTGACATACAACTTGTGTTATTAAAGTTAAATGAAATAGTAAACCAGGTTGACCTCGTCTACAGCCTAAAACCAATAAACACTTATTTTACTGGGGTGTGTAAGTTAATCCAGGTAGTTAAAGTGTGCACAGACATTCTGTTTTTATGTGGAGTCTTTTTAGTAATGGACTCTCTTCACACACTGTAAAAAGTCAAAGTGAACAACTGTTATTTGTTCCTCCTGGTCTGACCCTAAACTTTTAGTTTTGTTGTCTTTAGTTTTTGTAAGATTATTGTTTTCTTTTTATTTAATTCTAAAATATTTTTATATGATAGCTTTATTTTACAGAAACACAGACTTCAACCAAGTGATTTATGCATGAAAATTTGACCATTAGATCAAAAAATGTTACTGATGTTATAGATTCCGGTTGTCTTTCTCTGGATGTTTCATGGATGGAGAGACAGAGGGGAGGAATAAAAATGGAATGAAAATGTGAGTGTAGAGGTTTCAAAGAGAGCTGTGGGTTAAAGAGCAATGCATTACACTGGGCAGCCGGTGTAATTAATGCTCACCACCCACCCATAGAGCCCTCCAGCCAAAAAGCTGCAGAGAGTGGACTAAATCACAACCGTGTGTTTCTGTGTGCATTAACTTATATGAGTGTCTCTGTACATGTCAGTTTTCTTTTTTTCCCACTGAAGTGGGAACCCTAATGTACCTGTTTTTCTTTGTATTCTCACTTTTACAGTGGAGTGAAAAATCAAGGTATACTTTTCTCATATAAAAGACGTAATAAAATTGTTAATAAAATGTGTTGATATTTAACATTTTGCGCACACACAATAATTTAATAATGTCAATAATTAAATACAATAGTTGAATATTGCTTACCATTTGTTTACTTCTAATTTATATCCTAATGATTTTTGGCATAAAAGAAAAATCAATAATTTTGATCCATACACTGTATTTTTGGCTATTGTTACAAATATACGTGTGCTACTTCAGACTGATTTTGTGGTCCATGGTCAAAAATGAAGAAGTCTCTTATGCTTACCAAGGCTGTATTTAGTTGATGAAAATTATAAGAATCACAGTCATTTTAAATTAGTCATTTTAAAAATAGCAAAAACTGTTTTCTATTGTACTCATAAAATGTTCAAAATTAATTTAATCCTGTGAGGGCAAAACTGAATTTTCAGCATCATTACTCCAGTCTTCAGTGTCACACGATCCTTCAGAAATCATTCTAATATGCTGATTTGCTGCTTAAAATAACATGTTGAAAACATTTGTGCTGCTTAATATCTCTCTGGAAATCATGAAGCATTAAGCATTATTTCAGGATTCTTTAACGACTATAGAAAGTTCAAAAGAACAGCTTTTATTTGAAACTGAAATCTTTTATAACATTGTAAAAGTTTTTACTGTCACTTTTGATCAATTTAATGCATCCTTGCTAAACAAAACAAGTACATTTAGTTTCTTATTAATTTAATATTATTAAAAACTATCAACTAGTAGAGTGTGTAGTTTTTATGAAATATTGTGTTTGAGTGATTGTGTGCAAGAGGTAGACTGATGTCTAAATAATGTGTAAGAGGGACGAAGAGAGAGAAGGACGGTTCTTCTATAGCCAGGATATAATTTAAGAGTAGGAATCTGGCAGTTGGTTTGTTTGGGAAGAGAAATAGATTTACAGGACACTGAGAGAAAACAGCAGTTAAGGGCTTCAGCCACACAGCATCTCGCATATATATCCAGTTACCCCCCCCACAGACTGTACTCTAACCTCCTCCTGCGATCCGTTCAAAATCTACACTCCTCACGCTCACATCCAAAGACACGCACGCACACTCCGACCACCCCGAAGCGTCAACCTTCAGTCGTCTTGGAGACCCCAACTACCGGCTCAGTTCCAGCCATGTTGTGACAGGACACAGGAAGCATGTGCTGCCTTGGGAGGAAGTATCAAATCAATTGGCATCTTTTTCTACTTTAGGAGGAGATTCCGCTCCGGTCAGAGGTGCTTTACGCAGACGTTTAAAACGGGCCCTTTGGAAGAGGGGATAAGCAAAAACAAAAGCCTGCATTCATCTGGCCCACACCGGGAAACATAATGTTATTGCACAGGCTCACTTTTTACCTGAGGGACAGAGAGGGAGAGAGGCTGCAGTCACTGGGAGAGAAAGAGATTGACATTGAGCACAAACCGTTTTTCCATTTAATTTATTTCAGATAAAGTCATTTATCAAAGACTTAGACTGGAATCTGAAGGAAGATACTTTTAGCAGACTTGGGATCAGTGTTACTTTTAAAATTACTTTTAAATGTAATGCATTACAATATTGCGCTACTCCAACCCTATCTCTCGACCGATTCCTATGTATTTTACGAGGTGGCTAATTTATACAAATTTGTACTACCTCACTTGTATGATTTTGTACCATTTGCCAGTGACAGGTAGGTTAGAGCGGGGTTAGGGGCGGGGTTAGGGGAAGGTAATTAGTACAAATTCATACGAATTGAGGAACTCCTAAAATACATACAATTTAGCAAAAATTTGTATAAGAGAGTTTGTAGCTTTGTAATACACTAATAAACACCAAAACCAGGTGGTGATGAGAAAGTCACATGATGAACCAAAGCCCATCACAAGCAGCTTTTAAATATTAACATATATAGAAAGTGCACAGTGTCATTCACACAAACACTAAACACCATCATGGTAACACACATGAAACTGAAATAATGCAATGAACATTAATTGATAATGAACATTAGATGTAACATAAAACCCTAATGTACAAAACTGATTAGAATAATCTAAGAAGAAACAGTTATTTCAACAAAAAACATAAAATTAAAAAACTTAATGCAGGGAATTCTGGGAATGTGAATTTACGGTTATTCAATGTAAATTTTATGTTCTTTTTCCACTTCCAAAAACGGTAGGCTACCGTAAAATTACATGCAATGTCCAATGCAGTTTTTCACCGTATATAGTAGGGGAACTTACCGTTATACTTACTGTTAAATTCACAGTCATTTTTTACAGTGCAGGTTTGCTTATTTTTTAAATAACAAAAAATATATATTTTTGGCAATTGTAAAAAAGGCCCTTTCACACCAAAAGTAAAATTTATAAACCCCAGGCTAAAGGAAGTCCCTCTACCCCTTTCAAGCCAAATTCTTTCAAAATGGCACAGGAGAGGTCAGTGTTGCCAAGTCTGCGGTTCTTCCCACGGAATTAGGCTTCTTTAACACTGTTACCGCGGGTTGTTTTTGATGTTCACAGGTTGAAGCAACCACAATAACGTCATATTTAGCCCCTGAAATACAAATTTACCAGGAGAACCCTGACAAAAAAAACATGTTTTTTATCCTCGGGATGATTTTTTTAATTATTTCGACCCCCTCGAAATGCAGTTGGGCTATTTTGGGCTAGTTTTGAGTAGCAGTTGAGTGGATTTTGTTGTGAAAACCTGGCAACCCTGGGAGAGGTGTCCATGAATAAATTGGAAAACAAAGTAACCCAGTTATTTCACTGTAAATTTAGAAGTAATGTGTTATTTTACGAGTTACTTGAAAAAGTAATCCGATTACATAACTTGCGTTGCTTGTAATGCGTTATCCCCCAACACTGCTTGCGATAACAACATCACAAGCCAAGCAGGGCAGGCAGAATTTGTTAGCCACAAGGAAATGCAGCAGCACTCCAAGCATATGATGCCGCGCTTTCTCCACAAAAATTATGCACAAAATTACTACTCTGAGCTGCTCTTGCACGATTCCACTTCTGTTTTCCATTCCGTTGAAAAAGAATCACACTTGTCTTTATGAACGTGCAAGAAATGTGCATGTCATTTCAAACCTGAATGACTCTTTTTCTTCTGCAGAAGGCACAAGAACCGGTTTTAGACACCAAAACAACTTTGGACCCCCCTGACTGTCATTGCATGGACAAAACAGTTGTAAAATTCTAAGTTTCTTCATTTTCATCGTATGAACAAAAGAAAACACTGAGAGATTTTTCAAAACATCTTGTTTCATGTTCCACAAGGGTAAGTAAACCATAATTTTCATTTGAATTTATCAAACACAGCAAATTCAAAGGATCATGTCATGATGTATGCTAAATAATGCAGTTAGCTTCCCGTCAAGGACAGCAATTCGACTGTGTGCTTTGGCGTTTAGCTAATGCTGAACATGTTTCAGTAGACCATATAACCTTGGAAATGCTTCAAGAAGGCTTTGCACACTTCTTTCCTATCTCATCCCCCCATCATACTACATAAGCCACTTTGACACAGAGGCGCAGGCCTGTGCCTCAAACCTTGTGATGCCTGTACTCACTGTGTAGTTTTTGATCATTATCTTGCACATTATCAAAGCCCAATAGACCCCAAATCTGTTTCAAGGCTTGTTGGGATGTTCCAGCCCTTCTCAATAGCTGAGTGGAACAAAATTTCAGATAATGATGGTGTGAGTAGAGGAAGAGTTTGCATGTACTCTACTGTTAGGGTGAGCCTTGTGTTACACCGTAACTTTCACCACTGCCTGCCTGGAGAAAACCGTCAATGACTGATGAAATTACGGCATCATGCTCGAGAGGGAAGTGGAGAAGGGAGGGAACGCATTGGGAAATGGAGTAAGAGGCAGACTGAAAGAGCAAGTCTTCATGGGTGGTTCCCTCTGTTGTCTTTGGTTTAGTTGAATGACTGACAAGGGCGTCATGCAAATGCTAAGTTCAGAGAGCAAGCATAGACAGGAACTTTAAATGTCTGCTTTCAGTGGCCACACACGTGCACGTGCGCTTTCTTTCACACAGACGCATTTTTGACAGCCATCCTCAAAATGCTTATTTTACCAACAATGTCTACGATTGTTTTCTTTCTTCTTAAAAAAAAATAAAGATGATGGATAGCCTGTGAAACAGATATTGGACAACTTTAGTTTGGCTAACAAAGATTGTGAAAATGTTTTGTCAGTTAACCTAAAAATATACTTAATGTGGTAACATCTAAATGAACTGTGTTTTTTGCCAAGTGAAAATACATTAGGTTACAGCAACAAAATCACTTTCACTAACAGATGCCCATACTCAGTTTTTACAGTGACTTTGCTGTAGAAATGGACTTTATGACTTTATGTTTAGCAAAGGCTATTAAAGGGCAAAGCCTTTAGCCAGAGAGAGAGAGTGAGAGAGAAAGAGTAGTCGTGAGCCTCTGGTTAACGTCCAGTGCGGTGCGTGGTGTAGATTACCTACGGGTGTCATTGTGATGAATGGCCCGGCGTAGCGTGCTAAAATGTTTATGCTCCGGTGGCGTTATTGCGTGTAACTGGCGTCCACAATCAGGCTGGTTGGAGAAAAACGATTGAGTCAGTCATTATAGCAGACATGAAAGGTAGGGAAGTGTGTCTGTATTAGCCAGATTTTAACAGAAAAATAGTGGTATGTATATAGAAAAACACAGAAAGTAGCCTGCAAGATTTGTGTAGTGTACAGTGATTATGTTTTGCTGTACCTTCTATACCATATGTGTAAAAAAAGAAGACTTTTCAAACTATTTTCCAAACAATACTGCAATTTTGTAGTTTATTTAAATTATTATATACTTATTTAAAGGAAATAAGGACTAATTAGGTGTGCCAAATCAATGCTGAGGACTCAATAGGTGTGCTTATGCAATATTATAGTGATGGACAGTTGCTTTCCCAGCTTGATCATGTATATGTACACTACCAGTCAAAAGTTTCGAACAGTAAGGTTTTTTATTTTAAGAAGTCTCTTAAAAGAGCCTGCATTTATTTGATCCGAAGTACAGCAAAAATTTTAACATTTTGAAATAGTTTTACTATTTAAAATAACTGTTCTCTATATGAATGTATTTTAAAATGTAATTTATTCCTGTGATTTCAAAGCTGAATGTTTAGCATCATTACATGAATCCTTCAGAAATCATTCTAATATTCTGATTTGCTGCTCAAAAAGCATTTATTATTATAATTATGTTGCAAACAGCTGAGTAGAGTTTTTCAGGTTTCAATAGAACACCATTTATCTGAAATAGAAATCTTTTGTAACATTATAAATATCTTTACCATCACTCAATTTAAAGCATCCCAAATGAAAGTATTTTTTAAAAATTATACTGACTCCAGGCTTTTTAGTGTATAATGTTGCAAAAGCTTTTTTTTGCATAAACGCTGACCTCTGAATTCATCAAAGAATCCTGAAACAAATGTACTCAACTGTTTTAAATATTGATGATAATAATAAAAATAATCAATGTTTCTTGGACAGTGTATCAGCTATTGTTAGAATGATTTTTGAAGAATCATGTGACACTAAAGAATGGAGTAATGATGCTGAAAATTCAGCTTTGATCACAGGAATAAATTGTATTTTAAAATATATTCAAATAGAAAAGTTAATTTTAAAATAGTAAATATATTTCACATTTTTACTGTTTTTGCTGTACTTTGGATCAAATAAATGTAGGCTTGGTGAGCAGAAGAGACTTCTTTAAAAAACAATAAAAATCTTACTCCCCAAAAACTTCTGACTGGTAGTGTAGTAACTGACTCTCTTCCAGGTGCTTTAAACCCATCATCTCTAACAAAAACAGGTATTTTCTGGCAGTACAGGTGGATGTTGGTTTACACTTGAAATAAGAGATGTACATTTCAAATGAAAGGCTACTGGAGTCTAGCAATTTGATATTATAGAAAATATATTTTTAATCATTATCAAAAAAAAAAAAAAAAAAACCTGTGTTAAGCAAAACTACTGGATTTATTTTCATAACCTCTCCGCAGGAATCGCTTGAATGCATTGACAACACAGACAGCAGGGTAGAGGAAGATGGGATGGTGAAAATACAGCAATGGACTGCGTTTTAAAGCAAGTACAGAAAAGAGAGAAAAGAGACAACGGTGAACCAGAAATAGAAGCAGAAAAGGGATAAAGAGATAAAGCAGAATTGACAAAAGACCGAGAGAAAGAGAAGAAGAAAAGAGAAAGCATGAAAGGAAGAGAGAAGTAATTGACTGAAGTTGGGTGGCAGAGAGACTAGTGTGTTAGTGGGCTCTCTAACACTCTCTAATTGGAGCTGTATTCAGACCTGCCTTTAGTTCTCAAACTTGCTAATGGAGCGTAAAACTCACACACACATACACACAAACACACTGTTCGGCTCTATACAGCCACAGAGGATAAGTGTTGCTGGGCTACAATGTGAATAGATCAGAAAGGGATTCAACACCTCCCATGGAGGGCATTCACTGCCTTATTACATCTCTCCTCGTAATACCTCTCTTGCTTATTCGCACACATGCACACACAATGGATTCTAAAAAGTTACATTAGTAGAGGATGTAATCAAAGTGAAACACAGTGTGTGTGCATCAGGTGAATTTTACTTTTAATATGGAATCAAACTTGTTACATTTATTTGCAAAGCTTATTTTTCTATTTTTTTAATTTTGCAGTATTTTAATGTGAAATTCCAGAAGTTTTTTATGAAGTGTCTTTGATTTTTGACAGTTAACCATTTTATTGTTTACCGTGGTTTACAATGTGCTTCTAAACTAAAACAGATCCCACTGTAAAAACTTTTGGTTTTTTTTCAGACAACCTAAATGTGCTTCTTGTGGTAACATTTAAATTAAAAATATTATCAAATCAAATTTACTGCATTTTGTTTCACCAAAAGTCATTATTTTTGAGAGTCAACTCAGAAAAAAAAATCTCTGCAAGGTAGCTGTACAAATCATAAAAACCTTAGTCTTAGTTTGCATCATGAAACTGATATTGTACGATTGAAGTGCTGTTACTGTACCACAGCTAGGTTATTTACACTGCAGATATTATGATCAGGCTGTAATGTCACTGTTGAGTGTGCTTTACCGCGCGTGACAGTTAGCTTTCAGCCACTTTTTATGGCTCTAGCCCTGATCTCCCTGACCTTTAAACCTCCCTTGATAAACGTCTAACTGGGGATCTTGGGTCAAACTCAGCATTGCCACAAATGCTTGAAAACAGAGAAGAACATTTCCAGAACTTTGATTGTTTCCAGTTTTGTAAACTGCCGTTTGTTTAAGTTTTGTAAACTTCAGTCTCTTGGTGTGGTTTACTGGTCCTACTCACCCAATTTTCTGTTCTTTATATTTAAATTGGTTTAGAATTGTGGATGTAACAACATAAATTATGACCACCAATGTTTGTGTATTGTTCTTTGGTCTGATGCTGGCCACAAAGACGTTCGCTCACTGTGTAGTCCACTCAATCTTCAACTTCCTGTGTTTTTTCCTTGTCGCTTGACGAAAGATCATATATGACGTGGAATTTTTGCTGATGTATGTTACAGGATAAAATTTGTTAGCCGTTTTAAAAGTTCTGATTATGGATTGTTTTCCCCGGAACATATTATTATTATTATTATTATTATTATTATGCATTTCTGAATAGGTTACCGGATATGTCGGATTAAAATAATACTGGTATACTGGGTATACTGATATTAAAATAATCTTTATATGTTTGGAAAAACTGGAAACACTTTTTTTCATATTTATTGTTTGTACACGAGCAATTTCCATCCGTATCAGTTCCAGCGTCTTTTTCGTGACCCGTAATTTGCTGAAGCAATTATTCTATTAGTTTACAATACATAACTGATTTCCATAATTTCATGAGCAAGCAAGCAACTGCAAAATGTAGCTAATAATAATAGTAATAATAATGTAATTATTATTTAAGTAGCAGTATTTGTTATAATTATTTTATTCTTAGTTTGTGTAAATATATTTTATTTAAACATTGCAGAATTTATTTCCTTTTTTATAATTATTTTATAAAGCACATGCAGTATCTGAGACCAGATACTGATTTGTTTCAATTGCACAGAAATTGCAGTGGTTTTCGTATTAAAAATGCTTGTGTGGTGAAATCAATGCAATTATTAAACCATAATAGTAGCCTACTTAAATTTTAAAAGATAAGCTTCAGGCACCATTAGATTAGCCTATTACTGAAACATCGTAAATCGTAGTGAAAACATATGAATCAAAAGGTAATTATGTGAGCACAGCACTGTTTTGCACGAAAACAGTTGTCAGTATTAGACAGCAGCATAACAGCTCGATTTAAAATAATTCTTTAGACAATTCTAAACATAGGAATTAATGCTAACTAATGCTTGTAAATTGTGCTGATGATGTTATAGGTTTAATAAAACTACTAAAAATTGAAATATAGATTGAGGGCTAATTTCAAGGCGTTCTATGTGATAAATATGTTACGAAACAGCTACTGTCAGTGTAGAGGAAGTGTGTGTTCTTGCTCGGTTATATTTATAGGTATAGGTGGTCAAAAAAGTACAAGCACAAAACAAAAAAAGCACAATAATAGCTAGTCATATATCTGCTTTCATATATGTTTTATAAATATCTTTATTTTTATTTTATTTTTCTTTGTAAACCTTGTTTTGTGATATAAACGCGCATCCGTGTGTGTTGATTATCTCTCTTTATTGTCAAGATTAAGGACAGGTGGAATTAAAGAGATGATGTGCCTTTCCCCGTCTTGCCCTCCTCTGTCGCTCATATCGTGAGGTGTGTGTGCAATAGGTTCCTCGCTGAGATGATTATTATTTCAACAATATATGATTTAATAGCTACCAGCGCTTGGTATTAATTATGCTATTTTAAATGGGCGTCTTGAAGCTTGGATTTTTTAGTTGCCGGGTTGGATTTCTACTCGGGATAGCATCCTCTTTAGCTTGTCCGCTAGCATTCTGTCTACACACCAGGGCGCTCGCATAGTAACCATCTATAATTTATAAACCTGGCAAGATGAAAACACTATAGTAGAGTTTAGCACGCGAACAGTCCTTGACTTTGCAGAAGCTGAAGGGTGTCTGAATGATGCGCAAAATAAACTCTGGACCTCTCCGAAACTGTCTAAAATAAAGTGGAAGAATTATAAGTGGTGCTACGTATGTGTTCATTTCATAAAATTGTATCTGTTTATGCATGTACTTTTGTTTAATAGTTTAACCGTGGAATATTGAGTAGCTACAAATTAGATAATTATATTGTTTTAGGAGAATGTGCCTTTTCAAGTTTTTCATCTATGAGTTGTCACAAGTTGTCTGCATAATGAACAAAATACATAAATAAATGTATGTCTAGAGGGAAAAATAAAGTATTCACCCCATCACGTTCATCTCCAGCCAGTTACATCATAGTGACATTACTCTATTTGTGTGCACGTAAGCGTGCGAGCGTTTCCTGCTCCATTGGCCTACTGAACTATGTCTCTACAGTGCGTGCAATCGAGATAGGCTACTCCAAATTTCCATTAGGCTCACAAAAACACAGACAAATACAGCTTTAGATATAAGACATTTGGTTTTATTTTCCATCAAGATGACCCACGGCTCGTTTTAAACCGCATCCGTGGTGCACTTAGATTGCCTAAAAATATTTTTCATCTGGGTTGGTCTCAGACATTTCTATTGTGGTCTTAATTGTCGTCCCTTTGAAGAAGTTTATCTATAATTACAGACCATTATGCCGTATAAGCATCCCAACAGCAGTTAATTATGATGGCTATGGCATTTGCTGAAGTTCAGAAACTGGCCTCGGCATGTACACACATACACGCCCTCTGTGAAACTGACCGATTTTCTTTTACTATCTCTGGTCCACTTTGTAAATTGAATCCTGGTCTTTACAAATGACAGCGGATGACAAAAAGAAAAAGTGTTAGCAGTGTACTCCCATGGACAGGGCCAGCTGGATCAGATCACGCCGATTATCACCGACCTAAGGGCAGGGAAACACCGCGTTTCTCACCCCTGTGACACTGTGCTGTCGCTGAGTAGCAATTACGGAGATAAATGTGGGAAACAGCATATAGCAATACGTAGGCCACGATGAGGAACCGACATCGCCGTTTCGGTTGTCTGTCAGTGAGGAGTGAGTATAACAATAATGTTGTAATTACGGGAGAAGAAAAATCAGATTAGCCTTTTAAAAATACAAATGCATACATTTCAATGTATCGCATTGATCGAGCAAAATATGCAAATAGCCTACAGTTGATTTATTTATTACAATCATTGCAGATTAGTAAGAACACTTAAAGTGTAGGCTGAGTGACAGAATATATAATTACAATATTTTAGTGTCATTTTAGAACCACATTATGTGGCTTTTCTTTTTATGTGATGTCCTTTTTTATTCTAACTGCTTTTTAAATATTTCCTCAAATTATCAATTCGAAATTACTGTGCTCAAGCGTAGGAAAATAAATTGCGTGCCATATTTTATCAAGCACATCACTCTCTTGACCTTTAAATTTACAGGGTTGTAAACATTGTAATTTCATCGATAAATAGAAAGAGTGTCGGAACACCCACACCTGTCAGTTTTTCTTCTTAAAAAAATGACCACAGTCATTCTGAGGCCTCAGCTGAAAGGACTAAGCGTATATTCTGCTATCTTTCTGTTAATGCATCCTTGAACAATAATCCTGGAGTAGAGGTCCTTTACCTACCAAGTTTATCTCGTCATAAAGCTGAGACAAAATACTCCTGATGCGGCTTGTCATTTCAAAACAGCTCCCATGATAACCTTTACATTAGAGTTCAACTGGTCCTCCACTATCTCCCTCTGAGTGTGTGTATGCGTGTGTGTGTGTCTCACACAATCAGTTTTTTCCTCAAGCAATGCATGACGCTATCAAATGCTGCAACAGCAAATACTGCAATCACTGACCCGCGAATAGAACTGCACAACCTATTCTTTATTAGAAAAATAAAATTACATTATAATTATTTTTAAAATACCTAAGTATTATTTTTATTATACTGTTCATTTTGACCTCGTTCACCTTATTGTTGTTTTTTAAATATATGCCTCATGAAATGACTCCCGAACAGTTGCAGTAGTTAGCTGTCAGTTTAATTATTGGTTAAAAGTGGCTGCATTTGTGCATTTTAATTCTGTGCTTGTTGTATTTATTTTCAGGATACAAAAGGATCAAGACAAAGTGAACACCTGGTTTCAGAGGCAGGATGTAGGCTAGGAGTAAAATTATCCTATTAGCATTTAAAGCTATTGAAACTATCAATAAGGTAATTTCCACTCCATCTTATTTTGCAAAACAATATTTATTATTAATGAAAAACAGACCGTGTAAAAAATATCACACTCCGAGTATACAATATCAAAGAATGTACATTGTTTATTAGGCTACTGAGAAGTACACGTTGTATAAAAAAATGCTCGATTTTCACTCTTGTGAATTTTCATTACAAAGTACAAATAATAAAATCAGTTTGCCAAACTAGAAAACATCTGTGTTTTCACACAAAATATATCATTGTAGACATTTGACAATTTATTTTATAGCCTGTTAAAAAATGTTGTCCTGAGACGCCCTATGCAGTGATTACCACAATCACACCGACAACGAAAAGTTCGTGGGGGCGGAAATTAGATTCAACTAAAATGTTAACATAAATATATATTTTAAATTTCACAGCTTGAATATAGGCACGAACGTGTTAATGTCCACCATTCAGCTGCGTGAAACAAAACAATACAAAAATAATCCTACCTTAAACACAGGAGTGTATCGCTTTAAAATGTGACGTTTAGTTTAAAAAATTAACAGCCGCTAGTGCCACTGACAATCCGGTTTGCGTAGGTTTCGTGTAAGGACGTCGGTCCGTGCAAGACTCCCGGTAGTGGGGTTGGGGAGTGCTGAGACGCGAGGGTCGGCGGAAGCACCGGGACCACCGGGGAAGTCCGTGAGGCACAATGCGAGTGCGTAGGGCTTAAAGAGCTCCCGATAATGCTGTCTATGGAGAAGGGTGAACGGTGAACCGGGGACTTAGCCGCAGTCTGTATCGATGAAGAAAGCCCGGGACTTAGCGGAGGATAGAAGCGGGAACGGGCGAGCTCCGTAGTGGTTGGCATGAGGGAAGGCGCCGGGATGAGAGTTCCGGTGTGAGGATGCCGGGACGAGGGCGGCGGCGGTTGCTGCTGCTGCTGCTGCTGAAAGGCGAGGAGCGCAGAATGCGCATGATAAGACTGAAGCTGCAGACCGTATCCACAACCGTAAGGTCCGTAGCCGTACGCAGCGGCCGCAGGGAGAAAGCCTCCGTGTTCGCGGAGAAGTTCGGGCGCCTGCTGGCGCTTAAAGCGTTTCCGGCGGCGTAGAAAGCTCCCGTTATCAAACATGTCGGCGGACTCTGGGTCCAGTGTCCAGTAGTTGCCTTTACCGGGGTTCCCGGGCTCCCGTGGTATCTTGACGAAGCAGTCGTTTAAGGACAGGTTGTGCCGGATAGAGTTCTGCCAAGCTGGGAACTTTTCCCGGTAGTACGGAAATCTGTTACTGATGAAGTCACAGATCTCGCTGAGGGTCAGGCGCTTCTTGGGACTCTGGAGGATTGCCATGGTGATGAGTGCGATGTAGGAGTATGGGGGCTTCACCAGGGTGTTTTTACTTGCTGGCTTGTAGGGGTCCCGTGCGGCGGAGGCATCCACACAAGACGGTGAACCGCTGAGCAGGATCTCGTCGTGCATCTGAGCCACCTCGTCCACGTAGGAGCGCGTGTGGCCGTCACCATCATCTCCCTCTCCAACCACGTCGATGTCGGTCTCCTCCGAGAGCACAGACGCATCCGACATCTCGGAGCTCAAAGTCATGGCTCTCTCGGGTCCCTGATGGGCTACGGCGGAAAAGCGCTGGGTGTGCTGAGCCTGCGTGTTACCTGCGCTCTCGATTCGAGAGAACTCATAAGACGCGCCGAGCAGATGCGGGAGAGGCGAGGAGGACGTGCCAGTGTGTCACCAGTGCCATAGGCTTTTAATGGATTACTGTCGGCACGGAATCAAGAGGTCGCCCAAATCCCAACATCCACACGCTTATTCTATCTGGGGAGACCCTCCTAAAGGCCAGACCAGGATTCCAAAGAGGGCGGACCTTTCCGTGCGCTTTATACCAGCTCGCTGATCACATGACGGCAAAGCGTCACCGCTGCTATTGAAGAGATAAAAAATATCAGTCTATGAAAAATAATCTAAAGATCTGTGAGGTTCATCTGTATCTTTAACAGTCACCGCCGCTTATTCCACTGCTTTAGTAGGAATTTTCCTCTCCCGGGTGAAATGCTGCTGTCTTCTTTAAAAGCCTATTGACTCGAAGATGTAAGAAGCTCAACGAATTAAGCACGTCGTTACGGTAGGACCCTCCCTTTTATTGTTATATTTCTCCTAATATGAAACCCATGATAAATGTGTTTTATATTGTCCGTTCAGGTGCATGCCGTTTAATCTGGTCATAACAGAACTGTTGATGATTTCAGAAATGCTTAAAAATATTCACTCGATTCCATGTCTGCCTCAGTACGCATCGCAGTTTGCGTGACACGGGAGTGCACTAGATCATCCGCGAGCCATTGGTAATGGAAAAAAAGTCAGCTGTTAACTT
Organism: Labeo rohita; assembly: GCF_022985175.1. Classification (NCBI taxonomy): domain Eukaryota; kingdom Metazoa; phylum Chordata; class Actinopteri; order Cypriniformes; family Cyprinidae; genus Labeo; species Labeo rohita. The sequence continues at coordinate 24,992,991 of NC_066873.1, forward strand.
GCATCAGTCAAGCGGATCACGAAAGAGCATTCTAGCTTGCAAAAAAGCAGGGCACATGCGCGCTTGCCCTGTTCCGAGAGGCCAACACTGTCATATTCATAATTAATATTAGCATTCCTTTTTTATTCAAATAAGTCAAAATAAGTAGCATATTTGTGAGTACAATAAAATATTGGACGTTTCCGAACTATCGTGATTTTGCACAACAATAAAAGCCTGGGTGATTCATTGAACAATAAACTGATTTCAAAATGATAAACGTCCAACGTGCAAACAGGCCTTAGTTAAAACAAAGGGGCCAATACACGACAATAAGTAAAGTATTAAATTAAAGCATTAAAATGATCATGAAGAGGTTAATGCTGCTTGAAAATACACAACCAATAGTATCCAAGTCTCTTAATTAAATATAAATAGGATTAAAATTGCTATACGCGGAATCAAAATCCTTTGTATGTATGTATGTATGTATTTTTTTTTTATTTATTGTATAAAAAAACCATACTGCTGCACAGTGTTTGTTTCATTTGTTTCCCCCCCTGTTATGGAGAGAGTCTGTCTTTTTTCTTTTTGTTTGCTTTCCCACGTTTGTTTTTACAAATGAGCCTAAAGCCGAGTGCTATTGCTCTCAATAGCTGAATAGTATTAAATAGAAAGGCTATCAAGTGTAAAACCTAATTGTTGAGATTAACAAAGCACTTACAAACACTGCATTAAAGACTTAAAAGGCGTATTGTTTTGTGCTGTTTTCATTAATTTATTATTTGTTTGAATAAACAATTATCAGATATATTTGAACTTACTTATTCATGTCATAATATATTCACTGTATTATTATTCTTATAATTATCATTATTAACTATAATAATAATAATAATAATAATAATAATAATAATACAAGCTTTAGTTTAATAACTTAGTGGGCCTAAACTAAAAAACAAAACAAAAACAATAGTCAAAAAGCTTGCTCTGCCAATTAAAAGAAAAACAAAAACATAGACAAATTACATATAAAGTTGGATACTAAAACAACTTGTGGTAGGAGTGATGAAAACATACTTGTCCAAAAGAAACACAACGCTGACCCATAGAAACTCGTGTACCCGACATAAAATAAAGGTCTTTTCGAACTTCTCAAAATGAATTATCTTTTCCTTTTTATTGCAATTCCATGTTGGTTCTGGAAGATGCAGTGGGTATAAGGGGTATTTTTGTATGATTGCAAAAACATCTGGTCCGGTTTGATGGCCGTTTTATGGTAACTCATGTGGTCAGGCTTGTGTATTTAACGTATATTTACTTCATCCAGCAGTTATTAGGGCTGTGAGAGTGCCATCTCGCGGCAGCTCAGATAGTACTGAAGCCACTTTTATCTGCTTACCATGTTCATTTAATTTCTAGCTATACTATTTTGGTTTCATTTCTTTAATCAATCTTTAATTAATGTGGCCGATTTTTTTTTTTTTCTCTATGTATTTTTGCAGTATTTTGCCTTGTGAATGTAGAATTTATGTCTTGATTTTAGGGATTGATATTGTATAACGTTGTTATACCAAAATCATGGTTGTAGCTGTGGCTACAATAGGTTTAACTCAGACAAACGTTAATCCTAAATGGCGATGCAGGATTAGTTATAGAAATGTGTAGCCTACCATAAAATAGCCTATATTTTTGTGGGTTAGATCAAAAGGCAATCAGAACTGTTTAAACTATTTAGTGAAAACAAAATGTGTTAGCAGAGACTATTTTAACTCTGATACAACATTTTTTAGTATGCAGCAAATTTATATTTTCGGCATAAATAAAAAAGCTAAATTAAATTGTGAAGATCGAGGTCAGAAAGTCATTCAGAAAGCGTAGCGTGCAGCAAAGTGAACTTGCATTATTATATTAACCCTGAACATGCAATGCAGATAGCCTTAATAAGTTTTGGTCAACAGAACAAAATGTTTAAATACACTAAACTTGGAAATAAAATCTAGTTTTTAAAATATAATTAGCATTTAAAATGAAATACTTTATTATCGACTGGGTGTTGGATTGTAGGCCTGATTGAGGAGGACAGTATCCACACCAGGGCATCGCCATAACTGGCAGTGATGTTCCTATTGGCTGTGGCTTAATTATTCCGCGCGTGCGAGTGAATGAAATAGAGTTTGGAGAACCGTGGCGCAGTGAGCCGGGTCAGGGCTTGTATGTGTGGTTAAACCACATCTAAAGTGTTTCAAAAGTCCCGGAGGGGTGAGCAGGCTTTTTCCGTGCCACGGGGTACCATGAAAGCACTTCACTGCCACGGCTGCTCTGGGTGACAAGCCCCAATGAATATAATCTTAACCGTGCAAAAGCTGCAGGGATTCGCACACGCTCTACAATTAATTTCACATGCACGAAATAAAACCTGTTTAAATTTATAATGGGTAGACCTATGTGTGCGTTTCCAAAGAGTTTGGAAAATTCTGCTGCTCTCCAACTAGGAGAAACGTTTTTAAATAGTGTATGACATAGTAATATAGACTACCAGTAGGCTTTCACAGTCCTTTTCTGTTAGGTTGCGTATTTTAATCTTTCGAGTAAGTGGAAAAATCATTTATTTCAAAATATTCCGCTGCACTATCGAGCGTTTAGTTACTTATACAGTTACAGACACAAATTATTTATAGATTTACATCCACATGGAAAAAGCTGGCCGATTCCACTTCGTATAATTCTCTGAGGTGTTCTGACATCTGCAATTCCAGACTTCATAATTTCATGCAGTGTGAGCTCTTCACAATACATTTATTTATTACATTAACAACTGAACTGAGGTTGTTATTGCTGCTGCAGAATGCACATGTTTATCTCGTTTTTCTATATTCCAGAGCACATATTTGCCTCCAGAAGTCCACGTATTTGTCACTGGAAGATAGACCTGGTTGTTCGTGACCGTGGACCACAAAACTAGTAGGTACGAGTATATTTGTAGCAGTAGCCAAAATCGCACTGAATGGGTCAAAATGATCCGTTTTTCTTTTATGCCAAAAATCATTCGGATATTAAGTAAAGATCATGTTCCGTGAAGATATTTTGTAAATTTCCTACCGTAAATACTTTAAAACTTAATTTCTGATTTAAGTAATATGCAGTGCTAAGAACTTAATTTGGACAACTTCAAGGCGATTTTCTCATTATTTTTATTTATTTATTTATTTTTTCAAATCGTTGTATCTCGGACAAATTTTGTCCTATCCTAAGTTTTTAAAAAAAATTGACCCTTATTATTGGTTTTGTGGTCCATGGTCACATATAACCTGCAATCTTGTATAATTTCTATTAGAAAGATAATTCTTATTCTTAAAGACTTCTTAAAGAATCCTTAAAGGGACCAAGAATAATGCCTGTCAGCCGGAACAAAGTGTGTAAATATTGCTGCATAGCTATAAATCCACTTTTAATTGTGTTAATAAATTTTCCACAAAGTAATAGGTCTGCCATCAAATAGGCTAGACTACTAACAGCGGTTATTAATGCTTATAAAAAGCTTATTAATTTTTAGATTGCATGTTGATCTGAGGCAAAGGCAACATATATAACTCAAAATTATTAAACCACATCAGAAGTCAGGATTTCGTTATCAAGTTTTCACGTAAACAACGTATCGGAACGACATCATTTCTGGCTAACGTGTTGTAAGTTAAACTCGTACCTTATAACCATACACGAATACCGCACGAAAGAGACCCGACTAAGTTGGTTGAACACTATTCTTGGCCCAGACTAGTGTAGGGCGGGCAGGAATGATTTTTGGATCCAGCCCACTGCGTCGCATTTCAGCCCTGTCGTCACTTCCGTCATCCTCTCTCGCTTCCATCTTGCTCTCCGCGTGTGTTTGCTGCTAGTGTGCAGGTCAGTGAGGAGCTCTAAAATACTCTCTTTCCTGCACAACCACTCCTGGTTCCGAGACTCAAGGTAAATAAGTACCTTATTTACCAAACGCGGCTGCTATTTTGTAGGAATCACCCGCGGAAAGACGCCTGAATCGGCTCGGGTGAGACTCGGCCCTGCCGGGAGAGACCCGGGCCTGAGAACGCGTGAGATTAGCACCACTGCTAACTCACTGCAAACAAACTCAACGAGCCTCCATGCGATCCATTTATCTAATGTTTCTTACATTAATATTTATAAACCGAATGCTAATTTCGTTTTCATTTATATTACGACTTTACGTCAGCGTTTAGCGTCCTATACATTGGCTAACGGTTTTCATGTGTGGACCGAGAGCATTTGTTTGTTCAAAGAGAAACTTAGTCGCGTTGTTTTGTACTTAAAATGTTGAATGGCTACAGAATAGTATTGGTCTGGAAGTATTACGCTGCGGGTGTAAAAACTACAAGACTTTAACTACTTTAGTCAAGTGGTCGCACTTGCTCAACAGACCTGACAACCAGCTCCCATCATTAGCCGCTGTTTCGCTAATAAAGTGTTTTTCAGTGTGTTTGAAAATGAACAAGGGCGTGAGCTGGGCGATTTAGTAATGGCTGTGCACGTGTGTTGAAGTTTTCTTGTGGGCTAAAGAGAAGTTTGTCCGCTGAATGTGTCATTCTGACCGCACCCCTACACCTTATTTGTGCGTTAACTTCACTCCAAACTATACAGTATCATTCACATCCTTCTGTGTGTCTTACAGATGAAAGAAACGATAATGAACCAGGAGAAATTAGCCAAGTTGCAGGCACAAGTCCGCATTGGTGGAAAGGTAAGAGCTTGTAATGTAAAAACCCCACTGAAATTTGATTAATGTGTTAATATTCAAATAAGAGTAGTTCCTCACAGACACATGAATGGTATTTTGTTTTGATAGGGTACCGCCCGCAGAAAGAAGAAGGTGGTCCACAGAACGGCCACAGCCGATGACAAAAAACTCCAGTTCTCCCTGAAAAAATTGGGAGTAAATAACATCTCTGGCATCGAGGAGGTAAGGTTTCTTCACATTCTATATTTGCACGCCTAAAATGTCTTTGTGGACCTTTTTGGTCTTTCAACTGTCACACTGTTGCTTTGCAGGTGAACATGTTCACAAACCAGGGCACGGTGATCCACTTCAACAATCCCAAAGTGCAGGCTTCACTGGCAGCCAACACCTTTACCATCACAGGCCACGCCGAGACCAAGCAGCTGACAGAGATGCTGCCCTCTATCCTCAACCAGTTGGGCGCTGACAGCCTGACCAGTCTGCGCAGACTTGCAGAGGCCCTGCCCAAACAAGGTGTGTTCAGTTCTCAAAAATGGGCCCGATTGCACAAGGACAGAATGTCTTAGCGGCTTTGTGTCACATTTCATTGTTTTGTTCATTTTATGCAGCAAGCAGCTAGTGAACTAACTATCCTCATGAAGTGACAGTCCCATGTGTGTGTTGCTAACAGGTGTAAGCACATTTTGGGGGAGGGGTGTTTCATTGCTGCTGCTCTGTTTCTAGAGAGTATGCTTTAAAATAGACTTTTAGTCGGTTATTTAAGCAGAGATTAAGTAGTGTAAAGCAGGAATTCACAAGCTTTTGTTAGCTTCACCCTTTTGACCTTAGGGGTTTGCGATGACGACAAAAAAAATGATCTCAATATTTTCTGGAATTGTCTACTGATAATTAGATGATATCTTGCTGAGCTTGTTATTGTCCTGGTATTTTATATGTGATATCTAAAATGATTTATGGGAAAATATACTTTTAAATAAAAACCTAAAATTGCCTGTAGCTGGTGGCAAATCACTGCATGAGTAAATAGAGTGAGAATCATACAGGGGCATATTTTCCCCTATATCTTAAATTCTGGGGGAATTCTAAACTAATTTTAATAGTCTGAATCATGCAGTGAAGACATAAACTCTAAATGTGCTCGTGCAGTAGTTATATAGTATATGTGTGCATTCTGAGTGTTTTTTTTTTTTTTTTGCGAAATACTCAATGTCCAATTTCAAATTGTTTAAACGACAATTAAAATATTGTCATAGATGATGTATATCACACACCCCTATTTGACCTGTAACCTATAATATTTTTCTGAAGTACTCCCTGAGAATAAGTTAGTGTTCTATTCTCATTCACATGCGGTCAAATCACATCTTTTTTAGTAAGCGTGTGTGGCAGGGCGCGAGTTAAAATTTTACATTTGGTTAAATTGCTAACACTTTACAATAAGGTTCTTTAGTTAACTACATTATTTAATATGAACAATTCTAACGCATTTATGAATCTTACTGTTAGTTTAAGTTACTGTTAAAATCGCAAGTTGTTTGTTAACATTAGTGTACTGTGAACTAACATGAACAAACGACAAATGTCTGTACTTTTATTAACTAACATTAACAAAGATTATTAAATAGTGTAACAAATATATTGATTGTTCTTTCATGTTAGTTACTACATTAACTATTGTTAACAAATGACACCTTACTGTAAAATGTTACCGTGTAGTTTTCAATTTACAAACTGCAGTTTGGGACACATTTGTCTACAGGAAGACTAATCTTAACACCACATTCACTTGTGTGTGTCATGTCTTTCATATTTAATTTTCATTTTCTGTTATTCTTAATTGTTCGTTTTTCAACACACAAACCCCAGTTTGGGTAACCTTGGTCCAAAACAAGACTGAATGAATTATTTGACATGCAAAATCTAGTGTGATGGATTTTTGTGTCTAATTTTGGCTGGCCTGTTTCTGAAGGCTTTTAATCTTATTTGTTATTAGGAGTGATATTTCTTGCTTTTTAGGGCTTATGACTAATCTGAGCTGATAGATCCAGTAACACATGCATGTTTAGCCATGTCATTATGGGAATTATTTTGTAGTCTCACTATGGCAGTGCTGTAGTTCATAATTGATGACTGTAAATGCTTTAGAACCTCCAACTAACAATGTATTGTTTAAAATGGTGGATGTTCGTATATTATTTTAAGATTTTCTCCAATTTGTTTCAGCTGGTGATGGAAAGGCACCGGTAGCTGGTGGAGAGGAAGATGATGACGAAGTTCCAGGTCAGTGTGTTGCTTGCTCTGAACCTTTTTTTTTTTTTTTTTCCCCTCTCTCTCAATTTTCCTTTTTTAAACAATCAGCTCTCATATCTCAAGGCACAACATTTACCATAAGATTATTTGTTTACTTTTCCTATTATTCTTTGCGTATTTTATATGCCTCCTAGCTTGAGCTCCAATTATTACCATATGGGTTTCTGTGCGTGTGGTAATGTAAGCAAAGCACACTTGCTTATGTTAGGGCAGCGTCTCCGCTTGTGGTGTAGAAATGTCCAAAAAAGGAAGGTTTCAGCAGGTTGTCTTGGCTCTTACATTGTCATCATATACAAGTGTTTAAAATCTCCTCTATTGTTTATGGGCACTGAAAGCTCGGTTTGCTTTTCTTTTTAAAAAGAGGGGGTCAAACACATACGGTTGCCATTACAATTCCCCAGTTCTCCTCCCTGAGCAAACTCCAGTTAGTAACCCAAGTCTTGCACATGTACAGTATGATTACATCTCCGACACTGCAAAATTAGCTCACCCGTGCGATGACAAAAAGGGTTAACAGCTTGTGCCTTTGTTCCTATTACTGGGATTCAACCTTTTCTGTCCCCTCTGAAAACAAAGTCCAGCCTTCTGTTAGTGATTTCCATTCTGATGCCCTGAGGCAGAAAAGTTGATGTTCCATTTATCAGATTTCATCTCCTAAAAGGCAACCTGCTTTTGATCCTCTGTGGTTTCATTTTTACAGCTGTGGACTTTTCAGTCCCCCAGTGCTCGTTTATGTTCACTATGGAAATTGCTTACACACATGGGCACACAAGTGAGAGAGAAGCACAGAAATTGCCTTTTCAGATCATGTTTCTATAAACATTCACAGATTGTTTCATAAAGACGAGATTTAGTTTGTCACTCTCACATTTATTATATGTCCAGTGTTTCCCACATCTTCGGCCTTTATAATCCCTTTGAATTGTCATTGACTACAGGTTGACCTGGTATTGTTTTACTGAATCTTTGTTTTCTCTCTGCAGACCTTGTGGAGAATTTCGATGAGGCTTCAAAGAATGAGGCAAATTAACACGATGGGAAGGAAAGACGTTTGAAATCTCTGGTCTCAGCGGAGACTTGTGGGACTTTTTTTTTGTTTTTTTTTTTTTTTTTTTTTTTTTCATTTCTTTTATAAATATATTGCATCCCTGAATCTCCTATATCTTTTTCGTGCACTGCTGTGACCCTCATGTGTCCAAGCTGAGAGTGTGAGATTGATTGTACTACGCAAGTTCATGCACAGTTTTGAGAGTTTGTGTGTTTGCTTGTGCGGTCCAAGAGGCATCTTTGCCTCCACCTTCCCTGTTACTGAGGCTCACTCATTTGGAGCCTGTCTGAATCAACATCTGGAAATAAACATTTGCTATTGACAAAAGGCTTATTAAATACTGTTTTGTCTTTGTTTTAATTGGGGATGAGGTCACTCCATGCTGTTAACTTGAAACAAATCATTTTCAACCACAATTAAGATAATTCCCAAGGGATTAGTACATAAAAGCTTAAACACTCGTGTTAGAAATGCAGTGGATTTCTACTTATAAGGCACTTTTTAAGAGTTGTTTTTCAGACATAAATCAGGCACATCCTTCAGTATAAATTAAGGTTTATTTACAGTGTTGTAGCACAAAACATACATTAAAAGAGGGCAATCCAATGTCTAAAAACCTGGAAAAAAACCTTGCTGGTGCAACGGCAATAAGTGTGATGGTTGAACTAGTACTCGGACATCTCTCACTGTAAATTGTTACTTGTAAGCCTGTTTTCACCATGTTCTTTTCCACTTGATTGATTGTAAAGTGCCCAGATTTAGATTTACTTAGGTTTATGAACCATTCATAATACCAGTCAAGTTTAATATGAAACAGCTTAATTTTTGCATTCAATGGCAAAATAAATATCTTTTCAAGTACACATTGCAACTAGGTAAAGATCAGTGACCTAAAACACACACCACATTAAATAAAAACCACATTTGTATCAGTAGATTCAAAACACTGAAGTTCTGATGTCATTTGTCATGTGTTTGTTGATCTGTGCATTTGCATCTTCAATGGTGTATTAAAAAAAATGACAATTTCATATAAAGTTTGTTCTGCAAACACATGAAATAGTATTGTCCATTTCATCATACTGGACACTCATAACACTCAAATATTCACTCTAATTCTTCTTATAGTTGCTACAGTTATTCTTTGATACCTTGCAGAAGCTTCAGAAGATGAGCTTCCAAGACCTGTTGGACTGAAAAACAACAAAACGAAGAATTACAATGACTATAAGACCAACACAAAACGGGTATAATAGTCTTGATATTAATTATTTGAACATAATAAAATAGTAATGTTTTAAGAAAGCTAAGTTTGATGGCAGTATTCATTTAAAGGGGCCATGAGCTGCCTTTTTATTATTCTCTGAGGTCCACTTATAAGATTTTTACATCAAGAATTACATCATGATTTATAAGTATTTGGCTATTTTTGTTTGGCCTGTTTTGATCCTGAACGCTCTATTTGAATAGGCATGGTAGATTGTAGACTTGGAAGTAAACGCCCACTGCTATGACTGGCTAACATTTGTGTATGTTTGACAGTCTACGTCCTTCACAGATGGACGCATAAATACTCAGTACATATCAAATGGTCTGTAATAACAGACAAAGCAATAGTGATTGCGTAATAAAAACAGTTACTCACACTTGTGTGGCACAACATTACTGTTGGATCCAGTATAGTTGACACTGTTTGAAAATCCTGCGTCAAATTGTGCATTGTTTGTAAACGAATCTGCAGTAAAAAAATTAATGATTTTCCACAATTTGCCACTGCTCAGCATCTTGCTGTTTTCAGAGCCATCTTTATCGTTAAGTTTTTGGCTCTCTCGTTATTATTTATCTACTGCATGTGTGAATCAGGGGGCGGAGCTAAACAGGCAGTGATGAAGAAGCAGGCATTGATCAGGCGTTTAGTCACACTATTACATCATGAAGTGGCACATTCCACAACCTGTCATTTTGGCAGATTGGCTTTAATATAAGCTGTTTTTAGTCAAACGAGAAAGTTTTGATTTCTAAAACTTACAGGATGTTTTTATAGTGACCTCTTATATGTCAAAAGATTAAAGAAATTTTGATTTCTCAGTTCATGACCATTTTAACAGTTTTGGTAATCAGGTTATAGTTACCATTTCGGTGTCCCATCGCCACAGCCATGTCCATAGCATTGAACCCAGAGTCAGACTCCATGGTTGGGTCAGCTCCACTCTCTGTCCAGTGATCAGAAGTAATATTAACAGTTAACAAAACCTACAAAGCATACCTAAATGCTGGAATGCACTGCAGTGAAATAAAATTAATTCAAAGTAGGCCTTTTACCTAAGAGGATTTCCACACAGCGAACATGATTACCATGCACTGCATAGAGTAACGGAGCTCCACCATTCTGGAAACACATAAGCACTGCCTTAAATGCAAATCAGTTTTTTGCTTAAATAAACATTCTGGCTACTACACCTCAGAATGCAAGGTTCAAGTCATAATGAGAAGTGTATTCACACCACATAACAATAAAAGGAAATAAATGACTCCTACTGACAGACGTGGCCATTTGTAAAATTTATGGGTCTGGCTTCCGGTCTCATCCATGTCTATTTTTAGCTGTATAAAACAGCTCGTTTTGCTGCTTGATATTGCAAATTGGTGTGTCTTACCATATTTTTTAATGTATTATCTTATGAACACACTGGTTTGTAATGCAAAGAGTATTTACTGCACGTTGTTATTCATCTCACTATTTCTCTATAGGCTAATGAACCGGAAGTCTCGCCCATAGGCTTACTTCCGCTTTAAAGAATAGTGTGGATACTAACAGACACAAGATTGTCATTCACAGGTCATAGATTCAGATGCCTTCAGGAATCAACAATGTGACTGCTTACCCAATCATACTCATTGACGTCAACTCCACAGTCGATAAGCATTCTGACAATATCTGTGTACCCTTTACTGCAGGCCAGTGACAGTGCACTCTCTCTTCCCTTGGCCAAGAGATGTGGATCTGCACCCTGAAAGGAAATAGCCGTGAGTATCTGGAGATTCAGCTATACAATTTTCTGCTTTGTCTGTCAGGTGATTCCTCTAGCTGAAATTTCAAAAGAATGAAAGAGAAGTGACAGAATAAATAATAACTGCCTTTTTTTATTATTTTGTACTGTTCTCTGAGGTCCACTTATAATGTTATCAAATTTTTTACATCAAAAACATCATAATGTAGAAGTAATAGGCTTTTTTCTGTCCTGTTTTAACCCCCCTCATCAGAACGCTCTGTTTAAATAGGCATGGCGGAATCGCCCTCTGCTATAATTGACTAATAGTTGTGTATGTTTGACAGCCTACATCTTTCATAGATGGAGGCTGCTGTGATTTAGGTAAAAAACCTAATAAACACACAGTACTGTACATATCAAACGATCTGTAATAACAGACAAAACAATAGTGTCCACATAATAAAAACAGTTACTCACACGTATGTTGCAACATTACTGTCAGATCCAATATAGTCGGCACAGCATCATCTTTTAATTTCAATCTTTCTGAAAATCTCGAATTGTGCTTTGTTCATAATTGAATCAGCGGTGAAACTAAGTGATCAAAGGACTAAGTTCTTGCTTACGTGGTCTGAAACTTAATTAAAAATAAATTTCATCCACTCTTTTCTAACACTGGGATCAGAAAGAAGGCAATGCAAAGACTGTTTTTCCACAACTTGGCACTGCACAGTGTCTTCTTGTATTCAGAGCCATCTTTATCGTTTGGTTTCTGTGTAGACCTGTGTTTGCCTCCCTTGCTATTTGTATAAATCGGTGGGCGGGGCTAAACAGGCAGTGATGTAGAAGCAGGCGTTGATGATCTTCTGTGGAGGAGGTGTTTAGCCATATTATTACATCATAAATTGGCCACTTTCCCTGTGGTTTTGGCAGATTGGCTTCAGTATAAGCTGTTTTTAGACTAACAAGAAAGTTTTAAGTTCTGAAATTTTCACTGTTTTTGTAGTACAATGATCTCTCAAAATATCAAGGGAATTTTGGTTTATCAGTTCATGACCCCTTTAAAAAAACAGTAAGCTCACGAAACAAAGATAACATGATGACATGAAAAGGAATGCTAACTGATAGCTTTGTGCAGGTATATTTGGAGTACAATTAAACAGACAACATGGAAGAAATTAGGTAGTGAGTGTGTATGATGCACTTACGCTCTGTAACAGGAACTCCACCACAGCAATCTGTCCATGAGCTGCTGCCCACATCAGCGGGGTAAATCCTTCCTCATCCTGCAGGTTTATTACAGACTCTAATTCAAAGCGAAACAGGAAAGTAAGGGTCCACTCCTCATTTATCACAGTTTAAGATTAAACATGATATCAACCTAGATATATAGTTAAAAATTACACTATTGTTTAAAAGTCTGGGGTCAGTAAAATGTCTTTGTTTTTAAAATAAATTAAGCAAGGAATCATTGCGTTGATCAAAATGCTACAATAATTCCACAGTAGATTTCTGTTTTACATAAGTGCTCTTTGAAATGTTTTATTCATCAAATAATCCTGGAAAAAAAGGAAATCACATTTCCATCAAAATATTTAGAATTATAACTGTTTTCAACATTAATATTAAAGCAAAATGTTTTAAAATGTTGCTTGAGCAGCTAATCAGCTTATTAAAATGATTTCTAAAGGATCATGTGACACTAAAGACCGGAGTAATGGCTGCTGAAAATTCAGCTTTTCTATCAATACTTTCAAAATATATTCAGAAAACGTTTTAAACTGTAATAATATTTCACAGTATTATTGTTTTATTGTATTCTTAAACAAATACTTGCAGCATTGGTAAGTATAAAAAACATTTTCAACCCCAAACTGAACAGTAGTGTATGTAAGACCAAATTGCTTCACATAAATTTTACAAACAAACTAGCCTTGTTCTATTCGACTGGCTAAGAACACCATCTCTCCTTGTGCTGCCAACTGATGTATAGACAGTGCTAGAAAAGAAGAAAGGTCAGAGTTATAGTTTTAAAGCGTAGGCTGACAAATATCAGAGGACAGTCTTGCCAAATGAGAATGAGAAATAAAAAGACTTACAGTGAACGAGCAACGGCGTGGATGAGACCTCATTTCCACGGTGTTTGTTGGTGAGCGTGGTGGACTGCTTTATCGGAGAGAAGTGTTTAGTGGTTGAAGGCGTGTACACATGCCGAACCTGAATACCAGGTGAGGGAGATGTTTGAATATTACACTCCGCTGTATAGAAAGCAAAAAAAAACAAAACAGGATAATTTAATGACTTTTCTGACAATTATATTCACTGTCATTTTATTCAGCTCACTTGCTTTACCTTTAAATAGCACAGAGGCCACCTCCAGATCCGAGTTCACCTGGTCCTGGATATTTTTACTATCTTCTTCATTCAGTGACTTGACAAAGCGCGAACACACGTTCATGTCAAACCGATTGGGTAATATGAATTTAATGCCCATGGCGTTCTGTGAGTTGCTATCCTCTGCTGAGCCAATGCTGACTGACGGCTCTACCTTGATGCCCGCCACCTCTGGTAATGGGCACAAACCTTCCATCTCCTCTGATGCCATTGGCCACTCAGGATCTGTGATATTCCTAAAGAAGCTACTATAGCTGTTTCCTCAATCCCTTGTAGTAAGTGGATGATGTTTAGTTTCCATGCATAATGCAGCTTTTGTACCTAGGATATTTAGAAAGAAACTGACATTAGCTGAAATATGTGAACTGAAATATCTGATTAGTCTGATTTAACACACTATAGCTATATATGAATAACTCAAATTTGTTAAATAATTTGGGCCTCGGTTTGATTCTGTAACCTCCCAACCATCAATAACAGCAATACTGAAAACGCACAGCTGACGATTCCAAGAATATTATTATAGTATTATAACAGATTCGTGCTGGAAACTAAACCATGCACGTTTGAAAAAGCCTTTTAATCCTGGAAACCAATTCATAATCTCACATGCCCGACAAATGAACGCACTTTAAGTCAGTGTGAGCAAAACAAGGTTAGCCAAACAGCTAACGACCGTTATAGGTTAACTTACACTGTATTTATCAGTGAAACGGAAATGAAACTCTGCTGTACAAATACTTCTCAATTCCAGCATGTGCATTTCCTCAGTTAAATAAACAAACGGAATACGAGAGTCACCGGGTTAGTTCATTTTGCAGCATAGCTTGCTTTCTAATGCAGGATTAACGGGCTGAGGCTGTTATTTCAGCATTAAAAAATATGGTTCATAATATATTTGTGAACATTTTACCACAAATATAAACCGTCGTCTATTTTAAATAATGAAATCATACATACCTACCGAGTTTATAAATATCGTTTGTTTTGAAATGACGGGTTGTTCTTGAGATTGAGTGTAAATAAAGTTTTTTCGAAAGCAGAGAGGGAGGAGTCAAGCGTGTTCATTTATCCATGGTTGGATTTGTAAATGCATGCTTACATTGTAATTACATTGTAGCAATGGTAAGAGTTGTCCCTGCTATTTCTTCAGCTATCGTTATAAAAATGGCTATAAATGCACATAATATTTGAATATTTCAACTTAAATATTTGTTTCATGTTCTTTAGATTCAAATAGTATTAGAAGTAGTTTCTAATACTGTAGTATTTTCATAATGAAAGTCTGGGTAGACAAGGGTAGAACAATATTCTGTTTTAAAAAAAATAATAAATCATGGATTAAAAAAGGAATTAAAAGTTTCCAATGTGACCTTCATATAAAAAGTTCAAGAAACACCCTGCACGTAGGTTTAATTCGGGATAATTGGGTTATTTTTACCAGTCATCTCAATGGCAAAAAGTGTCCCAGTTCACCTGAATTTACTCTAATGGTTTGAAAGTGCAATGACGAAACAAGTTCTATACCTGCCTTTTGTTTATCCAAGTATTTACCCTGCATTTCCAGGCTTTTGTTTATTTTTTTGTTTGTTTGTTTTTTATTACACAAGTTCTAACATGAGTGTTGTGCTTCTTTGGAGTCTGAAGGTGATCTTAGGTGATTTTTGAGAATGTGTGCTCATTAACTCTTGTCATTTGTTTATTGCAAAATATTTGTGTAATTTTGGAATTAGTGGTCCCTGGATATGTAATCCTCTATCAAAGCCATTCTCAGAACTGATTGGGGCAATGCCTAAATATTTATTTAAAATCTGGTCCAAACAACTGAAAAGGAAACAAAGTAGACTAGAGTTTGGCCCACTGCAAACCACTGCAAAAACACCAGGATAATAACATTTCCATTCTCCGCTTGGGCACAGCTGAAATGTTCAGTGCAATTTGATCAGACAGCTGCATTTCTCACTGTAGTACATTGTAAAAAACAATTTGTTGAGTCAACTTAAAATAATCTGTAACCTGGCTGCCTTAAAATTTTAAGTTCAGTCAACTCAAAAAAAGTTTATTCAACTTGAAATGTTAAATTATACTAAGTGACAGCTAAGATATTTGAGTTGAATCAACTTAAAATTTTAAGGCAGCTGGGTTACTTACCCGTCTGTTAAGTTTAGCAAACACAAATATCTAGTACAACTTAACATTTTAAGTTGAATAAACTTATTTTAGTTGACTGAACTTAAAATTTTAAGGCAGCAGGGTAACAAATTATTTTAAGCTGACTCAACAAATTGTGTTTTTTATTTTTTTACAGTGTATGTAAGGGATGCTTGATGAAGACAACATGAAAATTTGGATTGGAAAACTTTTTTTTTTCGTAAATAAAAATTTTAAAAAGCAGCACAACCTTATTTTGCTTTTTAAGTTTATGGCATTTTCATACATCTTGATCACTGTGTAATTTTCTATTCTGCTGTTGAGTTGCTCTGCGATCATGCAATTTTATTGCTAGTTTTTCCCTCTGGTTGCACAATGCTAATCAGATTATATGGGATATACTTAATATTTCTACATAACCTTTCAAAGTTCTGCTTTAGCAGCCTCTAAGCCCCATTCACTTTTGTGTTCTCACTAGCTCTCTAGTGTACTTTTTGTACAGACCCCTGTGTAAATGAAGGAATTTAGGGCAGCGATTGAAACCGACACTATTACCAGCCTTCAACCCCAGTTTTTAAATACACACAGCAAATGGAAATGCTTTTGAGGTCAATTAATCACTGTGTTCTTTGTCAAAGTTCTTTATAGAAACCAAGTTTCTATAAATGCCTTTTATATGCTCTGTCTTTTATCATCCTGGATGTAAAGTTTACTGTTTCTGTGTTGGAGAACTGAAATTTAAGACATCACAGAAAAACTTTGGGTCACATTTGAGAGACCAGCGACCCCTTTGGTAATAGTTAGTATAACATGGTTACAACTAGATCCTAATGTCCTCAAAAATTACTGTAAAACTGTTAAAGTGTTGATGTCAGGCCAATTGTTTTGTATTTTAATGGACCTTTTTTCTTCGTGCATTTAAGACAATAAAACATTTAAGATAAATAAGTAAACACAAACAATTTCAAGGCCCTGCTTGAACTATGTGCAGAGAGCTTTTCTGAGAGAAGCTGATCTGAAGGATCTAATTTGGCTGCTTGCTATTTTTACTTGACTCTGACCCCTCGCGTTTCATGGCTTTAACTCTTTGTTTGTTTTGAGCTGACTGTGAGACTAATTCACACATACGCCACTAAAGCTCCAAAGTGGAGATTTCTTAACTCAATGATTAAGGACTTTGTGGGATGAGGCAGCATTTTAAGCTCTTGTTTAGGTCTTAGCCAGCTTATGTTCCACTAATCTTTTTTTTCTGGCACTAGAAGGCCTGCTTCAGTCAAAACTAAATTTCATCCCAATTCCTACTGAACCATATTCTGGTTTTGATCATACCAATGATATTCATAAAGGCATTTTTATTTACTGAACCACACTCTGTTGAGTTGCATGGAGCATACCTTGATTGTTTGTTTATTGCATATACAAAAGACCAAAACTTCCAAAGAAGATGCATTATAAAAATGCCACTGCTATGTACTGTCTGCAGCTTGAATAGAAGAATTCCAGAGCATAATTATAACCATTTGACCTGTTTCTGTAATTACCCAGAACAAAATAATAATGACTGAGCCAATGGATTAGAAAATCATAGGTATTAATGATCTTGGACAAAACGAAAGGGTGAATTTGCATTGTTTTGAGTTACAGCACTAAGAATAATCAAACTCTGTTTTGTATGCCGGATAGGATTATAAGTGATTTGGAGAATTTGATTAATCCAAGTAAAAAAAAAAACTTTTATAATCTGTTCCAACACAAACACACATAATGCAGTATTTGTTGAAAACTTTGCCGAATCTTAGAGGAGATTACTAGTTTAAAAAATAAGACTATGTAGGCTGACAAAATAAACGGAGAGTAATAAACGGAGCAATTTTGTAGGTAAGCTGCATGCTTAGTAGGCCTACAGACCATTATTTAGGTTATGAGTTTCATGACCAGGGTCAAATATACTCTATTCAATACTCAAAAATGTAAAATAGCACTTTATTTTCCAGTTTTTCTGACATACTTTTTATTTCCCAATTTATATATATATATATATCCTTTCACTGTGTCATAGTCAGCTTTTGATGTTTCTGGTGTTTTATTTATTTATTTATTTATTTATTTTCATCATTTTCTGTTTCCTGTATGTATAAATAATTCTAATTATCAGCAAAAACATCTTGACAGCATCTTTACTGCATGTTAGCACTTGAGTTTTGGTTGTTGGTATTATTACTGTTTTTTTCTAAAACGTTTTAGAAATTGTTTATATAATTATATAATGATATAATATAATTAGGCCTTATAGAAAGCTATTTTAACGAAGTGAAAAAAAAGAAAATTGTGCTTTGGCAAATCACAATTTTGACAAAGCTGTAATTACGAGATAAAAAGTCGAAAATTGAAAAAGTCAGAGTTGTGAGCTAAAAATTGAAATTGTGACATTCCAAGGTTTAACTTAAAAAGTCACAAAGTGTGATGTAATTGTTAATTGGAAACAGACAGCATTGCTCCCCCAGCTAATCGCACAATGATGGCAGAAATATTACACAAAAGTAAGATAAAAAAAAAAATAAATAAATAAAAGATTAAAATTTAACACACATAAATGTGAATAGATGTTCTCACACACTGTATCTACACGACAAGACAGCAGAAGCCATTATAATCAGGGAGGCGGTCTACATTGGATGCGTCGCAACACGACAAATCCCCGAAAGTAAACTGATGTCTCGTTCTATTTCTGTCATTCCAAACCGTGAAGACTTTCATTCGTTTTTCGGAACACAAATTAAGATAATTTTGATGAAATCTGAGAGCTCTCTGACCCTGTAGACAGCAAGGGTCCTACCACGTTCAAAGCCTAGAAAAGTACCAAGAACATCGACAAAATATCCATGTGACATCAGTGGTTCAACCATCATTTTATAAAGCTACGAGAATACTTTTTGTTGTGCAGAAAACTAAAGCAACAACTTTATTCAACAATTCCTCGCCTGCCCGTAACCCTAGCACCATTTTGGAGAGTACCACGACGCATGCGCGTACTTTGATCTGCAGGTAAACAACGCATTTGCGTGATGCTGCAGATGTAGAACGGGCAGGCCTAATGCTAGGGTAATGTGGAGGAGAGGAACTGTTGAATAAAGTTGTTATTTATTTGTTTATTTATTTTTGCGCAACAAAGAGTATTCTCATAGCCTCATAAAATTACGGTTGAACCACTGATGTCACATAAACTATTTTGCCCATGTTCTTGGTACCTTTCTGGACCTTGAACGTGGTATGACCCTGCTGTCTATGGAAGGTCAGAGAGCTCTCAGATTTCATCAAAAATATCTTAATTTGTGTTATGAATATGAGCAAAGCTCTTACGGGTTTGGAATGACATGAGGGTGAGTAATCAGTGACAGAATTAAAATTTTTGGGTGAACTATCCCTAAACAAATTTAATTTATTTATTTTTTTTTGTCATACTTTTACATTTTTATATCTTAACTATGCCTTTTTTTTTTTACATTTGGGAGAACAAAAATTGTATCACATTTAAAATGACTAAAATAATAATAATAATAATGATAATAATAACAACAACAACAACAACAACAAATAATAATAATAATAATAATAATAATAATAATAAAACATTACATTTGTTACATTTTTAACAAGCAAAACTAGGAAATGGAACATTTAAATAAAATATGACATTTATGTGTTATAGTGGAAAATGAACTCCTATTATTAGTGATTCAGAGATTTCTTCTTTTTACAGTTCTCCAGTTCATTGACTTCTGATTGAGTTGGGTAGTTGAAAAGTTTCAAAAAGTGCTGTGAAATGTAGCATGGCAAACGTGCTCGCTGCTGTGCCAGTGGAGGGCTCACCCAGAGCGAGAGATCGTTGCCTGACTGAAAGGCCAATGAGAGTGCAGTTGTGGTTACACGAAATGAGAGTTCTTGTGTTCCCACAGATCATGCTTTTGGACACCTGGGTCAAATTTGGACGTCGGTCTAAATTTGGATTTAAGCACACAGGATGCACATCTACAGTAAACAACACCCAAAGAATACACGCCACAACAAAACACAGACTCCAGATTTATTTTTGCTTATATAGCTTTTTGGGTGTGCACTTGCTAGTTTGGTCTTAATATTATTATTATGATGTTTTTATTTTACCTCAGTAAATTGGCATTTTGTCTTACAGTGTCAGTCGTATATTGGAAACTGACTGACTTATACAACGTACTCAGTTCTCATTTCTCTCTTCCTTTAGTTGTCTCTGTGTTGGGATGTCAGAACATGCACGATGCTGATGGGAGATTGTTGAGATCTGTCATTTGGGGATGATGGTGTGACTAAATCAGGAGCCAGAGGGGGGCAGCAGTGGGAGAGTTGCTTGATGAATAGACCGATAACGTGAGACCCTACTGAACACCGTTGCATGTTTTTCCGGTCAGTAGGATTTCTCCTTTATTCAGAATTCGTGCTGGAGCTTTTGTGGCCAGTAGTTTCTCGGGTCCCCTGCTGTTTTACACAGCAAGGATGTGGACCATGAGGTGATCCCACCTCTCTAATAGAGTGAGGGAGTCAGAAAGATATCGTGATGGAGGGGGGACTGTTGTTGTTGTTTTTTTGTTTGTTTGTTTGTTGGTGTTATTTGTGCATTTGCTCATGAGAGAGATCAGAGGGTTAAAGGCAATTTTTGGGTCACAGCCCAGCTCCAGTCCACAGGAAGGATGGTGGTTTGCTCGATGGGAGATTTCTTCCCTTCCACCTCATGCAGTGACTGTCCAGTTACATTAATGTTGACTAATTTTCAGCTGAGGCCAAAATCGTATCGCCAGTCAAAACACGGTTTATTTTCATTTTATATATCAAACCACCTATAAATTCTCTGAACTGTTTATACCTTCACTCTTTTCTTATTTGTGGTCACTGTAAAAAATTCACCACCTAATGTCTAATTGACTACAGTCAATTTTATGTGCCTGTTTAACTAAGATTTGTGAGATGTTTGTTTGTATTAAAGTAGTAGAATGCTGTCAAAGAAAACTGTTTGATTAAATAAATGAAAGAATGGGACATTTATAGGGTTGTAGGGTAAAAGTTCCCCTCACTGCCTTTATATCTACTTATATTTACATCTCCTTTCACACAGATTTGTGTTGCTTCATCAGTATTCAATAAACCAAATTCTGTTTTTATGATTATACCCTATGGGACCTGTTACGGGTTAAAGGTCACTATTGATTAAATCAGAACAGCATACTACTTGTACTCCTTCTGCTGTAAACAGATACGGTAAAATAGTAAGAGATGCATGGGGTTCGGAATTCATCGTTCATCAATTCATCTCGTCTTCAAATGAAGAATACAATCAGTGCTACGGATGCAGTGTGTAGTGATGTCCAGAAGATGGCAGTGTAAACTCATATTATTGCAACTCACAATATACTGTGTCTAGACTAGGTGTTTTCAATGTTTTAGATGCCACGGACTCCCAAATATGATCATCATCCTGCGAGGGACCCCTATTTTAAAATGTAAAAGACATTTATATAGTTTCTTGTATAAATACCCAGTTTACACTGTGAAAAAAATCATATAATAAAGCAAGTGTAAAATATTAATTGGAAAATATTTAGTTTCTATTAAAATACATTAAAATTCAATTTTTTCTAATGCAATTATTTAAAATGTATTTTAAAGTACAGTATTTATTTATTAATCTTTTTAATCTAAATTGAATAATACATTTTAAATTATTTTTGTATTAATTTCTTTATAATTATTGTAATTATATATACTTCTAAAATATAATTATAATTACAATAATAATAATAATTTTTTATAATTTTTAAATGCTTTTTCTCTAAACATTTCCAAGGATCCCCTAGCACTTCCTTGTGGCCCCCTGGGGGTCCCTGGACCCCAGTTTCAAAAGTCCCTGGTCTAGACACAACAGGAGGTTTAACAACTGCCACATTCTGTCAAATTAATAATAATAATAAAAAAATCAGTACAGTAAATAAGCTGATATTTTTCAGAGAATTATCTTTTTATTTCATTCTGTCTTTCTGTTAGCGTTGAAAGAATCACAGCACTGACTGAGATTTAAATCACACTTGTCTATGTCTTTTTTTTTTATTTTTCAAGTTAGATTAGACAGAGAAATTTACCAGTGGTTTACAGAGAAGCAGAAAAATGACCAAAATCTAGACAGACCTCTTTAAACAATTGTCCTCCAAAAATATTATTTACTTTGTTTGGTTGGTTGCTTGCTTGTTTGTTCATTCGTTCATTTATTATAAACTTTAGGGGGCATCACAGTGTATTTTGACTGTTTAATTTATTCATGTTGTTACCCATTAGAAAATAATGCTTCTGTTTACTATCTCAATTATGCCAAGGATTCACAAAAATAATAAATGGCATGACTTTCATACAGTTTAATACACAATATTTTTCAGACTCATTAAGCATCTCATTCTAGCTTGTCACTGGTCAGTCACTAGGTGGCACTCTATTTGTACACGGATGAAGCACAGACTCCTATCCTCTGGTGGGTTTTCTGGTTAAATTCTGTCTGTGATCCTTGGACTCAGTCCAGCCTGTTGGAGAACAGACAGGAAGGGTGGGCACACTGATTGACTTCCTCTCCATTTCCTGTTCAATTGCCAGGGGCACTTTGGGTAAACCGATCCTCTGACTTTACGGGGTGACACTTCTCTTGACATGTCTTTTTATCTGTACCGACCAGGCACAGTTGGTGTTAGATGATTTAGGATTTACGAGTGATATGGTTGTATATCTTGTTTCACAAGCATGTTAACATGATTTGTATTATTTAACATGGATCATATCTGGCCTAAACAGAGAGGTTACTGTCAACTGTGGTCTCTATCACTGGTTTGGTCTTAAAATAGCATGTATAGAATAGAACCTAACAGCCTTTCTGTTCTTCACATATTATATTATGTATGACACCTTTTTGACATTCAAATGTACATACTCAATATCATGTAATGCCTGAACTTGTTTATAAGGAGTATACGTTTTCAAAAGATGATTACTCCTAGCAGCTTTATACTGTATGTTTAATAATGTATAATAATGTCATATGGCGCCTACCGCATTTTTATAGTCCACACTAATTTTACAAAATGTCATTGTAACAAGTCTGAACATGATGAATACAAGTAAGGATTAACAAGTCCTCAAGGTAAACCAGCCTGACAATGTATGGTCCCTAACCACGTGACTGTGCTGTTGTAGTTCTCTCACTCTCCCAACTGAACATACTAGTCCTACTATGATGAAGGTTTAGCTTATGAATATTAATTCAGTCACACTGACGTTGCTTGGTTACCTTTTCAGCTGTGTGCAGACAAGCAACCTACTTAATATTCATAAGCCAAACCTTCGCCGTAGTAGGATTGGCTAATGTGCGCGTTGGGGGGCAGGGCCATCATTACACACGGAGTTGAAGAGAGTGAGCACCGGTGGCGCATCCACAAGCCCTGTGTCCATTCAAAACAGTCGGCGTCGTACAAGTGCAAGTCACGCACACGGATGTACCGGTCCTGAGTCAGTCAGGATACTTTGTACAAGCAATCTGAAAGCTTTACATTGTGAAGTTGAAGAGATTGCACTTGTATGGAGTGAGGTAAGAGTTATGTTGTCGCATGTCTTGTACAGGTGCCGACGAGCTTTCATTGAAGTGCTGAGAAGTAGTTATTTTCCCACGGCTTCTAAAATGGAATCTTCTTTTCGCCTTCGAATTTTGTTGACAATGTTTTGGAATTGCGGGGAAGTTGTGCCGGGCAAAAAGAAGCTCCAGTGAAAGCTGTCATTGTTTGTAGTCAGTTGACAGTCGCAGCTATGGGAACTGGAGCGCGTTGTGAAGTTGTGAAAAAGTGTAATGAATTTATCAGTATAAGTTGTAACTTTGACACTACTAAGTTTTTAGTTTTAGATTTATTGTTTTATGGTGTAGTTTTTTTTTAATGGCCATTTAGTTTAATTGTTATTCACAATACTGCAATTAATAGTAGTTGCAATAACAATGACTGTGTTTACATGCACAGACTGTTTTGGAGTTATATTATTATTATTGAATGTCATGTAAATACTTTAACTCAATTGCCATAACCAACTTAAGCCAGTATTCTGATTTATAAATCTGAATTTGACAACAAATGTCTGTCTGTATTAATTTTGGATAATGTAAAAACAAAATATCCACCATAAATGAACATCTGTTTGTGCCCACACATAAGTGTTTGTGTATGGTTGAGCTTGAACAGTTAAAAGTCAAAGTTTCTTTCTTTCTTTTTAATAAACATTGTACTAACATTAAAAATAAGTGTCTCATAACAATGGAAAGAATTTGCGAGAATGTGTGGGATAGTGTGAGGATAGATGGGATGCCTTGTTCTGCATGCAGTATTCATACTCTGTGTTTATTTGGAGCCCTGCGGTGACTCTAACCCTACTAATTTTTTTAACCCTAAGATAGAATAAACTTTACATAAATTTGACCCTTAGTACTTATGCAGTTAGATTAATGAGTTTTATGCTGGTATAACATCGAGCACTAATCAGACTCAAGTTAGTTACATCCATTTAATTGAAACTCTATTGTGATTTTGGCCATGTAGCTAGCAGAGCTGTCATCAGAAGTGTTTTAAGCACTTGATTGTACAATGTTGAGGTTGCAGCCATGATTATGTTTACAGAAATCTAGATACACACTTGAGGCCAGTGGATGTATCAGAGCCAAACTGGAGAACGTGAAGAGAAGAGGGGGTGAGGGCATTGTGTCCTGGTAATCAGGAGCGATTTTGACTTCCTCCTTCCCCTGTTGTATCCTGCATGAATGGCATGGCCTGAGAGAGTCCCAGCCCTCACTTTCAGGCCAGAGAAAGAGAAATAGGAGGGTCTGGCATGAAAGGCACTTTGAAGTGCGCTCCTCATCAGTCTTTGTCTCTCTTCTTTGCTCTGTTGAATACTGAGCAAACAGAAGCAACAAAAGAATGCTTCACAGGCCTACAGGGTAGCTAGCGAATATCCCACAAGACTAATGTTAGTCTAGTCACATTTAGGTCTAATGAAAAATGGTGTTTTACGTGAATTTTCCAGTTAAGCTTAATCAACAGTGTTTGTTGGCCTTATGTTGGCGACCGTGAATAATTTCATCCATCGTTTAGTTATTATGGTGGGGTACTTACAATGGAAATGAACAGATTTTAAATCACAAATGTGAAGCTTTTATAAAAGCATTTACATTAATTCTTTTAAAGTTTAAACTCTCTTAAAAGCTGTTTAAATATGATTTTTACAGTCATTTTTCAAGGGTTTTAAGGTCCTCATGGCGACATCAGTTTGGTAAGTAATTTATTTCCATGCTAAAATCATGTTACACATCTGTTGTGTCTTATGGCTATATTATTGAAACTATAAATATTGGCTTTTATTGACCAAATCCTCTTCCATTGTAAATGCCTCATTGTAAACCTTTTTTTTTTTTGAAGAACAAACTTGTACTGACCATGAATTATTACATTAATACTGTATTTTATTATATATGTTGTTTTATAATATTTTCAAGAACATGCAGTAGAGCATTCTCGTCCTTAAGTGTTAGTGTTATTTATGTAATGTTTTATGTACAGCTTTTATAATTTTTTTGTCAAAGTTTTAGTAATTTTGTAATGTGCTTTTGTATTTTTTATTTTTATTTTTATATTTCTTTATAGCTTTATTTTAATTCCAGTTTTAGTAGTAGTAATTCCAACCTTTTTTTTTAAGTTAATTAAAAATTCATAATATTTATATATCTAATATTTATATTTAATTTCAGCTTTAAAAGTTTTAGTTAAAGATAACACAGTTTTGAACGTGCTCTCAGAAAAACCATACCTAAAATGCACTCATTTCAGTCATTTATTGGTGCTGGGAACCAAACTTTTTGTGCATGTTTCACCCCATTACCAGATTTTAGTGCAAGCTCAAAATCCTCATTTTTTCCTTACTACCTTACTATCTTTTTGACCTGTTACACAGAGTGATACAAAGGACATCTGGCATGTGTCAGTAGACTGCAGGTGGAAACTGAGTGCATCTGGCTGAAGTCAGCTTGATTTCACCCAGAGAAACCGAAGCAGGCACAGGTCACTCAGGGCACCTCTCTCTTTTTCGCTCTCTTTTTGCTCACTCTGTTTTTGTTTTGTCTTTAGCTGTTTTTTTTTTTATTTGTCCTATTCATAGTTTGCCTGTGTCTTTTTTTAGAAACCGTTTAATGAAATCTCTTTCTTGTGTGTAAGTTTGTGTTAAGAGCTGTCAGTTTAGTTAATATCATAGAGTAAGTCATACATATTTGTTTCTGAAACAGCAGGGTGTGGCAATTACACCATAAAAGCTCTGATAACACTCCAAACCCCTTTAATGCCTTCCAGGTAAAACTGAATTTGCTTGTGTGTGCTAGAGAGAGAGGGAGAGAGAGAGAGAGAGAGAATTCATGATAATGCAGCATTATTGCTCTTCCCAACTAAAAAAAAACTGAACCCCCACATGAGTAACCAGAAAGACTCAAAAGACCTCATAAAGTATAATATTTCCATCATTTTTGGACTCCAGAGCACCTGCTGAAATATTGTGGTGGGTTAGATGGAGAGAAGATATTCATTCCCAGTGTTTGGGGCCTGGTTGGTTGGGGTTGTGTAACAATGGCTCCGTCTCTATCTAAAGGTTGATCAGAGCTGATGCGTCTGTGAGCTCCAGGCGAAACCATCGGACGACCATCTCCGTTTTTTTCTTGGCCTTATGTTTTCCTTGTTTACTCATTCATTCTTGCACAAATATATGTTCATATGCAACATACATTTGGGATATGTTCCCAGGGGTGTTGGTCTCTGTTTAACCATGCAGTATTCATGGTTTCTGTCTCACAGTGTGTGTGAGTGTATGTGTTACTGGATCTGTAGGCTGTATTGAGTTACAGGTGACGTCATTGTCTCATGAAAAGTCACCAACTACGCTAGTGTTTGTGTGAAAACAACAAACAGGACTCTTGTTTTTAATGTCTTGCACATATTTACACTTTCTTTTGATTCAGAGTACTAATGTCTGAAACGCATAACATGGTGACCTTAACCATAATACCATAATCTCTGAAAACATACGACTGCAGCTAGAACCTAGAATAATTTTACAGCCTGATGCCATTAGAAAACCATTTGATGGAACTTTTGATTCCATCATCCCAAAGTGAGTGGTGTTTTCAAATGGGTTTTTTCTCAAATGTTTTGCGATTTTATTCTATATAAGCTTTTATACAACAGTTCTTTCTGGTCCTCGAATCTGATTGGCTGAGGAGAGTGCAGTATTCCAGTATTATTGGAACTGTATCACTCTGCTTACAGTGTTTCTCACAGCGAGTGTCATGGCAGACGCCCAAATCCACCATAATTTTTATGTCACAGAATGTAGTTTTAAGAGTTTATTTTTTTTTTTTAGGAAAGTATCTACTTGTTTAGACTTCAGATATGCGGTTCGTTAATAAAAATAACGTCTATTTGTAGATTTGCTTCAATGTTTTCGGAGATGTGAGCTCCAGGGCGTCAGCTGCTGTATAGTGCTCATGAACCCGCAGAGAGCAGCCTCACCTCGGCCAGGTCTTCTGGAATTAACCGCTGGCTCTGATGTCTCTATAGTGGTTAAACATGAGATATAATTAATTTTGGGTAAATCTAACAGGCAGTTTTAGGTCTCATTGATCTATTATTTGTTCCAGAGCAAACAGCAAACATTTAATGCTTTATATCAGAGCGCTGCCGTTGTACTTTTAACTGAATTGCCTAGAAACTTTTATGATGGCTGTTGTTGTTTATTAAATATTATTATTATTATCATTATTATTCAATAAATAATATTTAATATAAATAATAGTATTATTTAAAATTAGTATTTATTATTGGGAAACTATGTGTGTGTGTGTGTGTGCGTGTTCATAGTGAGTGTAGTTACATCATTCCACAAGAGAGAGAGTGAGCAGTAAAGACTTTTATATTGAAAGAGACTCAAACAAGGTTGTAAACAAGGACATTATTTTTACTTTCAACAACACCTTGTAAGAGGCAGTCAGTGCGGTCATTGGAAATCAGATGAAAGAATAGTATGACAAAGATATTGCTTTCCTTAGCACACATTCAAAGTAATGTTTTATTGTGAATATGAGATGGAGCTGAAGAATGAAAGCTGTATCAGATGCAGCTAATCACCCTTACTCAGCCGGTCTCTCTCTCATAATACATGACTCTACATAACACAGTGCACTTTTAATACACTCTTAAAAATCAAGGTGCTTTAAAAGGTTCTTCACAGCAATGCCATAGAAGATTTTTGGTTCCACAAAGAACCATTCAGTCAAAGGTTCTTTAAAGAACCATCGATTTCTTACCTTTTTGAATAATATGAAGAACCTTCTTTCGCCACTAAGAACCTTTTGTGAAACATGTTAAAGGTTCTTTATGGAACCATTTAAACAAAAAACGTTCTTCTATGGCATTGTGAAGCACCTTTATTTTTAAGCGTGTACAGTAATATAATAAGCTTTTAAATGAAGCAACTCAGTGTTCTTTCGTTACTAGTTCTAAAGTGACGTTTTCAAATTAGTAACTGAGGCTAGGGCTCAGCTGTTAAACTGTCAAACTGAGGTTTGATTCCGTGGCAGAAGGAAGTAGTTTGCACAAAAGAGGGGTTTTAAAGACACTCCGTTGTTTCTTATGTATTTACACACTCATGCCATTAAACTGTTGTATAAATGCAGTTTTACACTGCAACCATTGTGTAGTTCGTATTGCCAAACTTTAGCTGCAGTCTGCAGCACTCCAAATGCTCAACTTCTAATTAAAGGGACATTTACTCGCCTTCACGTCATTCCAAACTTTGACTATTTCCTCCAGTGGACCACAAAAGATCCAAACAACTTTTTGTTATAAAGGCATGTATATATAAATGCACAGCTTCACCAGTCATAGTTCATGTTTACATTAGACCCAGCTCTCCCACCTGTTGACTGCAAGCGAGAACATGGCAGTGGTGCTTAGGCCGAGAGCAAGTTAGACAGAGAAAGGGCTGCAATTTGATGGACGCTGTGTTCTGACATTTGGAGGATCAAAAGATTAAGCCCTCTGTTGTCCGCACAACCATGTGAACATGTCCCAATTAAAAGGCAAGGTTTTTGTTCCCATCCCTCTCTGAGGATTTGGCCTAATTAAAAGAGAAGTCAGGTGACTATGAGTCAGCAAAATAAAAAGGACAGACAAAAGACAGTGAGGTTTCATTGTGATGCCCTTGTTTTTCATATTTGTTTATGGCTGACCATAATGGAGAGTGTCAACAATGTCAAATACTCTTTTTCTAGTGGCTTTTTGTAGTGGCTGCTTGTGTACGATGTTCTCTTTCTCCCTCTGTGCCAGCGTTCAGTTAAATGTCATGTTTTGTTTTTGTGGTGAATAGATGTTTGTTCTCTCCGAGTTTTGCAACTGGTCTCTTACTCACATGTGAGGGTCTGTTCTGCTCATATGTACTTATTTCTACAGATGTGTTTGGTTTAAGGTAGTTTATTTGTGGGTGTGTGTCTTTACTGTGTTTTATACGTGTGTTTTTTTTCTCCTTTCAGGTGCTGCTGCTGTAATGGAGCTCAGCAGGGGAGAGGTGCCACTTTATGTAAGTCTGACAGAAGAATTTTAATTTTATTCCATACTTCTTTCTCTCACTCTCTTATTTTATGTCTTTTACTGATGTCCTGTCACTCTTGGTTTAACTTATGAAATTCTGTTCTTTTATTGTTTCTTCAGGATCTGTCCTTTCAATTCTCTCTGCGTGCCAAAGGGCAAAACTCATTTATTAAAGACTTTACCTGGGCTTGAGAGAAAACTACTCTAGAAACCAATCTGGTCATTCAGACTTCTGCATTTTATGGGCAGCATCTCCCATAACCGTGTTTACATTCTGTTTGTAAAATGATAGAAAACAGGAACGAAAAGTTTAACAAAGTCTAACTTGCATGTGGTACAGTTTGTGTTTTCAGTTGTCTATTACCTTAGTCTTGTGAAATTGTCTCTCTGGAAATATATGCAGTTGTTGTGTCTTAAAGAGATAGTTCACCCTAAAATGAACATTCTGTCATCATTTACTCACCCTCATGTCATTCCAAAAGTGAATAACTTATATTCTGATCTTTTGAAGGATGTTTGAATTGTTGTCCATGCAGTGAAAATCAGTGGGGTCCAAAACAACATTCATAGCAGAGGCGTCATGCCTATTGAAAGTGAGGGGGCTCCAAAAGACAAACAGCCGAATAATATTTTTATATTTGATGCAATCACACCGGCATTATTAGAATTTTCAGTGCGTCAAATCAGTTCAGCTGCTAAATTCAAATCTGCATTCGCTGGCTGGCACTGAGGTAAAAACAGGCGTGTTTCTACAGCGCTGCGCATTAGAACCAATCACACGCGATTCTGTTGAGCTTTTGAATGCAATGACCAATCAGAGGTGTCGAGAGTGCAAAATGCATTTGAGAATCGAGATATTTCATGATATAGTTAACTTGTTTGGGAATATTTCGAATAAAAAGGAAAAAAATGCCCCCTCAAAAATAATGAGTGCATGACGCCCCTGATTCATAGTATGGAGAGAAAAAACAAAACAAAAAACTCTGAAACAGTATTCAAAATGTAATTTACTCACATTTACCCCTTGCGTAAATGATGACAGAATGCTTATTTTTCTGAGTGGACTATCCATGTAAATGGCAGACTTTTACTTGTTTAAAGTTTCTGGGGGTTTAACCTTCGTGGCCATTTATTATTTCTAAGCATTGCGACAGAGTCCAAAAGAAAACACTTCATCTAAGCCTTAAGATTTGTGTTGAAATGACACCTTACCTTCAACTTTTAAACTGGCTGTTAAAGTTTTTTTTTTTTTTTCTCTTCATTAACTTCCTTAGATTATTACTAAGAAAACATTACACTACTGGAACAGTGTTTTTCCACCTTGAGTAATTATTTACTGCTTCCTCAGCCTGAATATCTAATGAAGTTACTTAAATGACATTTACAGTTGAAACCAGAAGTTTACATACACCTTGCAGAGTCTGCAAAATGTTAATTATTTTACCAAAATAAGAGGGATCATACAAAATGCATGTTGTTGTTTTTTTATTTAGTACTGACCTGAATAAGATATTTAACATAAAATGCATTTATGTATAATCCACAAGAGAAAATAATAGTTGAATTTATAAAAATGACCCCGTTCAAAAGTTTACATACTTGATTTGTAATACTGTGTTCTTACCTGAATGATCCACGGCTGTTTTTTATTTATTTATATTTTTTTTATAGTTGTTCAAGAGTCCCTTGTTTGTGCTGAACAGTTAAACTGCCCACTGAGAAATCCAGAAAAAATCAGGTCGCACAAATTCTTTGGTTTTTTAGCATTTTAGTGTATTTGAACCCTTTCCAACAATGACTGCATGACTTTGAGGTGTATCTTTGCACACTGAGGACAACTGAGGGACTCATATGCAACTATTACAAAAGGTTCAAATGGTCAGTGATGCTTCAGAAAAAAAAAACACAATGCATTAGGAGCCAGGGGGTGAAAACTTTTTGAATTTGAAATTCAGGGTAAATTTAACTTATTTTGTCTTCTGAGAAACATGTAAGTATCTTCTGTAGCTTCTGGAGGGCAGTACTAAATAAAAAATATATATATTTAGGCAAAATAAGAAAATGTACACATCTTCATTCTGTTCAAAAGTTTTCATTCCCCGGCTCTTAATGCATCGTTTTTCCTTCTGGAGCATCAGTGAGTGTTTGAACCTTCTGTAATAGTTGCATATGAGTCCCTCAGTAAAAAAAACAGCTGTGAAGACACAGTATTATGAATCAAGCATGTGTAAAATTTAAACGGGGTCATTTCTATAAATTAAACTATTATTTTCTGTTGTGGACTATATGTAACTGTATTTTATGTGAAATATCCTATTAAGGTGAGTACTAAATAAAAATAACATGCATTTTGTATGATCCCTCTTATTTTGGTAAAATAATTAACATTTTGAATATTCTGCAATGTGTTTAACTTCTGGTTTCAACTGTACATGTATGTATTTGACAGTCTGTTTTATGGAAACTACTTGCAGTTATTCCGAGTTATACATTTTAATCCACATGTGCATGTTTGAGGATTCAAACACATGACCTTGGCCCATGAAACCATAATCCAACTTCTTATCTACATGTTTTTTATACAAATTGTAGAACTGTAGCATATCTGTTTTTTTATTGCTGGCCCAAATCTTTAACCCCTAGGCTGCAGGAGTAGATGTTTGAGAGGTGTTGATCCCTGGACAGGAGGCTGTTGTGAATTCTGAAGCTCTCTTCAGTGTTTGCTGGCTCAGCTGTATAATCACAGTGTGTGGGGTGAACGAGAGAGTCGCACAATCCTTCTCTGTGACCTCATTATGAAAGAGGGGCACTATGTGTTAGTTGTGTAAGCTTTTTAAGGTGTGTGTGACTGTGATGGGGATAATGTGTTATTGTAAGGGGATATGTTGAGAGTTTATAGCAGACTTGCATAGTGTCAACGCTCAACTCCCACTACGGCATTGCAGACAAAGTCTCATTCACTCAGAACTAAAAGCAATTTGTGTGTGTGTGTGTGTGTGTGTGTGTGTGTGTGTGTGTGTGTGTGTTAAATGCTTTCAGGTGTTCCTAGGTAAGTGGTACCTAGTGTGGTTGAGAAAGTGTGGTTTTTCACTTTCAAAGATGTGCTTCTTGATCAGCAGGTCAATTTGAACAAAAGGTTCATATATGTTTCAGAAGAACGGCATTGACTGTGACAAAATGTTTCACAGCAAAAATTACTGTAATGGCAAATTTTGAATTGCACTCTTAAAAATAAAGGTTCCAAAAGGTTGTTTTTGCAGTAATACCATAGAAGAACCATGTGTGGCTCCCCAAAGAACCTTTCACTGAACAGTCCTTAAAAGAACATTTTAAAAATCTAAAGAACCTTTTTCGAATATAAAAAAACCTTTTCTGCATTGTGAAAGGTTCCATGGTAAAGAAATTATGTTTTTTGAGGAAAACATTTCTGCATTTGTTTCCATATAATAAACTGACATGGTGCCCCGATTTTGAACCTCCAAAATGCAGTTTAATTACGACTTCAAACGATCCCTAATACGGTTGTAAACGATCCCAGTCGAGGAAGAAGGGTCTTATCTAGCAAAACGATCTGTTTTTTTCATTTAAAAAAATACAATTTAAATACTTTTTAATCTCAAAAGCTCGTCTTGTCTTGCTCTCCCTGAACTCTGTGTATTCTGACTCAAGACAGTTAGGATATGTCGAAAAACTCCAATCGTATTTTCTCCCTCAACTTCAAAAGTCATTTCAAAATCATCCTGCATCACTGCAGAAGTACCGACCCAGTCTTTGCAAAGTGAACATGCAAAGAAGATCAAACACCTTCAATAAAAAAGGTAAAACAGCGATATAGGATGATTTTGAAGTTGAGGGAGAACATGAGATGGGAGTTTTTTGACATACCCTAACTGTCATGAACCGGAACAAAAACAGTCCAGGCAGAGTAAGACGATTGTTTGGCATTAAAAAGTATATAAATTGTATTATTTTTATTAAAATAACGATCGTTACGCTAGATAAGACCTGAACTTGCATTTTGGAAGTTCAAACTCGAGACACCATATCAGTCCATTATATGGAGAAAAATGTAGAAATGTTTTCCTCAAAACACATAATTTCTTTACGACTGAAGAAAGCAAGACATGAACATCTTGGATGACAAGGGGGTGAGTACATTTTATGTAAATCTTTGTTTTGGAAGTGGACTTCTCCTTTAATATTTTTGTAGAAACAGTGATGGATTTTTCAGGATTCTTTGAATAGAAAGTTGTTGTCAAGCCAAAGTTATTTCAATCCATGGTTTCATGGCACAACCAATTTGGATGTTAGTTTACACTTAAAGGAAACAGACAAACATTGTAGTCCTTATGGTTCAGCTTAACATACTGCTGTGGTTGCTTCACTGTTGCCATGACATTTTAAATAAAGCGAGTGGGTGTGGATGTTATTAACTGCAGTCATTATGACTGTATGTGCTCTTTCAGTAGATCTGAGTGGGTTCAGTTTATGTGTGTGTGTGTGTGTGTGCGTGTGTGTGTGTGTGTGTGTGTGTGTGTTAGCATGGCCCTGTGTGCCAGGGTGTGCCTGGATATTGTTGGCCAGACCCGAGTCTCACCTGGTGCGCAGAGCCATGAAGAATGTTTAATGAGTCACAGTCAAGGAGAGCAAGTTTCATATCACCTGGTAAAGCCTTAATGTCACAAATTTTCCTACCACATTAGAGCCCTAGTAATGTTTCATTAAGACTTTCATTGAGTTTAAATGATGTTACTATAACTACAATGTTCATGATCAAGTTAGTTCACTCAAAAATATAAATTCTGGCATTGTCATCAATTACTTACCCTCATGTTGTTTCAAACCCATAAGACTTTTGTTCATCTTTAAACTCAAATGAAGATATTTTTAATAATGCCTGTAAGATTTGTATCTCCATTGAAAGTTCATTCACCCAAAAATTTCAAAATGTTCATAAAGATATTGTAAAAGAAATCAAAATAAATTGAGCAGTTTAATCCAAGACTTCTAAAAAGATATGGGTTCTTTTTTATTATGAACAAAGTTTATTTTAGGCCATTCACTTATTGATCCTCATACATGCATAGGATGCAACATATATGATAAATAGGAGCATTTTGTAAAGAAAACAAACTAAGAATATTTTTCCTACCATATCAGAGCCCTGTAGCTTATCATTGAGACTTTAAATTACATTACTGGATTTGTAATGTA
The DNA here is from genome assembly GCF_022985175.1 of Labeo rohita. Taxonomy (NCBI): domain Eukaryota; kingdom Metazoa; phylum Chordata; class Actinopteri; order Cypriniformes; family Cyprinidae; genus Labeo; species Labeo rohita. The sequence goes on from NC_066873.1 coordinate 25,027,563, forward strand.
CATTAAACACTCTTTAGTTTATCCAAACTGTTAAAACACTAGTTTTCTTGACTAGTTATGAATGATAAGAAGTACTCATGTGGCGCACAGCAGAGATATGGAGACATGATGTTTGACATGTTTTGTTTTCCAAACATCATTACAGAGATAGTGAAGTCGGGCTCTGTGTATGGGTTCTTCCGTGAAGTGAGGAGAGCTGTGTTGATATTTGACTGGAACAAACAGCATTATAGAAAATGCCTCTGTGTTTGTCTGTCAAGTATTATTCCTGATAACGCTGAGTAAACTCCAGCTAGGGAACCACGGAGTGCTGAGAGCATGATGCAATAAAATGAGTTTGGGTTTACCATATCTAGTGCTGGGGTTTCAAGGACCCCCAAATATAATGATGAACGCCTTCCTAAAATATTCACCACTGTTCAAAAGATTTTTTTAAAAAGAAATTGGTACTTTTATTCAGCGAGGATGTATTACTTTTTGTGCATATAAAGTATAACTCATTTTACTTCCTGTATTTGATCAAATAAATGCTCTTTGGTGTGATAAGAGACACCAAGAAAACATAAAAAACATGAAAATCTTATGCACCCCATACTTTTGAATGGTGTAGTGTAAAGAAAATTACATATTACTGTGTCTGTGTACTGGAAAATACTGGTTATGCTAGCAGTTGGTTGTCTTGATGTTCAGCCTTCTACATTAGGTGGATTCTGGGTGTTATGTGATGTGGGTCATGACTGTGTTAGCTGTTGGCACGGCTCCCTCAGGAATTGTCATTAAGCATACAGAACTTCGTTCTTGGACAACTTTGGAAAGTTGGAATCTTGTGAGTCATGTTGGGTCCATAGGGGACTATTTGGACAATCTTCTCATGTGGCACTGTGAGCTTGGAAAGATTTCTGTGCGCTGTGTTTTTCCTATTGCTGTGGACTGCTTTGGATATCAGTTGGAATCGCATGGAAGGCATTTCCTCAATGAACACATGATACTCTGTTCTGGTTAAAAACTTACCTACAAACCGTGGCTGTGAAATTTAGCCATATCATGCCTGAACATCATGCAGATGCATTGAGCAGAACAGCTCCGAGAAAAAAAAGGAAAATTATTTTGTGCTGGTGATGACCTAAAAAACGTCTATTTTTGTATGAATCATACATAACCAGACACAATATCCATTTATATTCTCTATGACCGGGTGCTGAGATGTTATTTGGGATATCATCAGTATCCAACAGTTGCTAGATGATCAAGATGATCAACGTCTCATTCCAAACCTGTAAGACCTTCGTTCATCTTCAGAACACAAATTAAGATTTTTGATCAAATCTGAGAGCTTTCTGGCTCTGTATAGACAGCAACCCAGCTGACACATTCAAGGCCCTGAAAGGTAGTAAGGACATCATTAAAATAGTCAGTGTGACATCAGTGGTTCAACTGTGATGTTATGAAGTTGCAAGAATATTTTTTTGTGCACAAAGAAAACCAAAATGGTGACTATTCATGAATTTCTTCTCTTCCGTGTCAGTATTTGCATTAGGGTCCTGCGCCAGTACGCTGGCTCCTGCTTCAGCAACACCACACGTGTACATCTTACTGTCGTGAATGTGCGTAGAAGGCTGACATGGAAGAGAAAAATTTGTTAAATCAATTTGTTAAATTAATGCACACAAAAAGTATTCTTGTAGCTTTTTTAAAATTAGGTTAAACCACTGATATTTGATAACCTGATAATCACTATTTTAACAATATCCTTACTACCTTTGTGGTCCTTGAATTTGGTAGTGTCGTTATCTATGCAGGGTCAAAGCGTTGTTGTAAGCGAAGCTATCTACACTGTATGATGAATAAATCTCTTACCACACACTATACACACGTGTGTGACGCGGCTCTGACACGACCACAGGAGATGATCGCGGTCACTCTAGTCAATGCTTGTGTTTGTATCAGCCGAACCTCCACATGTGTTTCGACCCCCTATACCGCACAAATCTATTGCACGGCTCCGACACGGCCACCGGTGCTGGTCGTGGCCACTCTAGTCAATGCTAGTGTTTATAACGGCTATGCCACGGCTCGATGAAGCATCCCAGAAGTGGCTCTCCGCGCTGCATCGCTAAAGTAGGCTAATCCCCTACTTCATCCCTACCCACCCCACAACCATTTAAATTTCCATAGGTGGGATAATGATATTCTAATGAGCCGCGTTGTGACATCATAACATCCAGAAAACAAACGCTGTAGTCCAAAGGAGCTGTTCATTTTAGTTCTTGAAAAGGGATTTTTTTAAAAACGAAATATCTCCCTTTGGAGTGGATTTTGAGATTTGTAACTTTGTAGATCTTTTTATGCCCAAGCATACAGACCGCACACTGACTAAAGTTCAAAAAGTGAAAAAGCACAATAGAGAAGATGAATGAAGGTATTACAGGTTTGGAACGACATGATGGTGAGTAATTAATAACACAATTTTCATTTTTGGGTGAACTATCCCTTCAATTAACTTATATTTGACTAAATAAGTTGAATGTGATGTCCACTAAGACCCAGAATTACGCTTTGTCTTTGAAGGTTATTCAAAAAAATGATCTTTATTTATCCTGCTTATCCCATATCCAGCATTCTTTGGGTTTACCTTATCAGATGATGTAATTTCATATTATTAAATTGGTGAAAATCCCTTTTACTATTTTTACCCTCATTTGAAACTATTAGTCCAAGCCATACTCACTCCCACAAAGAAATTCTAAGATATTACATTCTTTGACATTCCTTCTCTGTTTTGTTGGGACAGGAACACCATGATCAAAGAAAACCTAACAGGTGATTATCTCTAATAAAGAAGACATTTCTGGATGTACCATTTCAGCTCACTAAGCAGATTATGCCTCGCACAGACTTCATATTTCATAGCTAGTCAGTAAAGCTTGAGCTGTTTGGTCAGGTGGCTTGTCAGCTACACCATCCATACATATTGGATGGTTGATGTCAATTAAATCTGTATTTGATTTATTATTTAATTTTCTAAATATTAATGGTTTAATATTAATCAAAATGAATGGCAATCACAAGCTTCTAGTGAAAAAACAAACTGCAATAGCATATAGTAGATTAAGAGAGGAAATATTTCCCTATCTGCAATTCTTAACACACACAGAAATGCAGTCAGTCAGCCCTCATACAAGAGTTTAGCAGTCATGACATAGCAGTTATTTTACATTAAATAATGAAATAAAAAAAAAATAATTATTTTAACGAGTTTGTCTAAAGTATATTAATGAAAGTTTATTGTTGTAAATTAATATATAAAGGTTTTAAGACCCTGATCATGTTCTGCAAATCCTGCTGATAAATGAACAAAATATTTTATAACTTGCATTTGTAGACTTTTAAATGTTAAAGTTATGACTGTAAAATGTAATGTTTAATGTTGTAAGTCTACTGTGGTGTATAATTGTTACTGAGTGACAGAGAAGTGAAGTAGGCGGATCCATCTGCATAACTTTTATTAATAAACAAAGATGTGGTCATACACAGGTTTGGGGCGAACAGTGACAAACAGGTATATGAGGGCAAGACACAAGAGTAATCCGTGAAACAGGCGAGGGTCGATAAATGGTGAATGTAATCCAGGGGGCTAGGCAAAAGGGTAATCAGATAATCATGTGAGAGATCCAGGGCAGGCCGCGAAACAAGAAATAACTAGAACTAGAAACTAGGAAGTGGCTCCGTAACGCAGCTAACACTAGAAGAGTGCTAAGCGCTGTGCAATACTCTGCCCAGAATAGTGGGAAGGGCCTCGTATTTATACCGTTTGTGATTGGCTGCAGCTGTGAGCGTGGTGAGTGAGGTGGAGTATGGGAAATGTAGTGCAACAGTCTGTGTAATGGCAAGGCGACCTCTGGTGGTGAGCGGACTGAGAATCAGGACCAGATTCGTGAAGACAATACTGGTATCACCCATCCTTGATGATTCATGTAATTGGCTGAACCTCCAGTTAATACAAGAAAATTATTGTTTATGTTTATAGTTTTAAAGCTTTGGCACATTGTTCTGAAACTAACTCTACTGGGTAGATGTAAGAATAATTAAAACAAAATTACTCAGACTTTTATCACTTAGTGTTGCAATTATTTCTAAATGCATTGACTAAAGTGGTTTTTATTCTAAGTGTTTAAAATTTGCTTTACTTTAAATTTAAATGTTGTGTATCAGACTAGATGTAAACTGTGAGATGCGCAGACATCTGAAACGATGGCAGAAAGACATAATCACTACTGCTAACCTAAACATGGATTTGGACATGAATCCTGTTTGAACATGAGAACCCATACACGCCCTTCTCAGGTGGCAGTGGCTATGTCACTGGTAAGGAAACACACGCATGCCGTCCACAGGGACCAGGATATTAGTGAGGTGTTTTTCTTCCAGGAACTAGTCTGTAAACAGGTGCTGGAGACAATAACATCCCCTCATCGATCCAAGGAGTAATTTAGCTCCTGCTCTTTTCTTCATTTATAAGCCAGGGTGACAACAAGACTAAACATAGGACAGAATATACAATTCCTAACTGCTCTGGTTTATCTGTTGCTTACAATATTTGAAATTTAATCATGGGGTTCAGTAAATATTATTGATGTGACTATAGCATAATTTTCTAAATTAGTATTTTTGGCTTGTTTTCCATAAAATATCATCCTTAAAACAAACATTTTTGTGTAGTCTAGACTTTTTCACTTATGTCAGACGTATTAATTTCTTAAGACTAATCTTATTAAATGAATAGTCTTTTGGATATGTCCAGTTTCCAAATAAAATGGGGAAAATAATTAATTACCTTTATTTTTTATATTTAATTTACTGGATTATCTAAAAATGGGAAGTACCACATGATGATTAAAATAGAAACCATTTTTAAACATGACTCATATTGTGACATAAGCCACAATGCCCATAATGTTTCCAAGTAGAACTAAAACCAGGTCTATTAGATTAAGGATTTGAGAGTTTTACTGCTATAAAACGGCAGCAGGATTGCATGGGAAGAAAGAGAAACGCTGTAAATCGGCACAACTGAGAGACAGAGTGAGGAAAGAAAAGAGAGAAGCAGAGAGAATCCCATGCTCATCATTCATCCCTATGTGAAGTATACAGAGCCTGAGAAAATAGGAGAGACCTTACCTTTCCCTCATTCCCACACCAAACCTGCTCTGTATCCCTCTTCTCTCCCTCCATCACTACATCTGCAGGGCCTCTTAAATGACAGGAAGTGAGGGAGACGTCTGGTGAAGGAAGGCAAACAATCAAACGGGGGCTTTATGTTGAATGAAGGGAGAAAGAGAAAAGTGCCTTGTCACACACATGCCTCTGGCGAGACTGAATTTACTGTTCACCTCCCTCTTTTACGGGGTGTTTCTTTGATCCAGGGTCTGTTTAATGAAATCAGAGTGTGGAATTATGGGTAAATGTCTATGAGCCGTGTGCGTGTTGGTAGTGCGTGTGAATGCCTGCATTGATGATGAATGATTGTGCTTATGGATTTGTTATTTTTGTGTGCTTGTGTTGATTTACACAATGGCTCTGTATTCTTTTAGAATAACTTTCCTTGCTTCTGGATGTATTTTGTTTGAGATTTTGTGGCTTTTCATTTTCTTATGTTTTTAGCACATTTGTTCTTTGTTTATTATAGTGTTCATACCATTCTGTAGCATGGTGGTAACACTTCACAATACAGTTCATTAATAGCATTTACAACATGCATTATGTCATGTACATTCAAATAGTCATATAGCTTACAGTATTTTAAAACGTATTTATTAAATATACATGAACCATTGATCTGTTAAAGGGGTAGTTCACCAAAAAAAAGAAAATTCTGTCATTTTTGGGTGAACTATTCCTTTAAATATCAGGCCTATAATGTTTGTTAATAATTTATCTATTTTTCTTCCATGAGATAAGAGTCAAAATGTGTATAATTTGATTAGAGGAGAAAAATCAACTATTCACAGTAGATATTTAATGAAACAATAGAGCTGAGCACAGTATTAATCAACATGCATGACCTCATACTTTTGATAACGAGTCCAGCCACTGATTAATCACCCTAATTACTTTGTTTAAACAATCTAATAATAAGCAGTTAAGACTCCTAATAGAAAATAAAGAAAAACATTTTATTCAGAGCTTCATGAATGGCTACATGTTCCACATTTGAACTTTATTGGTCCTTTAACTGAAAACCAAGGCCAGTTTGTTTCACCAGGCAGACTTTGTTTACACTTCCTTTAGGATCTTAATTCGGAATAAAGCAATCAGGATCAGCAACAGCAAAATCAGTTCTATTTCATTTGTCTCTCATAGAGTCCATCTGACGGTACTGTTGATCTGTAACAGCTGCATTTGAGACCAGAAAGACCCATTTACATAAACATACAGCCTTGGCGTAGACCTCAGATACACTTTAAATAAAGAATTACTGTTCTCTCTTTCTCACACACGCACAAACACACACATTTACTTAGTTGTCTAAAAGGGGACATTGCATAGACTTCTTTTGTCAGCTAGTTATAAACAGGCCTGCCAACTTTGGAGTGCATCTTGGAGTGAGACTTTCCATGGTGGAATGGGTGGGGGTTTTGGTTGCGGATATATGTCACTCCTGAAACTTTGCATGTGCAGCGTATGTGGCAGTGAAGCTCTTATTTACATCATGTCTACACTTTGCTACAATGAGAGGATTCGCGAACGTGCAGGAAAAATTCTGACGTTTAAAGATGAGTGAATGGCCAATCACACTGGTCAATGCTACTAAAACATGTTGTAAGTAGAAACTTTTGATGCTTTCCAGAGTGCAAACACAAATATGCACTATTTGCAAACACAAATTTGCCAGTATCCTATTATTACAGTTTTAACTGAGGGTGCTTTTGACTGCATGAGAACGTGTCTCACACACTGAATGTGTGAAAGTTGGCAGCCCTGTTATAAATACTATATCCTAACCTAAACAAAAAACTTTCTGCATACTGTTTTTATAAGAGGACATTCCCAAATGGAGGTTTTTGGAGATTTTGTAAGATTTAGCTCACTTCTGGGTACAAACTTGTCTCCAGTATATGGTTAAGTAGGTACACCTTTTCATAAAAATGAAATAAAGAAACCTGTCCAGTAGGATTATGCAGTAACACTATCTAGTTTGAGGTTTAGGACGGAAAGCGCAAAAAATCATGTGTTATTTTTGTCTGTTTCAATCATGGTTTAGTCAAAGGCCTTAGGAACTGGGCTGATTTGAGGGTGTGTTTGTGTTTTTTGCTTAGATTTACATCATGATGTCCTTTGCTGTGGTATAACCAAATTTCTATGCAAACAAGTCTGTAAAGGGGGAACCTAATGTTCAGTGAACAAACGAATATGGCTGGAGAGAATAAAGAACATTTCTTATCCACTGTTTTCACCTAGTGCTGCTTAATGAAAGACATTGGAGGTCCGTATCAAGTCTCATATGGTCTCAATCTTCAGTGTACTACAGCACCAGACTTCATAGTATCAGCATTAGCAAGCTAATATTAACAAAAACAACATTAGTCTCTCTCATTCTCATTTATCTTCTCTCTCGCAATCTTTTCCCTATCTGTTTAGTTTTTGTTTCATTTTCATTTTGACTAACAGAACATTTCAGTGAACTTTATTTGCCTGATAAATAATAAGCTCCATTCCCAAAGATTTGTCTTGGCTTTAAAAAAATATATTTTTTGACAAATTTATTGCGACATGCTGTGTGTAACACAAATCATAATGTGGATTTAATTGTCTTTCCTTTCTCTCAGGGTCAGGTGGAGGTCTGTGTGAAGCTGCAGTTGTCACTGTGCGTTCAGGAAGAAGCTGACTACTATGTGGTCCTTGTGGGCTCATCCCTTCACCATGTAACCGCAGCTTACAGGACTGAGGATCAAGAATCAATTAGATTCACTGTGCCTGGTGAGACACTGAATAAATCACTGGATGTAACAGATGTATACGGAGCAATTATCTCTGAACGTGTAAAGGCCCGCTCACACCAAGAGTGATAACTAGAAAAAAAACGTTCTGATTCAACCACTATTATTGCTTTGTGTCGTTATCATTCTAGTTGTGATTTTCATAGATTTAGAGCGATTATTACAACTTTATAGTTCTAGTTATTTTTATGTTCATCGTCCTTGGTGTGATCAGGACTGTAAGGGGATTTCCTGGTGCCATGAAAACCAGTTTTGTGCTGTATTGTAGTAGTGCTTGTTTGTATATGTTGAGGTGCGAAGAATAAGTGTTTCTGTGGAAACGAATAGTTTGAGGGCAACAGATGCCTGAAAGAAACAGTTCAATCCTGAAACATAATGAAACTGAGATATAAGCTTATGTTACATGATGGTTTTAACTGTCAGTGAAAGCAAAAATAAGCCAATGCCTGACTTTTTCATATAATATAAAGTTCCAGTGTTCATAACATCCTGTTTTTGTGTTTTGCCATGTGACCTGATTCAAGACAGTAACACAAGACAGTACTGTGATGTACAAATATTACCCTAGTTGTCAGTGTTTCAGACATATTGAAGGAATCTGTTGCAGCAGATGCTGTAAAACAAACTTAAGTTTTTGGAAAAAGCTAAACAAAAGCACATGTGATGAACTATAAAAAAACAGACAGAAATATTGAGGGAAACGAGCAAAATTGAAGCTGCAAGCAGCATTGAAAGGGCCCTCGCACCTGGGCTTACCACCAAAAGTGGTAAATATAGAAGCAATATGTCAGAGTCATTTGTATGTGCCAAACTTCCTGCTACCAGGTGGTGGCGCTATGACTATAAGTGGATATTGGCATGTAGAGGCCTTCAGGCCAGCACTTTTATCAAACATGAAGTTTGGTGCAGATTGAACATGGTATGTTTGAGTTAGTGCAAAGCATGACGTATCCTGTGCCCAACAGGTGGCGCTATGATTATAACTGAATATTGGCCTTTAGATGTGTTCACTTTTATCAAACGTGTGAAGTTTGATACAACACCTATTCCCATGGCAAAACATCTAACTCTGTCAGGCCGCCAGCCCGCCACGGACACATCCTTTAACGAAAACTCAAGATCTTCGCATTTTAACATTGCAAAGGGCTTTAGATCAAACTGACCAAATTTAATGTTGATGCCATTAAATCTCTATGAGGAGTTCGTTAGAGCATAAAACATGCCACTTTCTGTTGCCAACAGGTGGCACTATGGCTATAACGTAATATGGTCTTGGGCATGTGTTCAGGACAGGACTCTTATTAAAGATGCAAATTTTGGTGCAGATCGGCTTTGTATTGAATTAAAACAACTTCGTTTTTCATGGTGAAACATTAAAGTTTGTCAGGCCACCCCGGATACGCTCTTCAACGAAAACTCAAGATCTTCGCAATTTAATGTCACAAAGGGCTTTAGATTAGACTGACCAAATTTGGTGTTGATCTGTTTAAATGTCTAGGAGGAGTTAGTTTAAATTCAATACCAGAAAATGGCAAAAACGGCACAAAACTTGCAGAGAAAATTAGAAATAACAGACTTCCTGTTGGGTTGCGGACTTCATAACGGTGGACTTTTTTTGTTGCTATGCTACAACGGGCTACCAAATTTCATACATGTATGTGAAACACAGTTCGAGGGACACTTCGTTGAAATTTTATAGGTGGCGCTATCGAGCCATTTTGCCACACCCACTTTTGAAAATTATTCCAGATGTAAATTTTCACCACTTTTGGCGTGTGTGCAAAGTTTCATGAGTTTTGAGCATGTTTAGGCCCTCAAAATGCTATTTATTTTGGAGTAGACGAAGAAGAAGAATCTGAGCAATTCCAGTAGGGTCCACGCACCACCGGTGCTCAGACCCTTATAAACCAAATACAGTGTGGTTGGACAACAAGATCAACATGATGTAGTTGATCTAAGCAGATAAAAGAGCTATCATTTAACAAATTTGATGACCTGCCTCACCTAATCTTTCTCATCTTTTCTTCATCAAGGTCACAATGTTCCAGAGAAAGTATCTGTGGAGATCTACTGCTGTTTGAGGGACAGCAGAAGTCACATCAGCCCTCTCTGCAATTCAGGACAGCTCTCTCTGGAGTACGTACGGGATGAGGCACATGAGGTGGCGGAGCAGCTCGTGAACTTGACATCCAGCAGCTATCAGGATATCCTAAGGAAATTCTGCCCAGAGAAAATGCTTTCATCTCAGTCTAACCATTTAGACCAGACCGGCCAGCATGGAACAGATGGGATTTGTGATCCAAAGGAATTATTTCAATTGGAAAGCCTAGCAGAACAGAATGTTTGTGAACAGGGGAATTTCAGCCAGAGAGAAGCCTCAGGAACATCAGAGTTTAATCCAGAGCACAGATGCACAGTGGGACAACACAGTGCAGTTGATGAAAATCACACAGGCCCTGGCTAACTTGCACTTTCTGGGATGGGACAGCCAAGTGGGACAGGAGAAGCAAGGTCAGTCAGTTTTCACTCTTTCATTCAAGTACTGCTAACCCTTATTTTAGTCCCGTCTACTACACTAGATTCTGACCGTTATGTACAAATAGATTTGGCAAAGTCTTCAAACAAATGAGTTCTCAGAAAAAAGTGCACTTCAAAGAACTATAACCCAGCCTGCCATTATATTCATGTGATTTATGTTTTGGAAACACAGATCACCTTTCTGAAATGTTTAAAGCCTCTTCTGATCTTTACAGATGTGCCATTGCCATTTAAGAGACTGCTTGAATGGACTGTATGCATTACATTCTGATTGCATTTTCCTTGTGGGTGTATAACTAACTTTTGTTTTGGACCAGTTTAAATGTATGGACCTCTGCACCATGTTTGTTATGGCTCGTTAGTGGAACACAGGATTAAATTCAAAAGCACTTTAGTTACAACTGAGTAACTCTAAGTAATAGTGTTTTGTGTTCACTTTGAAGATAGACTCATCAAGGTGAATGGTTTTGAGGTCTTGAGCCATTGAATCTATGCATAATATAATATAATGTAATATAATATAATACAATATAATATATAAACTGATCTTGTCATCAGCATTTTCTGCTTACTTTTGACTTGTTAAAAACTGGTGAGTACGTTTCGTATACACAAATTAAAAAAAAAAAAGTAAAAGATTTTTATTTTTTTTTTGTGTGCTTTGGGAATTTCCAATTTGAGGAAACACTGTTGCGTCAGAGCAGGTTATCAGGATGAGTGTTAGGAGCATGGTTCTCATGTGACACTGTTTGTTTATACAATATCAAAACAAACAGTTATACAGACTAAAATAGTGAACAGTAATTTGACTAGTCTTGTTGGCCAGAGCACAGTTTGAGCATAGACGTTTAACTCCTGGAATATTGTTCATTGAATATTTTATTTCACATACACTGCCAGTAAAAAGTTTTTTGAACAGTAAGATTTGCAATATTTTTAAAGAAGTCTCTTCTTCTCACCAAGCCTATCTGATCCAAAGTACAGCAAAATTTTGAAATATATTTACTATTTAAAATAACTGTTTTCTATTTGAATAGATTTTAAAATGTCCTGTAATCAAAGCTAAATTTTCAGCATTATTATTATTATTATTATTATTATTATCATCAATATCAATATAATCAATTTTTTTTAAGATTCTTTGATTTATGTGAAATAAAAATTTGTGCACTGATGTAAAATAAAAAGCTTTTGTAACATTATACACTACTATTCAAATGCTTTAAACAGATCGAAAGTGATGATAAAGACATTTATAATGTAACAAAAGATTTCTATTCCAGATAAATCAAAGAAACCTGAAAAAAAAAGCTTTTTTTTTTAACATAATAATAATAATAATAAATGTTTTTGAGCAGCCAAGCAGAGTACTAGAATGATTTCTGAAAAGATAATATGACTGGAGTAATGATTCTAAAAATTTAGCTTTGAAATTACAGGAATAAATTGCGTTTTAAAATATATTAAAATAGAAAACAGTTATTTGAAATAGCAAAAATATCTCAGTTTTACTGTTTTGCTGTATTTTGGATTAAATAAATGCAGGCTAGGTGAGCAGAAAAGACTTCTTAAAAAACATTAAAAATCTTACTGTTCAAAAACTTTTGACTGGTTTTGTACGTGATCTATGTTTCTTTGTATAAAAACACTTTGTGTTTTAATAGGTGTGTTAAATTTTGCATTTAAAAATATTTGCATATATTTACTTCCTTTTGTGCGTATTTACTTTGTTCAGCTTTATTTAATTGCAGTAGTATAATTCATCTGAATTAGGAAATATTACACAGAGTAAATGTAAGTCCTATTGATCCTTACATGCATATTGATATAAGAGAGCTGTTTAACGCTGAATATTCTGGAATGAAAATAATGTCATATAGGTTCTTCCCTTGAATATAACAACATGTTAAAGGGATAGTTCACCCAAAAATGAAATTTCTGTCATTAAATACTCACCTGCATGTCGTTTTAAACCTGTAAGCCCTTTCATCTTTGGAACAGAAATTAAGATATTTTACCTTAATATCTTAATATCTTAATTTGTGTTCTGAAGATCTTATGGGTTTGGAACGACATTAGAGTAATTAATGACAGAGTTTTAATTTTTGGGTGAACTACTCCTTTAAAATGCACACTGTAAAGTGATGTTTTTTATACAAATACATTTTGCACGTGTGTGTGCATGCAATATAGTGCAGTGTAGTAGTTGTTATGCTCTGGATCTCCTTCTAATTGAGAATGGATACTGTGCTCGTTCCATCATGGAACATTAACTAATTTCTTCAACAGTGAGAAGGGAGAGAGATTTAAAGAATGTCTCTAGTGCACACGGGGCCCCTTACATAACACTAGAGATTGTTCGCGGTAAATTGCACAGTTGAATTAACGTTCATGTCATTGCTTTGTCTGAAGAACGGTGTGTCAGCTTCAATTAATGACAGCATTCTTTGGCAACATTCTTGCTAGTCTCAGGGAAAATAACAGCAGTTTATCTCACAAGTGTTACTGCTTGTTTTAAGGGTATCAAAACAACCTGGACATTCACTTATTGGATATGAATATGTTTATCTGATCCTTTAAATTGGTCTTAAACTCCTGAGAACTATTGCTGTTGGCAGTTTGCTGAGATAAACAGCTTTAGCACGCTACTCTTTATAAATCTTACCAACAAAACAAATCGAGCAACAGCAGTCCTTTATCTCTCAAACAAATAACTGGTTTGGTTTTTGCAGCTTCTTGCAAAATATATAAGTGACGTGCTTGCAAAAATTGTAAACCGACAGCAGTGTGATTTGGCTATGGAAATGTTGCTTCACCTTGCTGACACTCGTCTTTTAAATCAAAACAGCAGTTCGACTACCACCATCAATATGAGCAAAGAGTCGTAGACATCTGTTCAATCAATTACTGTGTGCGTGTGCTATTTTACAAACACACCAGTCCGGTTTAGAGTCCCTTCTTTACTTTGTCTGTCAACACCCAATAACTTGTCCTCCGTTCCACTGAACCATGACAAAGAAAATAATCCCACACCTATACAAAGCTTTATCCACTTGATTCTTTATATCCTGAACCTCCTGAGTTTCATTCAGATGAAGATGAGTCTGCTTGATAGAAATCATTTTGTACTTACGTTTGCTGTGTGAGTATCCTGATAACCTGTTGAGCAGGTTTGAACTCAGTTCTACGCATATTACCCTTAAATATCTGTGGCCTACGCACACTTATGGGAAACTGTAAAATAATAGAGGAAAACCGAAAGGGTGTCACATTCATTGTAGATTGAAGGCTGGATTGGATTAAACATTCTTTATGTTTTTTGACTGGACCTATCCATGGACCGTATTTAAATCTTGGGCCCTTCATTATACACCTCAGAGACCATGTGCAAAGTGCTTGCTGCAAGTGTTTTTCACCCTACCGCATGTTTATGACCAGATGTGTACCACACAGAGATTAGCCGTCTGTTTGAACTCTAAACCATTGATGTGCATGTCTACAAGGGTATTATTTTTTTAGACATCGTTATACCTGTTATCAGACAACTGCTTGTTTGCACAGAGCATAAAGCACAGATGGGCTCGCATACAAATGACAAAACATCTTGTGTGTATTTTAAAACTTTTACACTTACCAATTGGGCTCCTGATTTCTGAATTGTAGAGATTTTTATTTATTTGACAGAAAATTTCTTTTAGAACAAATTAAATTAACATATATTAAAATTTAAATTTGTGTGTGATTTTAATATAGTTTGATATTTTTTGAGGGGAAAAAATGTTAATGATTTCAGTTTGTATTTGTCAAAAGTTTGCATACACTTTGTAGTACCTGCAAAATGTTAATTATTTTTTTACCAAAATAAGAGGGATTATACAAAATGCATGTTATTTTTTTTATTTAGTATGGACAAGTATATTTCACATAAGATGTTTCATATCATCTGAATTTATAAAAATGATGCCATTCAAAAGTTTACATACTCTTGATTCTTAATACTGTGTATTACCTGAATAGTCCACGGGCCTTTTTTTGTCTGTTTGTTTTTAGTTCATGAGTCCCTTGTTTGTCCTGAACAGTTAAACTACCAGCTGTTCTTCAGAAAAAAAATCCTTTAGATCCCACAAATTCTTTGGTTTTCCAGCATCTTTTGTGTATTTGAACCATTTCTAACATTGACTGTATGATTTTGAGATTCATCTTTTCACATTGAGGACAACTGAGGGAATCATATTCAACTATTACAGAAGGTTCAAACGGTCACTGATGCTTCAGAGAGAAAAACAATGCATTAAGAGCTGGGGGTGAAAACTTTTGGAATTTTATCTTATGGGAAACAGAAGTATCTTCTGTAGCTTCTGAAGGGCAGTACTACAGGAAAAAAAATGTTGTTGTGTCAAAATAAGAAAATGGTACACATCCTTATTCTGTTCCAAAGTTTACACCCCTGGTTCTTAATTCATTGTTTTTCCTTCTGGAGCATCAGTGAATGTATGAACCTTTTGTAATGCATATGAGTAATCAAACAGTCATTGTTGATGCTGGAAAACCAAAGAATTTGTGGGACCTGAAGTATTTTCCTGAAGAACAGCGTGCAGTTAAACTGTTCAGGATAAACAAGGGACTCCTGAACAGCTATCAAAAAAAAAAAAAGCTGTGGATCATCCGGGTAACGATACAGTACAGTAAGAATCAAGTGTATGTAAACTTTTGAACAGGGTCATTCTATAAATTCAACTATTATTTTCTCTTGTGGACTATATGTAAACCGTCTTTTATGTGCAATGTTTTATTCAGGTCAGTACTAAATAAAAAAATAACATGCATTTTGTATGATCCCTCTTATTTTGGTAAAATAATTAACATTTTGCAGATTCTGCAAAGTGCATGTAAACTTTTCATCTCAACTGTAGTTTTGCTTATATATTGTAGCTTTTAAATATCATTCATAGTATATACCAAAAGTCTAAGAATGCAGTCATGCCCTAGTATAGTGAAAAAGAAACGATATTATGCAATGGACTAAATCTGGGGGTGGAATTAAAGAGAACTGTGCATCACTTAAAAGCATGACACACACACACTCTGCAGGTTACAATATCATGCCCACATATACTATTTATGTGCTTGTATGCCTTATTAAATAACCCATTTCTCCCAGCATAGGAAAGGGAGAGTCTTTTTTAATTGTATTTATCAGTAACCTGTCTTTCTTAAATGTAAAAAAATGACTTTCCAGGTCTGATCATTTATCATTCTCTGTTTTATAGATACCCTTTTCAAGGAAACACCTCTACATTTAGCAGTCCGTTTGGGGTTTCCCCACCTCAGTCACTTCCTCCTCCAGGAGTCTGAAGGTCAGTGGATGGTTCCCATAGTCGACAAGGAAGGCCATAGTCCTCTCACGCTGGCTCAGAAACACGGAGACTTGACGCTCATCTGCGCTCTAACAGAGTGAGTCACTCCATCCAGCCTGACACAATACACTATAATTAGATTACATGTGAAAAAAATCCATAAATCACTGGTGTGTGACCTCAGTCATTGATGCAGTGTACAGTAGGGGCTGAGTTTCATGTGTCTTATGACTGTGTTATGATCAGTCCCTCGAGGAGCAGTGCGTGGAGGCCAGTGTGGATGTGTCAGATATGGACTGATGGCTCTCAGCAGCTCCGTATCTGCCCTGTCACCGAATCTATTAGTCTGACTGTAAAAAACAGCACACAGACAGATGCACAACACAGTGTCGAGCTGTACAGAGAGAAGAGCAGAGAGCCGGATACACTTGCAAGGGTGAGTCTGCATTTACATACAGGCATGGATGCCCATAAAAACAAATTTCTTGGAAACTCTTTCTTTGTTTCCTGCCTTTTCTTGTAGAGCTATCGAAAGAATGTGGAAATCGCATGGGTGTTGTTTGTGAAAGGAAGGACTGAGAAAAGACAGGCAACAAAAACAACAGAGTGAATCAAATGACTATTTTTACTGATGTTTACGGGTTATTTATAACAACAAAGACAGACTAAAATGAGCCTAAACAGTCTGGTTTCAAATTTTTGATGTTCATTGTTACTCTATAAAAATCTTGGACTTTGTTTAATCTCCACCTAAAAAGTGGTGTATAAGAAATAGCAAGATTTTTTTTTGTTTTCAGGTTATTATTATCTGCTTATCTGCAGGTTATTTTATTTTCTGCTTTTTGCTCGTAAAGTTTTACCAGTTAAAACGAAACTGAATAATTTCATTACAGAACATAATTGAAAAACTGTTGATGTTTGTAAACAGCTTTGGAACACAAATTTCAAACACTCCCCTAATTTGCTAGTGATTGATCAGAGGTTCAAGGTTCATCTGGTTAGCATAGCCTTGTTAGCCCCTGCTGGTAAATGCTGTAACTACACCTTCTGGACCCCAAAATCATCTCTCTCTATTGACATTCATTTAAAAAAAATAATAAAATTAGTTGTGTATTCTAAGTAAATATGGCTAATATTCATTTTATTTTGGAATAATAATTTGATGTGCTTACCAAATGTTATGGAAAAGAAAGTATTTTAACAGTCCAGGTGAAATAATCCCCAGTTGGAAATACACCTCTCAGCTGTCCTGCCCGCGCTCTTACCTTCATTTTTCATCTGCTGTCTAGAAAAAAACCTCTAAGAGCAGGCTGCAGGAGAATGATGTGTGAAACAGAGTTTTATGAGTCTATAAATGACCAAAGTCATAACTTTGGAAACTTTTATTGCAGTTTACAGTATCATTTACAGGTATTGCATTGAGCAGCAGACTGGTATTTCTCAAATAACTGTTGGCAGACATAACAAGATCACCAGAAAGATTACAAGTGCTATAAATCATGTTCCTGTGGTTTATACATACACTACCAGTCAAAACTTTTTGAACAGTAAGATCAGAAGCCTCTTCTGCTCACCATGCCTGGATTTATTTGACCCAAAATACAGCAAAAGCAGTAATATTGTGTTATTGTTTTACTATTTAAAATAACGGTTTTCTATTGGAATATATTTCAAATGTGATAGTTTAAATATTTAATAATTTATTCCTGTGAGCAAAGCTACATTTTTAGCATCATTACTCCAGTCTTCAGTGTCACATGATCCTTCAGAAATCATTCTAATATGCTTATTTGCTGTTCAAGAAACATTTATTGTTGTTATTATTATTATTATTATTATTATTATTAATATTTGAAACAGTTGAGTACATTTTTTCAGGAGTCTTTGACGAATAGAAGGATCCAAAGATCAGCATGTATCTGAAATAAAAAGCTTTTGTAACATTATACACTATAACATTCAAAAGCTTGGAGTCATTTTTTTTAAATGCAATTAATACTTTTATTTAGCAAGGATGCTTTAAATTAATCTAAAGTGATGATAATATTTATAATGTTACAGAATATTTCTATTTCAAATAAACGCTGTTCTTCTGAACTTTCTATTCATCAAAGAAACCTGACAAAATTATACTCTGCTGTTTTCAACATAATAATAAAAATAATAATAAGTGTTTTTTGAGCAGTAAATCAGAAATTTAAAGTGATTTCTAAACGATCGTGTGACTGGAGTAATGATGCTAAAATTTCAGCTTTAAAATGACGAATAAATTTCATTTTAAAATATATTCAAATAGAAAAGAGTTATTTTAAATAATTTTTAAAATATTTTAAAATATTTTGCTGTTTTTGCAGTACTTTGGATCAAATAAATGCAGGCATGGTGAGCAGAAGAGACTTTAAAAAAACATTAAAAATCTTACTTTTCAAAAACTTTTAACTGGTAGTGTAGTTATAAATATATATAATTTAAAATGTAAATGTACAGTATATTTATACATTTTTAAATGTAATTTATTGCTGTCACTTTTAATTTATTGCATCCTTGCTGAATAAAAGTATTAATTTGTTAAAATCTTCTTGACACCAGTTGAATGTAGTGTATGTGCAATCAGAATAAGGTTTTAAAAATGCCTTGTTGACCATGTGTTTAGGATTTCTTGACATGCGTGTATAAATCCATGGAAAGCATGCATTTATAGCCAGATCGGAAGTATGTGAATTATTCACAAACCAAAAAGGTTGATCAGGAATCCGCTTCATTCCAAACTTTTGTTCCACTGATGTCAAACACAAACACACCTAGAATGTGATTCTGTATCGGACCTGACAGTTTAACACGTGTTACAGGTGGGGCGACTGAGCGATCCGTCTGAGGGGAGCATCCACACATCTGATGTATGTTCCACAGGTGAGTCAGAGCTTATTTTAATACATTTTACCTCAATACATAAGACTAAAATATCTGTCAAATTTAGCAATAATGAGCTCAGTCCAACTATTAAACTAGAATCTGGGATTGAAGCTGATATTTGTGGGTTTCTGGAAATTAGATGTAAGCCGTGCGGTGAGAATTCAAACTCCGCAAGATCAGTCCTGGCCATAATGTTCCTATGATTATTTTTCACTTTATTTCACTCCTCCTGTCTTGGGGTTTATTTTATGACTAGTTTCTATATTTTGCTCTCGCCAAGGTCTTATCACGTTTCATCCTGCTGAGGTGATAAATTTTCCTCTCTTCTGGCTCTCACTTAACCTCAGTCCTCCTTCTGTTATTCTACTTTTTCTTTTTCTTTTTGTCTCTCGTTCCTTTCCCTCTTCTTGACCCCGCTCTCCCCACACCCGACTCTCTCTCTTTCTGTCTGTCTGTCACTGTGAGTTAGGTCTGGCAGGGTTGTTAGAGTACATTGGGTGAATTTGGCTCAGTCAGGAGGACATTGTGGTAGAATGTGGGATGGGGAGTACACATACACTAATACACACACACATACACAGAGCAGTCTTTGTGAGGGACCTCCGGCTGGTTTCCCAAACATGTCCAGTATGAGGAGACACATTCCTCCTGGGTGGGCCGAGAGACAGAGACACTATATGTTCGGGAGGGGTAAGAGAGGACAAAATGAGAGAAATAATCTGCCTACAGTTCGACTGATCAAGAAAAAATGGCCTGGTGTAAATACTATAAAGAGACACAGAGAGATTGCCAGCTTGTTGTGTTGACAGCAGGAGCCTCAGCAGGTTTAGCCTCTGTGACCCTGTGAACTCAATGCGCAGACACTTCCTGTCACTGCTCACCATGGTAATAGGTGTTTCGCTTTTCCAACAGAAAGGCTTGTTTGTGCTCAAGTTTTCAGTTGTGTGTGAGTGGAAATCAATTTTCATGTTTTATTTGTTGTTTCTGCTCCTCAGATCTGAACAGCCAACTGAGAATTGAGGATGAAACCCTGGTGGATAGTGTGAGTGGAGTTATTTTTGTGTGTGAGTGTGTCTAAATCAATTCTTGGAATCAGAAACAGAATAATGGATCACTTAGTCTTCTCCAGACCTGCCAAATGTGCTCTTGTAGTGTTTTTCTATTCGCTAATGGACAGATGTTCTTGCCCGTGTTCTGTTTTCGTTCATGAAAACTGTTGAATTGTGGTGTGTGAGTGTGTTTTTGTCGTCTTGTTTGTCAGGTCTTTGAAGAACAGCTTGTTCTCTGTCTGGATGAAGAGGATGAAGATCTAAACACATTTAACTCAGGTACACGTGCGTACGTCCAAGGAATGTAATGTAATTCAGCAAAGACGCAATAAAAATTCAAAGGCGACAGTGAAGACCTTTATAATGTTACAAAAGATTTCTATTTCAGATTAATGCTGCGCTTTTGGACTTTATTTTGTTTAGTAAAAAAAACACTGAATGCATCACAGTTTCCACAAAAAAAGCACCACAACTGTTTAAACACTGACAGTAAGAAATGTCTGAGCACTAAATTAGTATATTACACTGTGAAAAACAGCATAAAAAAAGTTGTTTCAAGTGTTCGTGCTGCCTTAAAATAAAGTTTACTCAACTCAAATATCCACGTTTTCATGTAGTACAACTTAACATTTTATGTTGACTAAACTTAAAATTTTACAGCAGCACGAACACTTACTTTAAGTTGAAACAACTTTTTTTTAAAAGTTGTTGTTTTTTGTTTTTTTTTTACAGTGTAATTTCTGAAGAACCATGTGACACTGAAGACTGGAGTAATAGCTGTTGAAAATTCAGCTTTGCCACCACAGAAATAAATGACATTTTAAACTATATTAAAATAAAAATTAGTTATTTTAAATTGTAATAAAATTTTACAAGATTACTAATTTAACAAGATTAAAAAATGCAGCCTTGGTGAGCGTAAAAGACTTCTTTTAAAAACATTTAAAAATCTTACCAATCCCAGACTTTTGAACAGTAGTGTACTAGTAAAGAGGAGACAAATATATATATATATATATATATATATATATATATATATATATATATATATATATATATATATATATATTGGTAAAATATATAAAATTAAAATTTTAATTTTTTTTTTTTTTTTAACTACATTTCTTCATAGTGCCATCTTGAAATTAATTTTTTACTTAATTTCGACTGAGGCAGAATAATTAAGCTTAGTGTATCTTAAAGGGGTCATCGGATGCTAAGTTCACTTTTTCATGTTGTTTGAACATTAATGTGTGTTGGCAGTGTATGTACAAATCAACCCTATAATGATAAAAATCCATGCAGTGGTTTTTAATTAATCTGTAAAAATAATATCCCCTTTTTCAAATCGAGCTATTCTCAGAGGCCCCTCCCATGAAAGTTGATTGACATGAGCTCTTACCTCAGACCAGCTGAACAGTCCAGTAACTTTCCTTGTTTCGATGCCGAAGCAGGGATGTAAGTTAGACAAGAATATCTTCAACTGAGTGACTGAGATGTTGTGTTGCTGGATGTAATAATGAACATAGTGGTCGTCATGTACTCCCAACATCTGAGCCCTGAAGATGCAGTAGATTACATTTGTTTGTGAATGGAATGCGCCTCCCGATCTACACATATCCGTCTATGTTTGCGCAAATCATTCATGATCCAGCTTCACTTACAGCAGAAGTGAGTAAGCGTTTTTTTATGAATCTTTGCGATCGCCTTTCCTTATAACATGGTAGTTAGGAAGTTTAGCAGCTAAATGCGGCTAAAGTAAACAAGATCATCATTCCACAGAGAGAAGAGAGGGGCGGGGTGAGCAGAGCTTATTTGCATTTAAAGGAACAACCCCTTAGAATGAGATGATTTTTGCAGAGCTCATTTTGGCAAGGTAAAAAGGGTGTTGTTTTACAAAACCGTTGAGAATTTTTAATCAAAGTATATTAGAGACTTTTCATTAAGACCCTAAAGAATCATATCAACCTGTGGAAAATGGGCATCCGATGACCCATTTAAGGCGCTGACTGGGTGTGTTTAAACAGTTTGACCAGAGCATTTAAGATGTTAGAACTGAGATTATGGAATTAAGTTTGGAAAAGAGTCTGGTCATGTGTCATGTTGGATTTCTGATGCCAGAAGTATTTGGTACAAGCCATTTTTGCAGCTTTGTTTTAGTAGACATTCTGTTTGGACTGGAGATGAATTTTTAATGGCTTATGAAATTCTTTTAAGTAGACATCAATAAGAAAATTTGATGTTGACTGTCATTGCTTTATGTATGTACTTGCATGCACGAGAGGGGCTTATTGAATATGGAAAAAGCAATGGACGGATGTTGGACGGATGTTAGCCTAATTTACTTCAGTGCAGTTGCATAGGTTTGGCCAAAGAAGTAGCAGAAAGAAGGAACAGGAAAGTGTTTAATTTAAGAGGATTCTTTGAGGTCACAGCAAAATCATGTTCATTCAAAACAGACATCTTGTGTTTTTAATCATACTCCCAGTGTATTACAAGTACAGAGTAGCAGGCACTGGCAACTCAACATATTCATTTTCTATCTAAATGAAATTGTACAGACCTTCTGTTCAGTGTTCATTGACTGGTTTCATGTCATCGCTGCTCAAGAGGAAAAAGTGCCGTATTCTGATTTCAGGCACTGCTACTGCTCTTATGGGTCTGCTGTCCTTAGTTTAAAAAGTGCAGTTTTAAGTTTTTTTTTTTTCTTTTTTTGAGGGAGATTTATAGGCAAGGAAGGACAGAAGATGGGACTCTTTTCTATTAAAACGGCTTTGGCCCCTTCAACCCAACTACCCTCTCACACAGACATGCACATTCACAGTTTCAACTGTAAAGTGGAGACAGGAATGTTAACAAGCTTAGATTTTTGAACTTGCACAAAAGCTGACATTTAAGATGATGCTTTAAAATTTAGCCCACAGAACGTGTTCCTCATCCTAATGCTTTCACTGATTCTTCCAGTTCCCAAACAGATCTATGTTTACCTCAGGGTTTACTTCTCTAGGTTCTAGGGGTCTTTTTGTTCAGGCTTGGATTTTATTTAGTTAAACCTAGAAAAAAAAAGACTAATAATTGTGATTTAATCTCATATTTTTTTTTTTTTTTTTAGTTTTTAAAGAAAGAAAACATAGGAAAGTAGTATGTATGAGCATTGTCAGTTTGTGAAGAAGAAAGTTGTATGACCTATGGATGATATTTCATACTATTAAAGGGGTCTTTAGGGTCCTAATGAAAAGTCTGTAGCATATTTCCTCAATGATAGTGCAAAACAACACCCTTTTACCTTGTCAAAAAAAAAGCCCTGTTCACAGCAACCGGTTCAGTACATTTTCTTTTAAATGCTAATACAAACTGTAGCCGCGGAACTGTTGCTAACTAGCACATTATTAACAAAGGCGATTTGCAAATATTCATAAAAAACCTTATACTCACTTCTTCTGTAGGTGAAGCTGGATCACAAATAATTCACGCAAACATAGACGCACTTAGGTAGATCTGGGGCGCATTCTCTTCAAAAACAAAAGTAATCCTCTGCATCTTCAGCGGGAGTAAATGACGACTGTTGTGTTCATTATTACATCCAACAACAGAACACCTCAATCGCTTAGGAGACATTCTTGTCTATCCCGTTGTGGCGTCGAAACAATGGTGGACTGTTTATAGCTCACTCAGGGTGGGTCTTAAAAACAGCACTGTCAGTCAACAGTCGTGGGAGGGGCCTGGGCCTGTGTGACATCACACAGCCAAGAATCTGAGAATGGCTTGATCTGAGTAAGGGGTTATGCTTTATAGGGATTAAAAAAAAAAAAACATTGGGTGGATTTTTACATTTTTATCAACATTGTTATCATTATAGGGTGGTTGTGTACACACATTTATGTTCAAACAAAATATAAAAGTGAATTCTGCATCCAATATTTTTTTTTAACATAATTTACATTATTACAATACATTTCTCCCAGCCTGGCACATAAGGCTCGATTAGTTCCGAGTTTAATGAAGGCCCGCCTTCCAAAAAAACCAGAGCCGTGTCAGGCACTTTTATTATGGATGGATGCATATTATTGGACTTGTTTGGACTGATGAGGAGAAACACCCATCTATGCCGTTCTAAAGCTTGGGAGTGCCAGGATAAATTTTAATATAACTCGTCTGAAATAAGGAAGTCATATACACGTAGGATGCATGGAGGGTGAGTAAATAATACGCTACAGTAGTGTTGGGTCCTGTCGTCAGCCTGCGAGATCGCCAATACGTGATGCTATCATGCTAATGCATTTAATTATTTACATTCTTAGTTTCAAACATTATCAAAGAACATCATCACTGATTAGCCTAGCCTATTCTAGTGCAAGTTTATACATTAAAAAAAAATAAATAAAAAAAAACTTGCGTTATAAGTGAAGCTATCTACACTGCATAATAAATAAATCTATTACCACACACTGCACACGTCTGTGGCACGTTACGGCTCCGATGCGGCAACCAGAGTAGATCGTGGCCTCGGGCATGTGTTTCGCCCCCTGTAATGCACACGTCTGTGGCTTGTAACAGCTCTGAAGCGGCCACTCTAGTCAGTGCTTGTGTTGATAGCTGCCGCGCTGCGGCTCATTGAAGCGGTTCTCAGCGCTGCATCGCTAAAGGTAGGCTAATTCCCCACCTCGTCTCTACCCTCCCTCCAAAAGATTAGAATTTCCATGGGCAGGATTTAATTTAATGATATTCTAATGGAGCATGTTGTGGCATCACTGCATGCGGAAAACAAACATAGTAAAAACGAAATATCTCCTTTGAGATTTGTAACTTTCTAGATCTTTTTTATGCCCAAAGATACACACCACACACTGACTAAAGTTCAAAAAGTGAAAAAGCATAATATGACCCCTTTAAATTATTACATTAAATTAAATATTAAAATGATCAAATTGCACCACATGAAAGAGGCAAATGTCTTGAATTTTGTTAAATCACTTTGGGTTGATCTGATCTTCTCTGTGATAAGTGCAGTATAATTGTGTATTAATTTCTTTAAATAATCTTGTTTTGAGCCTAAACATTTGAAAAGTAGTATAATACTGACCCATGATAATGATTAAAGGAATATTTATTCATTTATTCATTCGCACTCACATATGCAACCCATTCTCACTATCCGAGCTATGCTGAATTATCATTTCCTTATTTCTCGTTTTAAACACACACACACACACAGACGGTTAGCCACTAAAAAATCTGGAAGCAGAGGGAGGAGAGAGCTGGGGTTGGAGCCCAGATTTCATGAGAGACTAAAACAGTCACACTCCACAGAAAAGAGCAGGCCGACTGGAAGCAAACCCTTTTGGAGGTCTCTATTTAAACTGAATGGACAATTCCACTGTGATAGCAGTAAAGGAATAAGAACATGGACAAAAAGGATATAAGAAAAAAGGAGTTAAATCTGACAATTTTGTTCACCTACTTTCACCTATCAGGAGATCTGTTTTCATAAGGAGGATTTTCTAAAGAGCTACACACAGACATATAGAATTGAGTTGCAACAGACTCATGGTAACATTTAAAAATCCTAACCAGTGAAATAAAAGTCTTTTGTTGGTTTTTAAGACCTTTGGTGAACTGAATGGGTCTGCTGTTTGGATTACTGGAGCACATGTTCTCACTGAAGGATGGATACATGCACACACCGAGTGGTTCTCTAGCAGAGACTGAAAGTCCACCACATACAGAGAGTAATCCGTCTCATCTCAGGCACACACACACCTGGCTGTAATACTACTTTTTAAAAGTTCCTGGCTGGTGGCGACTTGGCTTTGGCTTGCTAATGTGTGTTGTTGAGTTGTGTTGTTGCATTTTAGTGGGTTTGATTTGGTGAATTGAGTCTGTGTTTGATTCAGCTTGTGCTGTTGAATTCAAGCGAGTTACTTTTAAATAGTTGTGTTTTGTAGGATTGTCTGTGGGATTTGAGGCTGATTTGGTGTCATTTTAGTTTTTTTCTAGGATTAGGTTTTATTTTGATGCAGAATGCAGTTTGTTTTCAGTGCTATGTTGATATATATTTATATTTTATTATATACAATTACAATCTTGTAAGTATCTTGTTAGTTATTATTGGCTATCATCACTAGTGTTGATTTTTCAGTAATATCATGTTTTAAATAGAGATAACTTTGCAGCACAGATTTTCCCGGAAAAAGTCAGATGGAAAATTCTGACAAGCACCCACAACCAAGTCTTTGATTTGCACAGCTGTTTATGAATTTTAGATCTTGTTCTAGATTATATTGTGGGCTACCAGTCTGGGATTGGTTTTAAAATGAATGATTGTGTGTTACAAGTCAGTTTGGCTCACACTTGGGCTGTTTTTGAGGCGATATGTGACTCATTTCTGCCTGTGAGAAGTTGCGTTACAAATTAGGTTGCTTTGCACCATCAGTTTATTAAAAAAATTGTTTCACATCGAAATAGCAGTTTGCTGTATTATTTGTTTATAAAGAGCAAGGGGAGGTGTGTGTCCTTTTGCATCCCAGGCCCTCATGGGGTTTTATTAGCGTGTATGGTTAATGATTTCTAAACCTTGGCTGACCTTTTGGATTCCTACAGACACCTTCGTTTGAAAATCCCTCTGTCGTGCTCTCCCAGGTCCAGTTTGAGTTCTGACCGAAAAAAGTGGGAGTATAGAGTGTCGAGACTGCACCCACCTTCTCCGACACGCGCACAAACACTCATCTCCTCAACGCTTATCTGAGGAATCTGCATTTTTTAGAAAGGTGTTCTCAAACTCCTGCGTAACTCCTTGGTGATTTTACTGTTATGTCTTTCGCAAACGGAGCAATTGAGGAAAATTCAAAAGATGGATTCTGATTCAGACTCTCCATTTAACTACTCGTGGCCGTCCTTCCCAAAGATGAGAATCCGGAGACGGACATCAAAAGCAGGTAACTAGAGATTAATATAGAGAGAACCGGTCTGTACGAATGATGCATGCAGCAAAGAGACACATGCATGAAAAAAGCACACATACACAGACTAAAAGTCTTTGGTTGTCTCGCATGACTTTAGTTTGTGTTTTTGTCAATTGTTTTTGGTCTGTGGTGCAGGGCAGCTTTACAAGCTTAATTCAGCAATGAGTCAGAGCTCAAATAGCCGGTTCTGGTTCAGTACAATGGGAGTCTCGGGAGATGTTTTTGATAGGACATTACAGTGGTTATTCCATTTCTCACCTCAAAAATGTGCGTGATCATCCTGACCAAAAATGGTGTCGTTAGAGGTACTATCCAGACAAGGGTAAAGGAAAAACTTCACTGCCTGTCGGAGGTCAAATGAAGTTAGTCATCATTAATCATTCGAAAGCAAAACTGCATTATCCAGTTTTTAGACAACAGTTATTGTGTTATATTACAAATGCATTAGATCTGCTTTTGAGTTAATGGGTATTTAGCACACATGAGCCCTGTGTTTGGGTTTCCTGCAGACGTGTGATTCACCGAGTGATCTGAATGAGTAAGTCTGTGTGTATGTGTGTGTGTGGCGTTGACGTCAGTATCTGGTTTTTCCGTTGTTGTTGGAAGGCCTACACATGCATCCTTCATGATGGGATGCCCTGGCAAGTTATCGGAATCGCACTTTCCCCTAAACATACTCGCTTATCTTTACCAAGACACACACCGCTGATTATGTGCCAACATATACACATCTTTTGAAGAGTGTGTTTGTGTTTATTTGACAAAGTCAGTGGAAATTTTTACTATGGTACATAGATTTGTGTTTCTGCACATACCTGTAAAGGTCATTACATGTGTGTGTGAGAGAGGCGGAATGTCTGTTTCTTCTATTTTCTTGACACACTGCACCACTGTGACAGCTTTGGGACCACAAATTTCATGTGTGTGTGTGTGCAGAAGATAATTTGTTATTCAGAGGTTTCTTCTTCATAGTTTACTTTGTTGGATTTCTAATTTCAGGTCGCTTTGAATGTATAAAAAAAGTGGTAAAAGTGTCTGCTAAATGAGTAATGTAAATGTAGATGATACTGTGTGAGAAACAATATACACTATAGTATACCATTCAAAAGTTTGTGCTTGGTGCGTTTTTTTATTTTATTTTACTTATTTTTCTAAAGAAGCTTTTTATGCTTACCATGGCTGCATTTATCTTCACTAAATATGCAGTAAAAACAGTAATATTGTGAAATATTATTACAATATAAAATCACTTTTTGCTATTTTACTAGGGCTGCCCTCAACTAAAAAATTTTCTGGTCTGCTAGTAGTCATTCATTTTAATTAGTCGACTAATCGCATGTTTATTAATAAACCATTAAAATCATAATAATGAGCCTTTAATTGCCAACATAGCCTAATAAGTACTCAAGCGCACACATAAAGCTTGCCACAGCACACCGACAGAAGTGATTATGAATGTGTCAGGGAAAACAGTAAGGAGGCTGCATTAACATTTTAATAATTTATTGATAAACTTCTTTGTTTTCGTCTTAAGAGATGAAGTCGGTGACGCTGACTCGTCATCTCCAGTGGTGGATGTGCTTATATGTTTCATACGTATTACATAATCTGAGAGTATTTGTTTTCCATTTGAAAGTAGACATTTTGCTCTCAAGTATACACAGAGTTTCACGCTCAAGTTCACAGACTGAGACTGAGACAGCAGAAAGCGCATCCTGTTTGCTTTCATTATTTTACAAAAGCGCAATGTTTTATTGTTATTGTGAGTGCACACAAATGTATAGTCTTTACAGATTCAAAAGATTTATTACTTTATCTGTATGATTAAAAATGGAGTATATTAAAAACAAGTGACCACACCGGCGCCTGCTTCTGTCATGCAGTGAGCGTGATACGGTTTAGCTTCCGCACATTGACACTTTAATAGCGCACATTTTTCTAGGTTAAGATTAGACTGAGCGGGCCGTGTAAAGTTGCTACTACTTGCGTATTTTACATGATAAGCCATATTTGAGGTCGATAAATGATAGGTGAGCATTTGAATGTCCTGCCTGATGTACTATATTATCACATGGGTCAGACAATAAATGATTTTTTTTTTCTGCGACTAAGCGACTAATAAAATTTTGGTTGACCAAGCCTCTTCTCGTCAACTATTAGGGGTCAGACCTAATTTTCATATATTTCATAATATAATTTATTGCTATGATGGCAAAGCTGAATTTTCAGCAGCCATTTCTCCAGTCTTTAGTGTTACATGATTCTTCAGAAATCTTTCTAGTATACTGATTTGGTGCATTTTTAGAAAGTTCAAATAAAATATCTTTAGTAACTTAATAAATGTCTTTACTGTCACTTTTGAAAAATGTAATGTTTTTTTGGTTCTCACTGCAGTATATAAATGCACTGAGAAATATAGAGTTAACAGTACGAAAGGAAAGCAAAGACTTTCTTAGGAAAATTAAACAGAACATTTAACAGCTATAAAGAGACCATGCTGTTGTGTTATTTTCTGTTTTACTGGTTTCTTTTGCCATCTTGGCATTCAGAGATTGTCGAAACACTTTCACACACACATGCACACAGATTTTTCCAGGGAACAGAATAAAGGCAGCAGCATGTAAAGTGACAGCTGTTATTTACATTATTGTTTTTATTTTCATTTTTTTAGTTTACTTTTAAGTATCACTGACAGTGCATTTCCATCCAGTTGTATTGTCACAGACATCAATCTGACAGTGTGTTTTGTTTTGACAGAAAAGCTGTGTTCCTCTCCTGGCTCCTGCACTCCATTTCACCTTCATTCCTCAGACGCTGCTGCCGTCAGGCTCACGGCCATGCTCAGAGGCTCCGCTAAGGTCAGACGCCACACATATCGCTGCTCCTACAAATCAGCTCGCTCAGTATGCCAGATCTACAGACACTCAGCTGTGCCATTTTTCATTCAAATCCCATCTCCTCCCTTCATTTACAGCCTTTATCTCGTGATTGATCTCTGTGAAATTTTTAGGAGAAGTCTTTATTTGATCTCGGAACATTGTAGCCTAAATCTTAAGCCACAGCTCTTCTACTGCCACAAAAGTCTTTGGTTTGACATTATTAAAGACATGCCACTATGGTTTATGAGACTTAAGGCTTTGTGTGCAAATTCTTCAAGCTAGTGACAAAAGAACAGAGATTTTATTGATTTTGACTATACTAAAGAAAGAGTTCAAAAATGAAAATCCTGTCCTTATTTATTTAGCCACTGTATGATTTTCATTCTTGTGTTTAACACAAAAGAAGATGTTTTGAAAAATGTCTCATTGCTTTTTGTGCATACAGTGTATGGACAAAAATGGTTGAAAATGTATCAGTAAGTTAGTAATACAGGTTTTTTCATTGTCATGAGGGTGAAAAAATATTTCTTTTCTTTTTTTTTTTTGTTTGTTTTCTCTTCTGATGTAGGACAATGACCTCAATATGAAGTACGCTGTTTCAGGTGTCACTGAGGACAGTTCTGGGACAGATAGCGGTGTGTGGCAAATGTCAGATACGGGGGTCTTGTCACCAGGGACTGTAGATATGCCTCCAGCTATTAAAGATGATGAAGGTCATAGAGGACGGCAACATGCTTCTCGCTCTTTCCCTCCCACCTCTCCAGCGGGACTGATGCTGGATAGGCTCATGCGTGCCGCACGACCTGCAGAACTGACATATAACAGCTCAAACTCACCTACAGAGTCATGTGACTTAAGGTAAGCATGCTAACATTGATGTTTTGTTGTGACAATTAATTGCAGGAGGTGTTTAAAATTGTGTGCACTACCATTTAAAAGTTTGGGGTCATTTCGATTTTTTTTTTTTTTTTTTTTTTTTTTTTTTTTTTTTTTTATAAATGTTCTTATAACAAGTATATTATCACCAAGGCATGTATTTGATCAAAAATACAGAAAAAAATACACTTGAAATGTATTTAATTTGCTTAATTTTCAGCATCAATACTCCAGTCTTAGGTGTTGCATGATCTTTCAGAATCATTCTAATATTATGATCTGGTGCTCAGAAAAAACATTTATTATCAATACTGAAAACAGTTTAATGTTTTCATGGAAATCATGATTTGTAAATGTAAATCTTTTGTAGCATTATAAATGTCTTTAATGTCACTTTTGATTAAGTTGCATTCTTGCTGAATAAAAGTATCAACCTCTTTCCAAAAAAATTACTTACCCCAAGCTTTTGAATAATAGTTTATGTCCTCGGTTTATACTTCACAGTGATTTGAAGTAGCCAAATCAGGCACATGCCAAGATGGACAGGTTGCATGACTTTAGAAAATAACTCATACATTAAACGCAGGTTCACTTACAGCGAGAATAAACATGGTTTGTGGTGAACATGTGTTTTGTGCAATGAATTCTTGGCTGCTGAGAGCATGAACCAATCAGTCTGATAAATTTGACTGTTTGGAAAACATTTTAAGGAGATTTTCTTTACTTGTGTACAATAACATTTTGTACTGTATTGGCCACCACTTTCTTTCTGAAGCAAAACCTTTAAAAAAAAAAAAAAAATTGTGAAACCAGACAGGCAAACAAAAAACAAACCCAGTTGCCTGGCACTGTTTGCTGGATGCATTTGCCCTATAAAGCAGGAATGCAGTTGTAATGCATAAGCCAGAATCAATTTAAAAAATGTTTCCAAGATTTAAAACATTTGCCCTACTGTGGGATTTCATCGTAGTTGGAGGAGCGTTTGTGCCAACACAAAATGTATGAATTATTTACAATGTGTAAGTGATGCTCGTCTTACTCACAGTGGTTGTTGAGAATTTTTAGAAGTCCAATCCTCTCTCTAAGCCCGAGTCTGGTGGCCTTGGAAATGGACAGCGAAGAGGATGATGACGATGACATTTTAATGAAGAAGCCCCTCCCCCAGCCACAGCTTGAGCTCAAAAACATCTCAGATGAACGGGTTATGTCTAGCCCTGCCCCTGATCTGACCTGCACGCGTTCTCACTCCGCCTCCTCTGCCTGTAACCCCACCCCTGCAAAGGTACCACACCTATTAGACTACAGATACTACACATGATGATCATTTATGATACCACGTTTATACCACATTTATGAGCACTGTGAGATGCAAACTGATTGAAAATGTTAATTATTTCTCAGGACGTTGAGCAGGGCATCCGTCTCCGTTCATATTCCTACACCTCCCCCGAAAATCAGCCTGCTGCCTCCACGATTTAGTAGGGATGCCCAGCCTCCACCCACTGACCTCAACCAGGGTCAGATCCTCTAACCTTTCACCTTCCATCTCTCACTTTACTCGCATGATGTCCCAAATGATATGTGTGATACGAATCACAGGGCATAAACAAAAGTCTAGTTAATCTGAGATAGTCATATCATATATTGAGTTTCTGGAAACGTCATCTGTTTCTTCTCATTGCTGAAAGTGACTGAGCATAGACATAACATCTCTAGTATTTCCTGTCTAGTCTGTTTTAAGCATGATGAGCTTTTAAGGGATGATAGGATTTGTAACTCATTTAAAACCGCCTATTTTCTTTTTAATAGCAAGATCAGTGTCATACAGGTCAAATATAAAAAAAAAAATTCCTGTCACTTCACCCTGTCACACTGTAATTGTAAGCAGTTTAATATATGTCAGATCTAAATGGTTAAAGCATTTGCACAATTTATTGTTAGACTTTAGGTTTTGTGTTCTGTTCTGCATAGATTAATTTCCATTTGGATGTAAATCAAGTATATTTGATGATGATCAAGTGCGCACAGACTCACAGACACTCCTAACAATGTTTTAGAAGTTACTTAAACGTAACATTCAATGTGGCAACCCAGACAATTCTTCTTTCAGATCTTTTTAGAGCTACAACTGCAGAAATGCCGTCAGTGTAAAAGCAGAACATAGTCACGCTTCTGCCTCCATTATGCACTTTTGCAGTGTGAAACAGGTCTACTTTCTTACGGTTTCATGGAAATTAAGCTAAAATTTACAGTATGATCTCCTTTTTATTAGTTGTATTATCTCTGGTGTAACTACTAAATGTAGCTTGTGTATAATGCCCTCAGATGATCTGCATTCAGTGAGTCAGAGTATCTCCCAATAATTACTAGTTTCTGTGGCAGTTAATGCCCTTGAGTGTCATTTGGCAGCATCACCAAGCCTATTAATCCAAGGTTGTTTTGTAGATGGTTAATGTTTATAGGAAATTTTGATGATGGTTCTAAAGTCTGTAAAATAATAAATTGACACCAGCATATATAATATAATAGCTGAATGTAATAGCCTTTTCACTTGATTATGGGTTGCTAGAAGCATGTTTTGTAGTCACTAACAAAACTGTAGTAAACAGACACACACTACTAACAAATACACTCAAAACCAAGTACAGTTGAGGTCAAAAGTTCACATACACCTTGCAGAATCTGAGAGAAACAGAGGGATCATACAAAATGCGTGTTATTCTTTATTTAGTACTGACCTGAATAAGATATTTTACATAAAGACGTTTACATAGTCCACAAGATATATAATAGTTGAAATTATAAAAATGATCCTGTTCAAAAGTTTACTTTTTTTTTGTTTGTTTGTTTGTTTGTTTGTTTTTTTAGTCATAGTTTTTTATGAGTCCATTGTTTGTCCTAAACAATTAAACTGCTGGCTATTCTTCAGAAAAATCCTTCAGGTCCTACAAATTCTTTGTTTTTTCAGCATTTTTGTGTGTTTGAACCCTTTGCAACAATGACTGTGTGATTTTGAGATTGCAAAATGATGCATTAAGAGCTGGGGGGGGGTGAAAGCTTTTTGAATTTGAAGATCAGAGTAAATTTAACTTATTTTGTCTTCTGGGAAACATGTAAGTATCTTCTGTAGCTTCTGAAGGGCAGTACTAAATGAAAAAAATACGTCTTAAATAGATCTTAATTCTGTTCAGAAGTTTACACCCCCGTCTCTTAATGCATCATTTTTCTCTCTGGAGCATCAGTGAGCATTTGAACCTTCTGTAATAGTTGCATATGAGTCCCTCAGTTATCCTCAGTATGAAAAGATGGACCTCAAAATCATACAGTCATTGTTGAAAATGCTGAAAAACCAAAGAATTTGTGGGACCTGAAGGGTTTTTCTGAAGAACAGCGGGCAGTTTAACTGTTCAGGACAAACAAGGGACTCATGAACAACTATCGCTAAACAAAAAAAACACAGTGGATCATTCAGATAACAACATGGTATTAAGAATCAAGCATACATAAACTTTTGCACGGGGTCGTTTTTATAAATTCAACTATTATTTTCTCTTGTGGACACTATGTAAGTATCTTTTATGTAAAATGTCTTATTCAGGTCAGTACTAAATAAAAAAACATGCATTTTGTTTGATCCCTCTTATTTTGGTAAAATAATTAATACTTTGCAGATTCTGCAAGGTGTATGTAAACTTTTGACCTCAACTGTAAGCTAGCCAATGTAGACAGCTTTTTTGGACATCATCCCTTCTGGAAACACCAATTCAAGATTGTAATTGTGTTTTTAGTACATGATAGCTGGTCTAACTGGTCTAACTGTACTCGGGCTTAGAACAGCCAATGACCAGCTTTAACCACCTAGAAACCACCTACCATGTTTCAAAACACAGTTGCCTGCTTAAGTTGGATTTTCTAGCAGGGACAGGCATGTTTGAATGTTTGGTTTTGAGAGAGCATCAAATCACAAAATCAAATCACATGATTTTGGCTAACTTGGTTAACTCTGGTTAACTTTTCGTAAATTATGCAAATCCTTTCATTCAAAACCAGCACAGTATATATGTGTAGAGTAGTGCGGGGCTGTAGTGAGTGTCATGTCCGCTGTGTCCTGTAGATGGCGCCCTCTCCAGCAGCAGTGGCAGCAGGTCTCTCCTACAGGCACTGTCTCTGTCTAAATCTCTGTCTCTGCTCAACCCTGTTAGTAAGTACAGTCACGCCTGCTCCCCTGCTTGCCTGCCCGCCCGCCTGCCCGCCTGCCTCTTACACCGCACGCTACTAACAACATAGCACAACACTTCTGCTGCTGAAAGCAGTCTGTGTTTATGTGGGAGAAAGTGATTTCTGAAAATGGATGGGCTGTGTTATTTTATTATTATTTATATAACATTTAATTATTCATTATTTATTACTTCTTGTATTGGCTTTTGTTGTCATAGTTTCAGTTTTCATTTAATTTTAGCTTTTGTAATTTTAATATGAGCTCAGTTTTTTATTTTAAAGACGTTCACTTCCAGAACAAAAATTTCCTGATAATTTACTCACCCCCATGTAATCCAAGATGTTCATGTCTGTCTTTCTTTGGTCACTAAGAAAATAAGGTTTTTGAGGAAAACGTTCCAGGATTTTTTTCCATATAGTGGACTTAAATGGGACTCAACGGGTTAAAGGTCCGAATTGAAGTTTCAAGGCTGCTTTAAAGGGCTCTACACGATCCCAGACGAGGAATAAGAATCTAGCAAAGCGTTCGTCATTTTCTTAAAAAATTATTCACTTTTTAACCACAAATGCTCATCTTGCTCTAGCTCTGTGATGCGCATCTTCACGAATTGAGTACTTCGTCTGAGTACTTTGGTTCAAAAGGGTAGAGTAGGGTGAAAAACTCCATCTCATTTGCTCCCCCAACTTCAAAATCATCTGAGATCGTTGTTTTACCTGTTTTAAAGGGTGACTGTGTTCGCTTGTATGATTATGTAATGCATGAGGCCGAGCTACTGCAAGATGAGCATTTGTGGTTAAAAAGTATAAAAATTTGTATTTTTCTTAGAAAATGACTGGTCGTTTCGCTAGATAAGACTCTTATTCCTCATTTGGGATTGTGTAGAGCCCTTTGAAGCTGCATTGAAACTGCAGTTTTGACCTTAAACCCATTGGCCACCACTGAAGTCCACTATATGGAGAAAATGCTGGAATGTTTTCCTCCAAAACCTTTTCTTCAATTTCTTTTTGACTGAATAAAAAAGACATTGACATCTTGGATGACATGGGGTTGAGTAAATTGTCAGTTTTGTTTAAATGATCTAAATCCTTTTTAATTGTCTTAGTTTTCATTTACAATAACAACACTGGTCTGGTGTGTGTAAAGCATGCGTGAGGTTGCAAATTCCCATGGCTTGGCTTTGCTTGCTGGTTGTGGAAGCCTAATTGCAGTGCATCTGCCTTCAACCTCAAGGGGTTTCATCATTTTCTGATAAGATGTTGCTGGAAAGGAAGAATGATTTCATCAATCTGTAGAAGAATGTGTTTAAGTGTATAAGGAATCATGTTGTAAGTTTCTTTGTGAGTATTTAAAAAGCACTCAACAAGTGATCTTGACAGAAGCAATCTAAACAATAAAACCACAATTTTACAGTATAATCTTTATATCAACACCTGTATTCTCTTTTCCACAGAACATCGTCCCTGCACCACATCAGAGCCTCAAGAGAAAAGGTAACGCAGACCTCTAACAACCTGTCATCTCCACTGATACTGAATATTAGAATAAAACTATACTGAGAAGAATGGTTGCCAGATGACAAGGTGCTTTCTGTTGATTTGGGGGATGTGGTGCCTTTTTCAGGTGTCAACCTGAATGCTGTTGATACAGTTTCTTTGATAAGACCTCTTTGTATGTAGTGTTGCAGCTCATATCGTCATATCATCATTGTCCATATCTGTCAAATTCTTTCCAGGTGGTATTTTAAATCCCCTACTGTATGTTTTTCCTCACTGTTTTTTTTCTTAAACAGCGAAGCACAATAGCGCCCTCCAGGGACAGCATATGTGTGTGGATGCATTAAAATGTAAATGCATGTATGTGCTGTGTGTATGAACACTCAGAGTGCTGTACTGTACCTCTATAGGGAGTTAAGGTTTCGTAGACGTGCTCAGTCGGCTGACGATGAGACCAGTGCAGAGCTGGCCAACTCCCTCCAACACCTCACGCTCTCCGAATTCCTCAAAGAGTATGTCAGCGCCCCAATAGCCCCAAAACATCAACACCACCCTTTGGCATGATCGTCTTGTTAACCTAACCAGAATGCACTGTCACCCACTGGCATGAAATCACGTCTAATGCTTCTAACGTTTTGTGAGATAACTCCAAATGATGCTGTCACTTCACTAAAATATGTAATAACACTGTTTGTGAACCTAACTGTGGTCCTTGTCTCACAAATCACCTCCCACCAAGCAATTTCTAATCAGGTATGTGTGAAATGCAGAGAATGTCCACACTGCTCAGGTGGTATGTCCTAGTTATGACACAGAGGGTGATGACTAATTATTAATTTTTCTGTCGCCAGGAAATGAATGCATGACTTAACCTGAAACAAATGCATTAATGAAACTAGCCAGCCACTGTGTCGTGGTCTAAAAGTAAAAAAAAATCTGTGTTATTGTTGAACACTCACTGGATAGGCATGTGTTTGTGTTTATATTGCACATCAGGTGATTAATATAAGTGGGAATTTGTGTTTCAGGATTGAGGAAGAGGAATGGGACAAATATATAATCCCTTCCAAAACAGAGTCAGAAAAATACAAAGTCAGCCGCACTTTCAGCTTTATAAAGAGCCGAATGTATAGCACACGCAACAAGAACAAGGTAAACCTACATGCATGATGTAGGTGTGTGTGTGTGTGTGTGTGTACTGCCGCTAAAAATTTTGAATGTGTTTTATTTTTATTTTTATTTTTTTTTTAATGCTCGTCAGTTATTTGATCAAAAATCCAGAAAAACTGGATATTGGGAACATTATTTAATGTAAAAAAAAACTGCTTTCTATGTGATTTTATTTTAAAATGTAATTTATTTCTGTGATGCAAAGCTGAATTTTCAGCATTATTACTCTAGTCTTCAGTGTCACATGATTCTTCAGAAATCATTCTAAGATGCTGATTTAGTATCAGTGTTGGAAACAGTTGTGCTGCTTAATATTTTTTTTTGGAAACTGTGATACTTTTTCAAGATTCTTTCATAAATAAAAAGTTAAAAAGAACAGCATTTATTCAAAATATAAACCTATTCTAACAATATAAGTCTTTTTTTTTTTTTTATCAATTTAATCAACTTGGTGAATAAAAATATATACGAACAAAAAATATACGGACCACAAAAAAAGCATTTATTTAAAATAATTTTTTGTAACAATATAAAGTACCATTTTAAAGTTTGTGGTCAGTAAATTTTGATTCTTTCTTTTGATTCTTACTTTTATTCACCAAGAATGTTAAATTGATTAAAAAAAAAGTGATAGCAAAGACTTAAAATGTTAAAAAAAAAAGAATCCTGAAAAAGGCTCTAAAAAATATTAGCGCTGTTGTTTCCAATATTGATAATAAAATAAATAAATCAGCATATTAGAATGATTTTTGAATCATGTGACACTGAAGACCGGAGTAATGGCTGATGAAAATTCAGCTTTGCATCACAAGAATAAATTATATTTTCACAAATGTACTGTTTTTTTTCTTTATTTTTGATCAAGTAAAGCATAAAATAAATCTTTAAAAAACATCAAAAGTGACAGTAAAGCCATTTTTGTATTTCAAATAAATGCTGATAAATGCTGATTTTTATATATATATAAAACTAAGCAAAACAAAAAAATATTATATAATGTTACTTGAGGGAAAAATCCATTTTAAAACAGAAGATATATTTTGAATATTATTTGAATAGTAATATTTAATAATTATTTCTTCTTGGTTTTTGCACACTATCCTTTCAGGACAGATAAAAAAGATACTGCGGTTAGACCCTCTGATTGTTAGACCCAAAAACAACCAGAGGTGTTTCTTTTAATCATTAAACCTTCTTTTGGCTGTAACTGTTTTACCAGCAGCAAACTCTCCCATGGCCTTTTTTGTCACACAAGCATGTCAGACTTGGACTAACTTAACAAGCAGAAAACATGTAGAGGTGAAAATGTTGAGCTTAATTTGTAGTCAGGACAGATGGTGATGTGGACTGTCAGTGATATGATGGCTTTCCCTTGGTTCTTTAAGGGGAAAGGAAAAGAGAGAGAGAGCAAAGACAAGCAGGTCAATGGACACCAGTTCACAGCAGGATCTGTCCTGGGGTCGACACTTTGTGAAATCTGCTGCAAGCCAGCTTCTGGGAAAGAGGTCCTCCACTGCACGTGTGAGTTAACTATTTTTAAACAATCAAACTGTCATATTTTTAATCTTAAAAGATGTATTGTGTTTCTGGCAACATGGAGGTATGCAATGAGTCATTTAATCTATTTTTGTGTGTTGGAAAAGTTTTGAAAAGTTTTTCTTGGGAATCTGCCAGCTGATTCAGTGGATGTTTTTGGTGTTATATATTTATGTTGTTTCTTCAGATTTGTTTATTTTTCTATTGTCGTCTAGACTGTGCAGTGAGTGTTCACAAGGGCTGTAAGGACTCATCTGCGCCATGCCTGAAGGTGGACAGTGCTTTTGTTTGTTTTTCTCTCTCTTTTCTCTCTTAGATTGCATGGGTTTAATATTTAAACCTAGAGACATGTTGCCCATGTTTGGTCAGACACAAAGTACTGAGGTACTTAATAATACTTTGTCTTTTACAGAAACCTCAAGACAAAAATTCTGTTATGACAGTAAAAAGCAGGACAGCCTCCCTCCCTCAAAGTGAGATTAACCAGCTTTAGAAAACTTGTTGGAAAATTGATAAAACTCCCACTGTCATCTCATTGAATTCCTTGAACTGTTTTTTTTTTTTTTAAGGCAGTTACACTTTTGTCTTGTCTTTGCTCTGACCTTTTTGTCTGTAACATTTAGATTTTATAGTACGTGAAAATTCCACATCGTCCTCTCAGATCCCCACCTCTGCCTCTCTTCCTGTGATGACATCACGAGACTCGACCCCTCTTCCTTGCTCTCTGTCTAGAAGTGTACCTGCAGTCACAGAAAGGTCTGAAACTCTTACTGTGTTGTAATAATCAACCAAAAACTAGCTAGATAAATGAATTGTGTGCCTCTATTATGGATTATGAAAGGTTTATATTTTGGTTCTGGCAGTCTCTA
Organism: Labeo rohita; assembly: GCF_022985175.1. Lineage (NCBI taxonomy): Eukaryota > Metazoa > Chordata > Actinopteri > Cypriniformes > Cyprinidae > Labeo > Labeo rohita. The sequence goes on from NC_066873.1 coordinate 25,067,421, forward strand.
ATAACAGGTTGACATGCATTCAAGGTCAAAAAACACTTTTATTGTCTTATAATATGCATTTATTTTTACCTTATTTGCTCAATGACTCCCAAACGATTCGCTTTAATGATACATTTTTCCAAACCCCTCCCTGGCGTGATACTAATCTGCGGTGATTGGTCTGATGACCCAGTCTGTTGTGATTGGTCTACTGCGTGCAGTGCATGTCGGAAACTGAACGCCCATCACCATTACATTAAACACTCAAAACAGCCATGGTATATGCGTTAGCCCACGCAAAAACGTATTGATAAAGCACTGCAGTTTGTACACCAACGTATTGCTCTATTATTTATCAGAACTCCAAGTAATAACAACAACAAACATTCACTATTTATCAACACATTTCCTGACAATTCCAAGCAAACAGATATTGATGTTAGCCGGTTAGCCAGAGACCTACGAGCTGCGTGGAGCGAACACAACACACACAACTAAATATGTATTTTTCATGCTACAGAGTACATGAGAGCAACAATTTTAAAGGATTACTCCACCTTCAGATTAAAAATGTCCTTATAATTTACTCACCCCCATGTCATCTAAGATGTTCATGTCTCTCTCTTCAATCACAAGGTTTTTGAGGAAAACATTTCAGGATTTTTCTCCATATAGTGAACTTCAGTGGTGCTCAGTGGATTGAAGGTTAAAAATCCAGTTTCAATGCAGCTTCAAAGGACTCTAAATGATCCCAGCCGAGGAATAAGGGTCTAGTGAAACGATCAGCCATTTAAAAAAAAACAACAACTTTTTAACCACAAATGCTTGTCTTGTCTAGCTCTGTGATGCACATGCATACTCTGTGCACTCCGGTTCAAGACAGTTAGGGTATGTTGAAAAACTCCCATCTCATTTTCTCCCCCAACTTCAAAATCATCCTACATCGCTGTTTAACCTTGTTTTTTGTAAAGGGTGTTTGACTCTCCTTGCATGTTCACTTTGTAAACACTGGGTCGGTACGTCTGCAGCGATGTAGGACGATTTTGACGTTGGAGGAGAAAATGAGATGGGAGTTTTTCGACATACCCTAACTGTACTTTACCGGATTTACCTTCACAGAGCGTCTTTTTGACATGATGCTATCCACAGTAATCCGCTGCAGCGTTTGAGGTAGCAGGGGTTCAAGTTTTCCCAGGTCTGTGCGTGCAACAAGTGAACGGGGAATATGCTAATGTTTCACGTTGATGTTGACGTCAAGCTTGGGACAGCTTGGGATTCATTTTAAAAACGACGTTTAAAAACGGAGTTGACTCTTTCTTTTGAGAGACAATAACATTATACACAGTGTACTTTCCTACTTTGCAGGACGTCTTCATTCAGCTGTGTTACACACTGCATAAAAGGAAATTTTTTAAAAATTCACTTCAATAACCCATATGCTGTGAAATGTGCAATTTCAAATATACTACAAATCAGTCTGCAAATGAGAGCATTTTGTTGTTTGATATTGTGATTTTTGTTCCCTTTGAGCTATTAAAATATTAACTGCATTTTTTTTTTTTAAATAACTGCAACATTATTATTTAGTTTCAGTTTGACAGTTTCAGACATAATATTCAAGTGTATGTAGTCTCAACACGCTACAAAAGAATCGAAGCTGACGAACTTGTATCATTTTATTTCCTTTGTAAATGGTGAATAATTGATACTTCTTGAGTTTAACTGCTTGGATATTCAGTTTGGATGGGGTTTATGAGCCAGGACAGCATAAGTGCCCAGGATTTGTATTTGTTGAAAAGAACAAGAGTGTTAAGGCTCCCTAGTGTCGTAATTAACATTTATGACTTTTTTTTTTTTCTCCATCAGGGTTAGTGGGAGCCCAGAAGCAGATAGTGACGCCCCCCCGTGGCGGAACCACATCCAACCAGAGGAGCTTCTCCAAACCATGGAGTCCTCAACATCCACTGATTCATCACTTATTGAAGGTAAAACAGCGGGGCATTTGATGGAGAAAATTACTGGTGGTGTGATTTCTGGTTCGTTTAGCCACTATAGCAAAATAATAAGAAGGATAACAATGAGCAGTAAATGGTAAAATTGTTTGCACTACAAACCAGTGAGTTCATATTTAAGATAATACTCTAAAATAACATGGAAAAAGACACCAAATTCCAGTATCAAGCAGCAAAACAAACTATTTTGTACAGGTAAATAATAGCTTGACATGGATGAGATCAAAAGCCATTTGTACATAAAATGTACAAATGGCTGCACCCACTCTTACAAGAAAAAAAAAGAAGACAATAATTTTGCCTTAGCAACTGAAAGGAAAGTAGACATTTCAAAAACAAGAGCTCTTTTGTGTTTTCCACTTCTCCACAGACTCTGTAGATTCCCCTCTGCAGAATGAGCTGTTAATGAATGCTGTGGATTTGGAGGCTGAGTCATGGAGCCTAGCAGTGGAGCCCCTGTTCTGTAAGATGCAAGAAAAACGTATCATCAAGAGACAGGATGTCATTTACGGTCAGCTCACTCAGCTCACTAAATATGTTTTGTTCAAATAAATTCTGTACATCATTTGAAAGTGTTTTGTACTCTTGGTCTTACTTAGAGTTCATGCAGACCGAGCTCCATCACGTACAGACGCTCACGATAATGGCGGAGGTCTTCAGGCGGGGAATGTGGGAAGAAGTCGGGCTGGATGCGGACACTATTGGTCGGATTTTCCCTTGCTTAGATGAGTTGCTCCTCCTTCACCGTGACTTCCTGTCAGCAATGAAGGAACGGCGGCAAAGCTGCGTTCAGCCCAACAGCAGCAAGAACTACCTCATCCACCGTGTGGGTGACATTTTTCTGCAACAGGTACATAAATTATAATAGTTGTATATGTTTCTGTATGAGTACACAATGCCTTGATCAATTAGTTGTAACACTTTACAATTAGGTTGGATTAATTCATGTTATTTAATGCATTAACATTTATTAACAATAAGCAATTGTTAATCTTTGTTAATGTTCGTTAATACAGCTTTTCATTGTTAGTTCAGGTGCTGAAAATGACATTAAGGTTAAAAAATGCTTGAGAATTATTTTTTATTGTTAGTTCATATTTACTAATGTGGTTAACAAATGTTAACAAGTGGGACATTACTGTTAAGTTTTACCATTTAATTTGTTATGTCATTACCATGACCAAGCAGTTTATCCATTTGGCCCATTTGGCACGTTCATAAGAGAAGCTGCAATGTCCATTTCATGAATCAATCATTCTTTTGAGTCAAATACTTTTAAAATTAATCAGTTGAGGCAGTTCACAAAACAGATCTAGATAGCATTTCCAATATGACATAACTGACTGCTTAACTACCAGAGTACAGAGCACTGTCGAAGTTAACTAGCTAGTCACTATTGTCCATGTCAACCTAACATGAAACTATGCTTCGAGAGTTGTAGTTCTAACCACACTTGATATTGGTATTAAAGTTTTAGTTCACCCAGAAATGAAAATTCTGTCAATAATTACTTACCCTCGTTCCAAGCTCGTAAGACTTTTGTTCATCTTCTGAACACAAATTAAGATATTTTTTTATGAAATCTGAGAGCTTTCTGACTCTGTCAGAAAACGCCTTAGAAAAGTGGGGTTTTGGACAATATTGTCACATTGTCATGAGTCCTTTTTAATTTGTGATAATTCTGTACTGATAAGGGACAACACAAACTACGAAAACATATTTTATTACATAAACAGTTTACACATAGAAAAAAATTATATTTTCGATTCATCAAAATATTCACCATTAGCAGCTATTGTATGATCTGGGCTTAAATTCATTGTATTCTAAACTTAATTGGCAATCAATTGTTGAAGCTATTAAGTTGTGCTGACCCAAAAATCTTTTAAAAACCTGGGCCAAGTTTAAACCAGTAACCAGGTGTCACAGCTGACAAAGGGGCATGTCTGACTTTGATATGTATATATTGCCATTATTATGTAATCAAAATGAAAATTATTATTGCTGCTCTTCATTGATAATGTCAAGTTACTTTAATGTGTTTGCACCAAAAAATGATAAGGATTTATGCTGATATCGTCCAAAACCACACTTTGCCAGGGGTGTTTCTAAACTTTTGGAGGGCAGCGTACATCATAAGAAACATCATCGATGTGTGTCTTGTTCATCATAGTTCTCCCAGGAGAACGCAGAGAAGATGAAGCAGGTGTATGGTGAGTTTTGCAGCCGTCACACAGAAGCAGTCAGCTACTTCAAAGAGCTTCAGCAGCAAAATAAGAGATTTCAGCTCTTCATCAAAGTAAGAGGCAAATCACACAACGATCAGTCACATTTGATGTATTATGGATGCTTTTGGCAGTGCTGAATTTTCTTTTTGGTACCACAGCAACAGAGCAGCAACTCATTGGTAAAGAGGCGAGAAATCCCAGAATGCATTTTATTAGTGACGCAGCGGATTACAAAGTATCCTGTCCTCCTGGAGAGAATACTGCATTATACAGAAGGTATTTTTCCTCACCTACATTACTTACTGTACATACACACAAAATCAAAATCAAAACCAAACCCAAGTGTATACTGTGCGTAAAGACTCCGTTTCTCTTGTTCTCTGTTTCAGAGGGCACAGAAGAGCATGCTGACCTGTCTCGTGCACTAGTCCAGATCCGAGAGCTGATCTCCGCTGTGGACCAGCGCGTGAGTCAGTACGAGCAGAACCAGAAGCTGAGTGAGGTCCTGGGCCGCATGGAGAACAAGTGCTCGACTAAACTGAAGAGCGGTTACACCTTCCGCAAGCAGGACATCACCAGTGGCAGGGCTTTGCTGCACCAGGGCCCGCTGCTCTGGAAGACAGCCACAGGAAGACTGAAAGGTGAGAAAGTGAATTGTCCAATGAAACACAGTACATCAAACAGTAGTCAAGGTACATATGAACAGCCATTTGTGCTTAATTCTTATCTGGCTCAGTAAGGTCTGCTACATTATTTGATTGTTCTGTTCATCCACAGATGTTTTGGCATTTTTGCTGTCTGATTCATTGGTGTTTCTTCAGGAGAAAGATCAGAAATACATCTTTGCTGCTGTGGTTGGTTTTTGAGATTACTATGCATTTTCATTTTTATAAAGCATACACTACAGTTCAAAAGGCTGGGTTAATTAGATTTTTTAAATGTTTTTGGAAGAAGTCTTATATACTCATCAAGGCTGCATTTATTTGATTCAAAATAATAGTCTTTTATTTTAATATTTTTATTTATGTATGAATTTTCAGCAGCCATTACTCAAGTGTTCAGTGTCACATGATCCTTCAGAAATCCTTCTAATGTCCTGATTTACTCAAGAAACATTTCTTATTATTATCGATGTTAAAATCAGCACTGCATAATATTGTTAAAAGATTTTAAAGGCATTTTAACTCAGTGACACCAAATGAAGTAGTAGTGTAATCATTTGTATGCAAGGAATACATTTAAGTCTTTTATAAATGCGGTTTGTTCTGTGTAAACAGTTCAGTGTAACTGTGTATAATTAGTTATGTTGTCTTACTCTGTTTCTCAGGACCAGAAGCCTCCAGTGATCTCTCTGCAGAAGCTCATCGTACGTGAGGTGGCCAACGAGGAGAGAGGGATGTTTCTGATCAGCGCGTCTTCAGCTGGGCCTGAGATGTATGAGGTGCACGCTGCTTCTAAAGATGAACGCAATGCCTGGATGAGACTCATCAGAGAGGCTGTGGAGAGGTGTGTAGTGATGAGGAATGGAACATGTCATACTTGATTCTTATTTACAAGTGCAGCTGGGAGGGAAAAACATCTGTGTGTGACTATACCAATTTTAAATTGTATTTGTTTTGCTAAGTTGCCCTGAAGAGGAGGATGAAACTACAAGTGAGTCAGAAGAGGAGAGGAGAGTCACGGAAGCAAAGGTCCAAAAGATCCACAGGCTACAAGGTACAACTAACCAGATATGCTGAACTCAAATATAATAATTTATAATAGCTGGAGATATCCATCCATTTTCATTTCCGTTCATCTTTCATCTCAAATTGCTCTGCGGTGCAGGTCATTACTGTGGATTTGCAAGAAAATTACATTCTGATATAGCGATTGGCTGATGGCAGCTCAAAAATGCACACATTCCCTAACTTTTACTGAACTATTTTTGGAGGGCTTCTATAGCATGAAGTCCACTTGTCAATGCATGCGCTAAGAGTATAATAAATTAAAATACATAAGATTTGTAGAATACACAGTTACATTAGAATTGTAACTGAGTGCTGTAGTTTCTTAAAGGGATAGTTCACCAAAAAATGAAAATTCTGTCATTATTTACATACCCTCATGTCATTCTAAACCCGTAGGACCGTTGTTCATCTTTGTTTTTTTTTTTTGTTTTTTTTTAATTATTATAATTATTTTTTTTATTATGACCATTGTTCATCTTTGGAATACAAATTAAGATATTTTTGATGAAGTCTGAGAACTTTCTTACCCTGCATAGACAGCAACAGAACTGACACCTTCAAGGCCCAGAAAAGCAGGAAAGACCATTAAAATAGTCCATGTGATATCAGTGGTTCAACCTTAATTTTATTTATACTTTTTGTGTGAAAAGAAAACAAAATTAATGACTTTATTCAACAATTTCTTCTTTTATGTATCAACTATTCGACGCGTGAAGAGAAGAAATTGTTGAATAAAGTCAATATTTTTGTTTTCTTCGCACACAGAAAGTATTCTCGTAGCTTCATAAAAATACAGACACAATAATGTTAAATTAATATTAAAATATCTTAATTTGTGTTCTGAAGATAAATGGTCTACTGGGTTTGGAACAACATGAGGGTGAGTAATTAATAACAGAATTTCATTTTTGGGTGAACTATCCCTTTAAGCTATTTGTGTTAGCTAAAAAATAAAAGTTTTTTTTGAACATGACAACCAGCCTCCTTCTTTCACAGAGTCGTTGTGTGGCCACGATCACCTCATCTGTGCCAATCTGGAGGAGAAGCTGCACATCTATGCCGAACTGTCAGTCATGGCAGGACGACGTGAGACCGGACCAGAGCCTAGACTCCTGGTACGGCCCAGCACTGAAGACATCCCTCAAGCTGGAGTACTGCTCAGTGCTGCTCTTAAAGAGGGTGAGAGTCCACTGAGGGAAGCACATCCATATGTACATTACCATTTAAAACAGTGCAGTCAGTAATCTATTTTTTTATTTAGCAAGGATTCATTAAGTTCAGAAAATGTGACAGGAAAGATAATATATATTGCAGTTTCCACAATAATATTAAGCAATGTTAAGTTTTCAACACTGATAATAATAAATGTTTTTTAACCACCAAATTAGCATATTACTTGAGTAGTGGCTGTTAAAATTTCAGCTTTGCCGTCACAGGAATAAATTACATTTAAAATAAATTAACCCAGAAAACTGTTATTTTAATTTGTATTAATATTTTACTATTAGTATGTACTATATTTTTCAACAAATAATGCAGCCTTGGTGAACCTAAGGCACTTTCAAAAACATTTTATATACTAAATACACTACAAAGGTAGTGTATGTGTATATCCACATGAATATATTCACACTCGCATATTTATGAACACAATAGTAGAAGTATTTTTTACTGTACTTTTTAACAATACTACAATTTTATTGAACCGCAACACACAACTGCATGCATAGTAATCTTTACTGTTACTAATATCATGCTCTCTCTCTTGATTTCTCTCTCCTTATTAGCGGAGAACCTGAAAGCAGCCCTCTCCTCTCCCTGTGCTTCTGCTGCCGTACCGTCTTGTCCAGAAGAGCAGACCGAATCCGAGCCTTGCTCTCCCTCCTCCCTCCAGCTCCCTGAGAACCAGAGCCTACCGATGGACACCATCCAGAAAGAGGAGGAAGAGTGGAGAGGAGAGGAAGGCTTGGAAACACAGGCCTTTAACCAAAGCTCAGACGCTGATGACAATATACGTGTATGTAAATGTGTTCTCATAAACAGCACTTAAACAGCCATTATTTGCACACGGGACTGCTCCTAGAAGATGAATTGTAATAGTATAATGTCACAGCATGATTCCTAATGGAAATATACTGATATGGGAAAGAAATATTTAACGTTTTCCATTATTACTGATTTAAATTGCAGCCTTACCAAAAAGGCTGTGTTCAGCATGAGAGGTACAGTCACCCTGCATGAATAATTCACATTCTTCTTCCACTATCACATCTCATTCTTTATGTTACTAAGTATTAATGAGCTTGAAATAAGAGGAGTCCATTTCACTGCCTCAAGGGTCCCGTTTCATTAAAAATAAAAGCGAAGAATTAGGCTTTCATTTTCTTGGATCTCTTTTCTGCTGTCGATGCCTTCTTGCGGTGCACTGCACAGTACGTCATGCTGATAAGGGTTTTTTGTGCTGCTGACATATGCACAAGGTCATGAACGAAGATCATCAATATTTAAAAGGTATTTACGTTTTATTGTTAAAAAAACAAAGGATTCTTGTTTCACTGGATGTTAAATAAATTGTATTTATTTTCGACATTTATCTATTCTGGGATTTAAAGGAGAAGTTCACTTTACTCACCACCTTGTCATCCAAGATGTTCATATCTTTCTTTCTTCAGTCGCAAAGAAATTATGTTTCTTGACGAAAACATTTCAAGAATGATCTCCATATAGTGGACTTCAATGGTGCCCGCGAGTTTGAACTTCCAAAATGCAGTTTAAACGCAGCTTCAAAGGGCTCTAATCCCAGCTGAGGAAGAAGGGTCTTATCTAGCGAAACGATTGGTTATTTTCTAAAAAAATATTTTAATCTCAAATGCTCGTCTTTTCTAGCTCTGCGATGTGCATGCGTACTCTGTGTAATCCGGGTCAGTATAGTTAGGGTATGTCGAAAAACTCCCATTTCATTTTCTCCACCAACTTCAAAATCGTCCTACATCGCTACAGAAGTACCGACCCAGTGTTTACAAGGTAAATGTGCAAAGAAGGTCAAACGTCCTTTACAAAAAAGGTAAAACAGTGATTTAGGACAATTTTGAAGTTTGAGGAGAAAAAGAGCATACCCTAACTGTATTGACCCGGATTACACAGAGGACACATGCACAATGCAGAGTTCGACAAGACGAACATTTGAGGTTAAAAAGTATATAAATAGTCTTTTTTTTTTTTTTTAAATAACCGATCATTTCGCTAGATAAGACCCTTCTTCCTCAGCTGGGATCAGTTAGAGCCCTTTGAAGCTGCATTTAAACTACATTTTGGAAGTTCAAACTCGCAGGCACCATGGAAGTCCACTATATGGAGAACATTCCTAAAATGTTTTCTTCAAGAAACATATTTTCTTATCGACTGAAGAAAGAAAGACATGACCATCTTGGATGACAAAATTACTTGTAAATTTTTGTTCTGAAAGTGAACTTCTCCTTTAAGCTTCAGATTACCATTTATATTAAGTTATTTGCATTCAGTTTAGTTACAGATTTTGGCAAAATTTGTTTCTGTTGCATGTAAGCAAGAACAACAGACAAAACATAGTTGTGCATCCACCAGGTGGTGCTATAAACTTAATATTGTTATAGACGGAACATAAATCTTGCCATAAGAGGGCAGACTTGTTTTGTGTTGATTTCAATACAAAAGAGTGTATTTGTTCTTACTTTCTTCCCATTTATACTTTTACACAGCCCATGAACATCCAGATTATATTGAAGTGCAGTAATATTATTGATTCTCTCTTATATAAAAGTAGTATTCAATCCAGCACAATGTTTATTTAACACAGGAAACTGTCCAACTCAAGATAAGCTGAATGTAGAGGTATAATAACCATTAACAGGCCTTTTTTTCTATCCTCTCGCCTTTTGGGAAGTAATCAGTACTGATATCTTAATGTGTCCCCCCACATTACTCAAGCATCCTTGAGTGAACACTTTGCCTTGCTCATTTATAAACCTAATTGGTTAGAAGGCTGTTTTCTTTAACTCAGGTCACTGCCGTCTGTTTCCTGTGCTGTCTGTTGACTTTGTAGATAAAGAACCAAATGGTGTTTGAGTCAACAGACGCTGAAGTTTTCGAATCATCCTTACGAACCTGCTGAATTAAACACAACATTAGCTTTTTGTAAAATGTGCTCCAGGAAGCAGATGTCTGACAAATAGAGTAAATGAAATATATTGCACTGTTGTTTGCAGCAGAATGGAACATATTGCTTTACAGCTGTACTTGCACACAGCTGTACTGTTCTGTTTCCAGGAAAGAAGAGACATTAGTCAGAGTAGACTCATAGTTTTGATTTAGAGTTCTGTACTTTCTGTCATTCATTGTTTGTTTGTTTGTTTGTTATTTTGCAGGTGAGTCAGAGTGTGCAGAGCTTGACTCAGCTGCTGTACAGTCTACAGGTGAGCTCATGCCACACAACCACATACCAACGGAAAGAATAATTATAGTGGACAGGCCTTACGTCAGACGTGCATAAACACATGACATGACTCGCTTGTAATAGCTCTGTCCAAGCCTTAAATTCATTGCCTAAACTTGTTTGACCAACTATAAAACTCTATTATATAACACGCTGTGGTTTGGATGTATAATAGGAGTTGTAATGCAGGTCATGTGGGACGTAGATATGAGTGGCACACCTGCAAAAGGCTCTTTGAAGAGATTGGCCCTCTTGTTAAATTGCTTTTTTAAAAAAAAAAAATCTTGGTATTTCCCAACTACTTTAGATGTCATTGTCAAAGGGATAAATTTGGATGTATTTTTATTGTTTAGTCTGTATTGACTGTTCAGTCATGATGTCAGTTTGTAGGCCAACCTGGAAGGGTAATTCGCCACCGGTTCCCTCTGGAATATCTAATGGGTTTTTAGAATAGCTGTTTTTGATTTATGAGTAAAATAAAACTTTGACATTTTGTTCTATAGCATAATTTGCACAGTTGCAATTTACAGTACATCAGATGTGAACTTGTTGCTGCTGTGCGCTTAAAAACAGTTGATAGCGATTGCTACACAACGACTGCAGCTACTACAGGAATGTACACTACTGTTCAAATGTTTAGGGTCAGGTTTTGATAAAGGATGCATTAAATTAATCAAAAGTGAAATTGTTTTCTGAAGTTTTTTGATTGATATGATAACAGTTGGCATAATTGAGCCAAACCCATCTGTCACAGGACAGTTTGTAGTCTAAGAGGCTCTAAGATACTTTGATTCATTATTCAATTTTCACAATTAATATTTAGTTTCAGCTTTTTACCTATGCAGGACAGCATTGTAGTCTTTATGTAGTAATTTGTTAGAAACTTGCACTACTGTTCAAAAGTTTGGGATCAGTAAGATTTTAAATGTAAAAATACAGAAAAAAAGACAGTAATAATGTGAAATATTATTTCAGTTTAAAATAGTGGTTTTCTGTTTTAATATACTTTAAAATATAAGTTGTTCCTGTGATGCAAAACTGAATTTTTAGCATCATTACTCCAGTCTTCAATGTCAAATTATCTATCAGAAATCATTCTAATAATGCTAATTTATTATCAATGTTTGAAACTGTGTGATATTTTTTTCAGGATTCTTTGATGAATAAAATGTAAAAAAAAAAATGGATTTAAAAAAAAATAGAAATCTTTTGAAACAATATACAATACCGTTCAAAGGTTGGGGTCAGTAAATATTTTTCTTTCTTTGTTTGAAAGAAATAATACGTTTATGCAGCAAAGATGTGTTAAAGTGATTTTTAAAAAAAAGTAATAGTAAAGACTTATATTGTTAGAAAAGATTTATATTTTGAACAAATGCTGTTCTTTCTAACTTTTTACTCATCACAGAATGATGAAAAAAGTATCACAGTTTCCAAAAAATATTAAACAGCACAACTTTTCCATTGATAATAAATCAGCGTATTAGAATGATTTCTGAAGGATCATGTGACATTGAAGACTGGACTAATGGCTGATGAAACTTCAGCGTTGTATCAGAGAAATAAATTATATTTCAAAGCATATTAAAATAGAAAACGGTTAATTAAAATTGCAATAATATTTTCTGTATTTTTGATCAAATAAATGGAACTTTGATAAGCATAAGAGACTTGTTTAAAAAACATTCAAAATCTTATTCCAAAATTTTAAATAGCAGTGTACATTTTGAGCAGCATGCATTTGAGTTACGACTGTAATTGGTGTTATATAACAAAGTGTGAAAGTAATTCTTCCACCTCTTCAAGTAATGTTAACCACATACCTGATTTTACTTTTTAAATCGAAAACTGCTGTACTAAAAACCCATTAGATATACCAGTGGGATCCATGTCTAAAAAAATGCTAATTTTCCTCAGGTTTTTAAGCTAAAAATGGCTCCATTTAACAAGTCACTAGAGACAGCGTTAGAGAAGATGCAGTTTGTGCATAGGGCTTGGGTAAGTTGTATAAAACATACTGTACACTACCGTTTGGGGTTGGTATGATTGTTTGAATGTAGTTTTTTTTTTTTTTAAATAAGTCTCTTATACTCCATTTATTTTATCAAAAATACAGTAAAAGTAATAGTGTGTATTATGACAGTTTCAAGGTATCGTTCACCTAAAAATGAAAATTCTGTTATTAATTACTCAACCTTGTTACGTTCCAAACCCAAAAGACCTTCGTTCATCTTCAGAACACAAATTAAGAGATTTTTGATAAAATCCGAGAGCTTTCTGACCCTGCATAGACAGCAATACAACTACCACGTTCAAGGCCTAGAAATGTAGTCAGGACATCATTAAAATAGTCCATGTGACACCAGTAGTTCAACCGTAATTTTATGAAGCTACTGTAACACTTTTTTTGGACTAGAGATGGCTTAGTCAAGACACTACGCAGTAGCATTAGCTGTCTCAGTGAATGCCCACTGTTATCAACAATTAAAAGATATCTCAACTTTGATCTCTTTTACTTTAACCACCCTCACTTTTTGTAAATAGGCCGCAGTTACCATCCAAGACAGTTGCTATGAAGTCCAGAGGCTCCTCCTCCTCCTGTTATCAAGCCCCTCCCCTCACCCACACTCCCGCCCACTGGCCATCACTCGCAGCAGCCAGACCCTGCAGGAGCAGGAGCGCCAGCGGGAGGCGGAGCGTCGGCGAGAGGAGCTAGCAGACGTGGCCCGTCTACGAGGCGCCCTGGTACGAGAGCGGCAGCAGTGGGAACGGGAGTGCCAGATACGACAGCTGCAGCAGTCGGAGCAAGAGGCGTCACTGGAGCAGAGGGAGCTGGTGTGCCACCTAGAGGAGCGGAGGCTGCAGAGCGAGCGACAGGAGCTCCAAGAACAGCTGCAGGAGTACCAGCAAAGCCTGGAGAGGCTGCGAGAAGGCCAGAGGAGTGTGGAAAAGGAGAAGGAGAAGGTGGATGCACAGCGGAGGATGCTGGAGAGTTTCAAGCAGGGCTGCCAGCAGAACCTGCCCGCGATGGTCATCCCACTGGATGGACAGCAGACACAGGTGATGATCAGTAGTCACGTTTAAATGTACACTTTTTTTTTTTTGTCTTTCCAATTGGAAGATTCGGTAGACTGTTTACATGAGACGTTATCTAATCCAATATGGTATCTGCCCGTGCCTTCGATTTTGGGAAATGCAAATAGCGTACAGTGAGAACAATTACAAATCACCAGAGGACAAAAATGCCAGTATTTGCGTTAATATTTTTAATAGCTGCTTCCACTTGCTTAGAATAAACACGCTAATATTTGAATCCCTTGCGTTCATTTGAACGCTCAGTCATGTGGCCAGACACATATTCACTCATTGAAATCATACAGCCCTCTTCTATTGTACCACACATAGAACCAAACTGATTTCTTGTTTGCAGTTTCTAATAAGTTGCACAGATATGTCGACCAGATAAAATGATAAACACAATATAGCTTGATCTCAGCCAGCTGATCAACACATATCATCATATCGCCCTAATTTCTTAATGTTAAAGCAGTAAGGGATAAATTAGCAGTACGACCCTATGTAACGCAGCTCTGAAATGTATTGTGATACTGTACGTTTTACTGTACTTAAATGGAACAAATACACAATTTCTTACCAAGAGTTGCTGAACAATAAATCAAAGCGTGCAATCAGTGATTGCGTGCGGTTGCTGATGAGCATAAAAGTGTGCAGTCGCTTTCTTATGCGCACTGTCTTACCGGTTTCACTTTCGCTTTGAAAATCTGTCACGTTTAGCAAGGAGGGAAAGAGGATAGATGCTCCCCACCTTGGTGCGACACCTGTCCTGCTTGACATAGACGCGAAGTAATCAGTTTAACGCGTTTACATGGCAGAATTTTAATTATGTTCGGTTTATAGAAAGGTTTATCCCACCCCTCTCAAACCAATTACAGTTTCATTCAGTTTGAGCATTTTTATTCCGAATGAGATGTTTATATGGAGCAATTTCATTCGGATTGGATTTTTGAACCGATTACAATGCTCCATGTAAACGCACCTAGTGAGTGGATTCAGTGGTGGTCTGTGTAATGTGTACAGAGTCACCATGAGACTGGCAATATGTATGGGATATTGCCATGTTTAATATAAATGATTTATCATTATATACCATTATTTTAAAAAAAAAAATGGGCAGACAAATTTTAATCCTTCCCCTCCTGCGACCTGCCACTCATATGAAACAATCAAAGCAATCTGTTTGTTAAAGGGATAGTTCACCCAAAAATTTAAATCCTGTCATTAATTACTCACCCTCATGTCGTTCCAAATCTGCAAGACCTTCGTTCATCTTCGGAGCACAAATTAAGATATTTTTGATAAAATCCAAGAGCTTTCTGCCTCTCCATAGATAGCAACGCAACTGACATGTTCAAGGCTCAGAAAGGTATCAGTGATTCAACCGTAATTTTATTAAGCTACCAGAATACCTTTTGTGTGCAAAGAAAACAAAAATAATGACTTTATTCAACAGTTTCTTCTCTTCCGTGTCAGTCTTTGCCGAGACTGAGTGTTTGTTTTTAGTTTGTAGTTCATTTTTGAGATTTCATGGAGTGTTTGAATCTGGAAACGTCAGTGTGTGACGTCTGACTTAAGCAGGTTAGCAAACAACAACAATCCGGTCAATTACCGGTCAATTACCAAAATCAAATCCCCACCGTACATTTTTTTCTTTGTTTGAGAAGCCTATCTCACAGTAGGGAGAAAAAAAATTGTTGCAGTTTCTGTTTTATGCTGACTTTACCTTTGCTCAAACCTGCTCATCTTGCATAGTAACAATGAACATTTTCATTTCTTTTTTGTTGTTTAATGCTTCATTACATAGATAGGTATCTGTGGTTGAAACTAAATTGCATGTTACATGCTTTTTACGTCAGTTGTTCTTTGGAACTTCTCATATGAGCAAATTAATCTGATGGTTTGAGCCATATTGTGTTTACTTGGTAAAATGCAAGGTGAAATGACAAAAACTTTGAACCTTACAGCTCTGTATATCAATCATTTTTGTAGGCTGTAATGACTGGGTAGGACGAGTATAATTTTTTTGAACTGTTTTGTATTTCAGTTTTGTATTTGATTTGTACTGGCTGAATAACAGTATTTTGTTTATTTTAAACTCAAACTGAAACAAAGGTTCCTTTATAGTGTACTTTTAACAATCATCAGTTTTTGAACACCAGCCAACCACTTCGTCGATGCACAGCAATCAATGGTTTTTAGAAACAGTGACAGTCTCTAATGAATGCCTTAGTTGATTTGCTCATTTATCTGCAAGGAGACAAATTTTAGTTCTCCTTTTGCCTTTTCAGCCACGCTTTTGAAAGAAGATTTTAATTTGCATATTCATATTTTGATTGGTCAATACATCAGATAAGACTTTTGGCTGTCAGCCTTCCTCTGGCTCTCATACAATGATTTGAACTTGCTTAGACTACCACATATGAAATAGGCGTTTGAGTTATGCACGTTAGTAAGAGATTGATCAAAAGTAGTTTAATAAGTTTATTTAGAACTATTTCTGAGGAAACTGAGGTTGTCTTGGCTCCTGTGTTGGACTGCCACTAGTGGTACTAAGCGTGCTTTCGTTTGCTTTTGGAACTTTGTAGTTTCTGCCTGTGTGTTCATATGCATGCTTTCCGTATCTGTTTGTGTATGCTTGAAATATTCCTAAAAGCTATAGCTGTGAGCTGTGGGTATGTCATAAAAGCCTTTGTGCACAGCGGGTGTCTGGAGACGCAGCACGTCTTCTAAACACTGAAAAATGTCTTTGCTCCTCTGCTCTTTCCTCATCCCTCCTTTACTCTGTTGCCAAAACACCCAGGTAGTGATGTCAGAGGAAAGCTCTCCCAAAGCCGCTCACATCTGACTTTGAAGATGGAACAAAACTGTCAGTTATGAATTCAAGGAAGAGAGGCTATATATCTTTTTTTTTTTGTTGATCCCATTTGCTTTTTTTCCGTCTTGTAAATCCCTTCTGTCTCCTTTTATTCTGCTTTTCCTTAAATTTTTCAGATGTTTTGCATTCTTCTCTTTCTTACTGTTTTATCTCTTTTCTCTGGATGGACAGACCATTCTTGAAGCATACATCTGTCCAAAAGTAAAATATTATATACTCTACGTTACCATCCAAAAAGGGTTTGACCAGACAAAAATGATTTGATCAATGTGGTAATAAGCATCCCTATTTCTTCAGGTTCTTATTGTTCCTAAGTGTGCGTATTTCTTTCTTTCTTTCTTCTTGTCTTTGAGCTGAACAGTATTTTGGATTATTGGATTAAATTCAGAGACCAGTCCTTCTAAACATGCCTTAACAAATAAATACGACTATGGCAGAAACCCAAACACAATGGAATTTATAAGGTCCGAAGGCAATGTTGTTGTTTTTTCAGGCAGAGTCAAATCAGGTGTGGCAGCCCACTGAGGAAGAAAACATTTCTTTCCTTCAACCTCCTGTACACAGGGAGGATTCAGTTGCGGTCAAGCGTCTGTTTTTCACACACAGCTAAGCCTCTGATTCATTACCTGGGATAATGAGAGCAATTCATGGCTCATCAGTCTTAGGCCGTGTGATGCGGTCTTAGCTTCAGCCTCTTGACTGTGTGCTAATAAACAAGCTAATGATTAATGATAATTGAAAAGTCCCCACCAAGGCAAAATAATTAAAAACAACTCTGTGTGCTTAACTCTGCAGGTCAGGGAAGTGATGTTTCATTTGTTTGTGCAGTTTGATTAGAATGATGAGAAAGTGGACGAGTGCAATAGTGTGGCTTTTCCAAAGCCTCTTATCGCTACTATGTGGATTCCCTCTCAGAATGGAATTCGTGAAATCATGACTTTAAATAGCTTCTGAGTGTGTATCCACCATCTAAGCTTTGACCTTTTGGGGAATATATTTTTGTGTCTGCCTTTAAGACTCTCCCACACACGCGAACCGCATACAATAGATCCGCCTCAGGCCCCAGTTTTATTCATGGTATTGTTTGTGGGGGCTGATTAGCACAGTACGGTGATTTTGAGCTTGTGGTTCAATGATTCAGTCTGGTCTTTAATTCACGTGCAACCAACCAACTGAATGAATGAGGAGAAGCTCAGGAAGAGAGATGAAGAGGTGGATATGATTTATGATGGAAAAACGGCATCATACGGTAGGCTCCGCTGTCAATTTTCTAAAGTGAAACAGCTGTTTCTAAATGTGATAAAGTGAAGTACGCACAAAAGAAAACTATGGAAAACTATCCTTTGAATGACCAGATGATGTCATGTGAAGGTAATTAAAAAATAATACAGCTGGTGCTAATAGAGGTAAGCTGGAAATTAAAACTTAATTCAATATCATGGTTGATTAAAATGGCAGAGCAATAAAACTTATTCTACTTAAATGTTCCCTGATTACATTATAATTTAATTTTAGATGAATTACATTTTCTATACTTTTGCTATTTTTTTTTCCCCAAAATGTTCAACAATATTTCTTTTCTCTTTTATAATTTGTAGTTGTTTTCCATACTAACTCTTAGCATTACACACATTACGTAAGTTTATTACTTCTATATGTTCTGTATAATGACTTTAAAAGGTGTGGCAAAATTGTGTCTCATTACACATAATCTGAAGCTGCAAAGCTTTACTGAAAATAACACACAAGGTGCTAAACACACCTTTGCCAAAAGCCTTCCATCTGGACATTACTTTTATTATATAATTTGAATGAGGTGCAACAGTATGCACCATGATTGCATTGTTTATAAGTTGTATTTGTATATATTGTAGTGATATGTGAGTGACGCACTTCAGATCGGTTCTCGTCAGCAGTGTCGCAAATGTTTTTCTTAAAGGTGTCATATGACGTTGCTATAAAGAACATTATTTTGTGTGTTTGGTGTAATGCAATGTGTTATGTGGTTTAAGGATCAAAAAAACACATTCTTTTCCACATACCGTACATTACTGTTGCTCCTCTCTGCCCCGCCTTTCTGAAACATGTCAATTTTTACAAAGCTCATCATTCTAAAAAGCGTGGTGTGCTCTGATTGACCAGCTATCCAGTCCATTGTGATTGGCCGAATACCTCAAGCGTGTGACGGAAATGTTACACCCCTTAATATATTTTAACGCAGTGTCCCGACGCAATGAGACAAAGACAACAAAACCCATTATAAACAAGGAATTTGTTGCATCCAGTGGGGACATAATTACTGATTATAATGACTTGTACTGTCTTTTTATGCATTGCATTGCACTGTGCCACTGGGACGATAATATGTAAACAAAACACCATTTCTGCATTTGTGATCATAGAAACAACAAACAACAAGCGCTACTCTACACTGCTCGAAACGCGCGTTTGAATAGTACGTGGCAAATTCTTGTAATTATGAAAACATACTTACAGGCTGTGAGACAGAAGCACCAGACTGTCCTTACAAAGTTGGAGCGACAGCAAACTCCCAGGTTCAGGTAACAGTCCTCCGTAAAATGTGCTGCACACACTTAAATATGTGGGTTGTACCCTTCTGGAATATTGTTTAACCACTGATTTATAGTTGTGTCCTCTTTTGGAAGCCCAAACAAAGTAGTTTTGTTTTCACAAGTTGTAATACTACAGCGAGAATAAAAGTTATGTCGTCTTTCTTTGCATATACATTTGGGCAGTGTGATGCAAATCTTCCCACACAGTGACCAAGATTTGTGGGGGCTTGTTTGAATGAGCCGTTTTTGGAAGACGTGGCTGAGTCTTAACTGTTATAAAGAATATCTCTTTGGGTTTGATACTTTAATCTTTGCAACTTTACAGATCTTATATATGCACAAACAGCTTGTAACACTCCAAAGACAAAGGAATAAATCATATGACCCCTTGAAGAATTTAAACCTTTATTTCGATAGGACAGTAAGTGGACAGGAAGCGAAGTGGGAGAGACAGAGGGGGACAGGATAGGGAAAGGTCCACAAGCCGGTACTCGGAACCTGGAGCGCCTGAAGCTCAACGGTGCTACATGCCGGTGTGTTGCCCACAAGGCAGTCTGCACCAACGTAATTTAAGATTTTAAGACTAACCGCACTGTTCTGTGTTCTCGTTCTTAACCTAATTCACAGGTTACTAATGGTCTTGTGTAATTATTAATTACGTGCTGTTAAGGTCATTAAGTTAAGGTCATTAGGAAAGAATTTCAAGTTTGTTGAGCACACCCCAAATGTAGTCGAATCTCAGCGAAATTTGGCTTGTTTCCATTTCTCATGAAAAAGAGTTGACTGGGCGGTGAGAGCGGAAGATTTCAAAAGTCCAAAAATAAGGGTCTAATGTGCATGTCTGTCTTGCAGGACACTGGTCACCATCACCTGGGTGGTCAGGACGGGCATGGATCCATTTTTGTGAACGAGGCAGCATTTACATCTCCCTCTCTGAACAACAGGCACATCCACCTTCAACATCATCCACACCGTCAGCATCAGACTGTCCACATGCACTCAGGATCTATAGGATACTCAGATTCTCCCAGTGCTCAGAACAGTCTCAATTCACTCCTGGCACGATCCAACCACAGACAGAGCTCTGGAGTATCCGATGTTCCTGCAGGGCATGAGAGCTGGACTGGAGGAACAATGTACTCAAGCCCTCTGAGAAGTCTAACAGAGATCCCAAACAATGGTAATGTTTTTACTGGAGTCACTAGTTACTTAGTTGTGTTGACAGTAGAGGTGGGTAGAGGAGACTTATGTCACAGTGTTTTCAAGTTTTTCAATTTTATTTATTTATTTATTTTTTGTTTTTTTGTGGTAAGATTATAACTGATGAAGTCTGGCTCAGTGAGAAAATAGCTTCACATTACATAACACTTAAGTTAAAAACAGTACTCTAAAAAGTAATGCTTAACTGTAAACAACCTACAGTTACATCATAACTTCACCAGACACATGGTGTGACACGTCCAAACAAATTGCTCCCATTATAATCAACCAAGCTCTTCACAGAAGAAGCACTCATCTGCAACACGCTTTGAATTCCGTGCTATAGTTTTTTGATGCCAAACCATGTCACGGATTTACCGCAATATAAAAGGTATTGCAGAATCTCTAATGATTGGAATATTTCTGCTATTATATAACTGCCCATAGTTAACCACATAGCAAGCTGGACCTGTTTTGTTTTGTATGTTTGGCTCTTAACTATGCCATAGAGCAAAAGAAAGATTTGATTTCATCACATCATTACTATAACTTGTGCCGCAGCAGTGAAGGTCGATTTGCTCTCTTTGTGTTGTTAATCTGTGTTTAATAACACAGATTCATCCTCACTCTATCACGCACAGGTACAAGCACACACAGATACACATCTGTCTCTGCGATCAATTACACCTCTGTCTATTGACTATCGCGGTGACAGTGGCGTGTGAATCAAGGGCCTCCAGCTACGCGAGACTGATTGGAACATTGATCTAAAAAATCTTTACCAAACTCATTACAGAGTGACCTGTCATCTTACAAGGGAGAGGAGGGGAGAGGGATGGAAACTTATTCATCTGTTTTTTACACATGAGCTGTCTGCGTTGTCTGTTTAACATTATGAATTGTCTCCCTCTCACACACAAACGCACGCATACACTTCATCACTGTAATGTGTAAAGGTGCTTGTTGAACGCAGAAGTGAAATGCAAGATTTTATAGGTGGATATTATAATAACACATCTTGTCATTTACTTGATTTAAAGGTTGTATCCTTTGTGTGTATTGATTGCCTCATTAACCCTCTCTCATTATTGACAGAACGCGCACAAGGGTGTATGTTTAGCTGGATTAGGGTCCCACTTCCTAGCTAATCTTATGATCTGTTGGGTCTTATTTAACATAAATACCTGCAACGCACATTTACTACATTTGTTTACCTAGAATTCCCTGCTTTCTACAGAAAAACTCTGTAACACTGCATTTAAGTTTTTGGGTTAGTTCACCTAAAAAAATGACATTTCTGTCATTAAATACTCACCCTCATATACACACTTTGTTCTTCTTCAAAACACAAATTAAGATATTTTGATGAAATCCAAAAGCCTTCTGACCCATAGACAGCAATGCAGCTGACACATTCAAGGCCCACAAAGGTAGTAGGGACATCATTAAAATAGTCCATGTGACATCAGTGGTTCAGCCATAACTTTATGAAGCTACGGAAATACTTTTTGTGCACAAAGAGAATGAAAATATCAGCCTTATTCAACAAATTAAATCCTAAATGTCTAGTTATCATGCTGAAGACACATGCACATGCATAAACTGATATTTGAACAAAGGAGTAGACCTTCAGTAGAGCTAAATGCAGATGAATAATAATATAATTGAAAATATTTTTGTTTCCACTACACTGAAAAAAACAATTTGTTCAGTCAACTTAAAATAATTTGTAAACTGGCTGTCTTACATTTTTAAATTCAGTCAACTCAAAAAAAAAAAGTTTATGCAACTTGAAATGTTAAATTATACTAAGTGACAACTTATTAGATATTTGAGTTGAATCAACTTAAAATTTTAAGGTAGCTGGGTTACTTACCCATCTGTTAAGTTTAGCAAACACAAATATCTAAGTTGTTACTTAGTACAACTTAACATTTCAAGTTGAATAAACTTATTTTAGTTGACTGAACTTTAAATTTTAAGGCAGCAGGGTAACTAATTATTTTAAGCTGACTCAACAAATTGTTTTTTATTTTTTACAGTGTATTGTCATCATTCAGTTAGCAAACTCAAAGATCTCCTCAGTCTACTGTACGTACAAAAGTGTGTAAATATGAATGTTACTTGTCCTTTTAGCCTAGTGAAAAGTAAATATACTAAAATATATTTAAAATACATTTATTTAATGCTAAGTAAACTACAAATACATTTACATTTTATGTCCTTAATAAAAATACCCTGCTGTTGTACTATTAGTGTACTAAACTGGTATATTTTAAAATCTGCTAAATTGGAACAACAATTAATTTTGTACTTAATTGCACTTTTTTTTTTATGTACTTAATGCACTTTAATTGTGTGGAAGTAGTGCTGAAGTCCAACTGTATATTTGATTGCACGAAAATGGAGCTATTGCAAGTATATTTTAGGTACACTTTAAATATTTTGCATTTAAAGACCGATATTATTTAAGGATCATAAAATCCTTATCACTAGTGACATTAAAACACATTTTAGGCTTAATATTAAAGGGTTACTCCACCCCAAAATGAAAATTTTGTCATTAATCACTTACCCCCATGTCTTTCCAGTCCCGTAAAAGCTCTCTGACCCTCCCATAGACAGGAATGTAATTAACACAATCAACGTCCAGAAACGCAACAAGGAGATCGGTAAAATAATCCACGTGACATCAGGGGTTCATCTGTAATTTTACGAAGCTACAAGAACTTTAATATGAGAATGACTTTATTCAACAATTTGTCTCCTCCATGTCACTTCAGCGGCATTTTGGAACGTATCGACTAAAACAAACATCGTATTCATTCATTTCATTCAAATCAAAGCGTAAATGATGTAACAATGACGCAACTGACACAGAACTGCATTTGCTGTTTGCATTAGTGGATGCACTCCAAAATGTCGCTAGGGTGATGCGGAGGAGACGAATTGTTGAATAAAGTCATTATTTTTGTTTTCTTTGCGTACAAAAAGTATTCTCGTAGCTTCCTAAAATTACGGTTGAACCCCTGATGTCACATGGATTATTTTACTGATCTCCTTGCTATGTTTCTGGACATTGATTTGTTGAAAATATCTAACATTGCATAAATATCTTACATATATTACATAGCTTTTACGGGTTTGGAATGACATGGGCATAAGTGATTAATTACTACATTTTTATTTTGGGGTGCAGTAACCCTTGCATGTGCACAAGCAGTAATCCAAATAAAGTTTAAAAGTTTAAGTTTTATTTTATTAAGTCTTAAGCGATATGTCAGTAATTATGTTAATAGACTTGAACTATACGAAGTATAAAATAAATGTCAGTCCTGGAGAGCCGCAGCCCTGCAGAGTTTTGCTTTAACCCTAATCAAATGCACCTGAACAAACTAATCAAGGTCTGCAAGATTACTAGAAAGCTACAGGCAGGTGAGTTTTAATTAGGGTTGGAGCTGAACTCTGCAGGGGTGTGGCTCTCCAGTACCGGAGTTTGCCACCCCTGGTATATATGAAGGCCTTGATTGAAGTGCTGCTTAAATCAACAAGCATATAACAGTGCTTTGTTAAACTATTTATTCAGAGGTCAAGACCACAGCTTCACAATAGTCATTGTTTGACCTAATGTTGCTTAGCTAACAACATTACCTCACATACACAAACATTCAGAATAGAGGTAATGAAATTGGGTCATAGTCCCTGTTGAGAAGCAGGTAATTAAACGAGAGTGATTCATCAGTTTCATTCACAACATCACATGAATGTAAATGACGTGATAGATTGAGCTGGATTGTGTGGATTATATATATATATTTTTTTCTTTTAGCATGAATGTAACATGAACATAATAGTTTGTTCAAAAATAAAAAAAATAAAACATTTCTGTTCCTCACACATATAGTAGGAAGATTATCAGTGAAGAATGACTTAAAGAAATAGTTCACCCAAAAATGAAAATTAAGATATTTTTGGTGAAATCTGAGAGCTACTAACACATCCAATGTGTTGTGGTACTCTCATGAACTGTGTGCCGAAGACTGACACTGCCAAGAAAAGAAATTGTTGAATGAAGTCATTATTTTTGTTTTCCTTGCACACAAAAAGTATTCTTGTAGCTTCATAAAATTACGGTTGAACCACTGATGTCACATCGACTATTTTAATGATGTCCTTACTACCTTTCTGGGACTTGAATGTTTCAGTTGCATTGCTGTCTGCACTCTTAAAAATAAAAGTGTTTAAAAGGTTCTTCTCAGCAATGCCATAGAAGAACAATTTTTGGTTTCACAAAGACCCATCTCTTTCTTACCTGTTTATAATCTGAAGAACCTTCTTTCGCCACAAAGAACCTTTTGTGAAACAGAAAGGTTGTTCAGATGTTAAACACTTAGACAAAAGTTCTTCTATGGCATCATGAAGCACTTTTATTTTTAAGAGTGTATGCAGGGTCAGAAGTTTCTTCAAAAATATCTTAATTTGTGTTCTGAAGATGAATAAAAATCTTGCAGGTTTGGCACGACATGAAGGTGAGTAATTAATGACAGAATTTTCGTTTTTGGTTGAACTATCCCTTTAAATTTCAACTTGGAATATAGCAGACGAAGGCACTTCTGTTAAACTTTTTTTTGTACTTTGTGAAGCTTTGTATTATAAAATACCATCCAGCATCCAAAATCCACAAACATTCTGCTTTAGATCTCCTTCTCTTATGGAAAATGAATCGACAAGACGAAAGTTATGAATAATGTACCTATGGTGACTATTGATGACGCAATGAGTAATAACATCCGATCTTGTCTTCACAGATGTGGGTCAGCTCAGCCAGGTCCAAGAATCTTGGTCAGCCGGAGTAACAGGGGCAGGGCTTCATCAAACCGACGTCCTGCTCGTCAACCAGCCCTTTGTTACCATGGAGACAGAGAACAGAGATACTGACGGAGAGGAGAATATTGTGTATCTCTGAAATGAACAAACAATCTTTGGTTGGTGTTGAAACAAAACATTTGGACATGGATTTGCAATTTGAGATTTGGACCAGGATCTGATCCTCGTTCCTTATTTTGTGCTTTTTTGATTCTTTCTTTAATCTTAGCAAACTTTCGGCCTTCTGTGACATTCTCCAGACTTCACAGCACTTGCTTTAGTCCATGTGTGAGATGGGGCTTGTCTGAGTGGCTGTATTTTGCTTTATAGCCTGGAGCCTGCAGTGACAGAATCAGGTTAGGCAGTTTCAGCACACGTTTAGTCACACACACAAAAGTCCCCCACCCACATTGCTGCACAATGTATTTTTCTCCAACTGTCCATGTCAGTTCAGATCAGACCACAAAAATACTGACCCTTTCTTTCAGTAGATGAATGATGACTTGGTTTATAAAAGCATTCACCGCCTACTATATGAGTCAGGGTTATGTATGCATGTATGTGTGCGTGTTAGAGTAAGGAATCACATTGTCACCTTTCAGATTCAATCTCTCACATTTGGAAACTGGTTTCACATGTCCATATGGAGGAGAATGTGTAATATGTGTCATGCTTTACTCTTCTGAAACAGTTCAGATTCACTGGTGCTTATCAGC
This sequence comes from Labeo rohita, assembly GCF_022985175.1. Taxonomy (NCBI): domain Eukaryota; kingdom Metazoa; phylum Chordata; class Actinopteri; order Cypriniformes; family Cyprinidae; genus Labeo; species Labeo rohita. The sequence goes on from NC_066873.1 coordinate 25,093,149, forward strand.
CACATGCAGCAAATGTCTAAAAAAAGTCTCATCAGCATTGAGATTACAAACTGGCATTCAAATATATTTCTTGATACTTTGGGTCATTATGTTGCCTTATCAGCCTAAAGTCTTTGTTCATGCATTTTGCATGTTGTTGGTTACATTCATTGTTTGGCAGATCAACACTTTTTGGTCACACATAGGCTGCATTTTTGCAAATGGCATAAATTCAGGCCTACTCTCATTTCAGTCATACTGAAAAAGTCCCAATTCGAATTAAAGCCATAATTGTTGTAAAAGAAATGACTACAGACCAGTACTAGGTGTATATATGTACTTGAGTTAAAGTGACAAGAATTCAGTGTGTATTTGCTTTTTTTTAATGGCTTATCGTTCTACTGAAAAACAGATCACTGCGCATGAAAACACTTGCTATTCTTTGTGTTTTGTTTCTTCCAATGCTTAGACCTTATTTATTGTTGATATTTGTAAGGAATCATTTTTATGTACATAGTACATGTTTTGTATAATTGTTGTATGTAGACTGGTGTATCAGGTGATATATGTAGTAAATGTTCATACATCAGCTTTTGTGTTTTTTCTTGTTTTAAACAATTTCCATCCATTAGCATTATGATATCTAATATTTACAATGATGTTTATGTATATAACACCTCCAATTAGATATTTTAAATTCATTGTCGGTACATTAGCATCTATGCATTTTTTAAATGCGGATCTACTTACGGCAATTTTAATTTTTTGTTGATAATTAAATTGGAGATTTACTCTTATTCAAGTTACACTTTCACAGTAATAGCTTATGTCATAAAAATGTAACAAATGTATTGCCTGACAAGGCCTGATTCTCAGAATAGGGCTTTCTTGAGACTGAATATATCAGACTGTAATTGCAAATCCAAACATTATTATTATTTTTTTTTTTTCCCATTGTTGCAACAAAAGCATTTAGCTGCACAAGTAATGTGAAGAGTCTGATCAGTTTGCCAATTTAAAACTTTATAACCAATTCATTAATAATCCACAGTACAGTCTTTCAGTAGTTAGTAAAACAGTTATCAGTACAAGATAAGACAAATGCTGCTTGTCAGAAAAACAATGCATATGTGTTTTTTACCTTTGTTAAATTGAACATTCTCACCTAAAAGCTTTTAAAACTTTTTAAAGTAGACACATTGTCTCTAGAAAATAGGGAAAAGGTCTCACTACAACTGCAGATAGTTATCAAAAAAATAGTTTGAAACTGAAATTTTTGTTATTAATTAGTCACCCTCATGCCGTTTCAAACCTGTAAGACCTTTCATAGCTTCGTAAAATTACTGTTGAACAACTGATGTCACATGGACTATTTTAACAATGTCCTTACTACCTTTCTGGGCCTTGAACATGATGGTTGCATTGCTGTCTATGCAGGGTCAGAAAGCTTTTGGATTTCATCAAAAATATCTTAATTTGTGTTCTGGAAATGATGCTCTTACAGGTTTGTAATGACATAAAGGTGAGTAATTAATGATAGAATATTTATTTTTGGGTGAACTATCGCTTTAAAGCACACTGTCAGATATTTTTAGAATCTCTGATTTGTTACATATTCAGAATGATTAGAGAAAAATCTTAATTTTTTTTTTTTTTTTATTCTTTCTCCCTATTATTTAGGGACCTCTAAAGGTTATTTGCACTGACAAAGTCAATATATACCGCCGCTGAGTAATGCATCTGTGGGTGGCAACAGTAGCCAACAGTACAAAACACCTCCCCATGGCACCGTAATGACTTTAGGAGGAGTTCCACTGTAAACCTGTCATCCCAGCAAATAAATAACAGCCATTAACTAGTATACCACCTATGGCACTTTTAAAGAAAAAACACCTTTACTATGCATATTCTACATACTATTTTGGCAGGTGTGTTAATCCTGAGACACAAGGGGACACAAAAGTGATCAACATAAAAAATGGCTACCAAGCCATTTGAAGCAGAATGAAATGTTATAAGCTGGGGTGTAATGGTGGGGTATACCAGGCATCCTCTAGGACACTAAGGAGCCCCAAATCATTATCTTTAAATTGTTTATTTTTTATTTGATCTTATATACACAAACATGTTTTATCCATTAATAGTGCATTACAATAAAATTAAAATCTGTAAATGATAAAAAATGAGTGGTGAAACTGAACTTGTTCTCCTGTCATGTCAAAATACAGTGTGTTTTCCTTAAACCCTTCAAGTTCTCACCCCCACATTCAGCTGCACTAATTTTTTGCACTAATTCTTTTCACTGCCCTGCTTGTTATTTCTTTTAAATTGGCCCTTGATTTTGATTGTTGTGTTACAAGTGCTAGTATTTAAGAGCACTTCGGGCTTCTCACTCTTTGTATCACTCCGCCTGTCTGTTAGTATGTGTCCTTCAAGTGGGGTTGGAAATATCGTAATTAGTGAACAAGGAAAGTTGTATTTCCAAGTGGGGAACTCTGAATTCTAGATGTTACATGAGTTGTGACGTCACTTTGAAACGTGGCTGAAACACCAACCTGTAAGTAAAGTGAAGTGACGACGTATTGTCAAGTATGGTGACCCACTCAAAACTGGTCCTCTGCATTTAACCCATCACGAGTGCACACACACACCCGGAGCAGTGGGCAGCCATTGCTCCAGCGCCCGGGGAGCAACTGGGGGTTCAGTGCCTTGCTCAAGGGCACTTCAGTCATGGTACTGAAGGTGGAAAGAGCCCTGTTCATTCACAGTCCCCACCTTCAATTTCTTGCTGGTGCATGAATCGAACCAGCGGCCTTTGGGTTACAAGCCCTGATGGTTATAATATATATAAAATAATTTATGTATAGTTTATAATATAGAGATCAGTGAGGGGAAAGCAAGTCATTAGCAAATAATTAACTCAATTATTATATGGTTTGCTTTATGTAGCAACACATTTAGCTGTGACAGAACTGAATATTAGGGCCCTATAAAAATTATTTTTTCCTAAATTCTGTTTTGTTTAATTATTTTTCAAATTACGTTTTTTTTCTTTTATCCATATAATTTTTTTTTTATTTTTTTTTTCGTTTTTGTTTCTCTTTTAGGGAAAACACAGGCTATATATACACAGACTGATTACAAACACAGGTGCAGACAATGAGGGAGAAACCAAAACACACAGAGCTGCAGGGGAGATGATGGGAGAAACCAACTAAAAAGTCCAGGGGTGTGACATATATATATTAATTAATCTTATATATATATATATATATATATATATTTTTTTTTTTTTTTCCCAGAAATACTATGTTGTGAATTTCTATGATTTTTGTGGTAAATATTCCTTAAAAAAAATAAAATTTCAATAATAATTTTATTAGTAGTAGTAGTACTATCATTACATAATACATTTCTGTCATTTCAAGTTAAACAGAACATTTATGTTGACAGGTTGCTGTGAGGACCTGTACAAAATATATTTATTTATAGATAATATACATTATACGTGTTTGTATTTATATATACTAATATATATACTAATATATATATATATATATATATATATATATAATTACACACAGTACACACATATATAGAAGGCAACTCAAACTTTTATTTTGTAAGCGATTAATCGCGATTAATCGTTTGACAGCCCTAGTTTGTATATACAATATGACGATCTAGAGATTATGTTTATGTGTTCATGTACTCATATATTGAGGCTAAAAACAAAACCGTGGGTCTGTGCCGTGGGTCATTCACACATAGATATTACATGAGTTCGTGGAGGATTCATGCAGGATTCATATTTAAATAGTATTTTTGCAGCTTAATATTCACAGACACTAGTGTATATGGCATTTTAAGTGTACTGACCTTTTGATTTATTCATCCAAAATTTGGCAAATTCCGTGACATTTTGCATTATGCAGCAAATTCCAATTTTATTACTGGATTCCGCAATTCCATCTGCATTTTCTGTATTGCAGAACTCATAGAACCCATGAATATTCTTCATAATTTTGAATTCTGATATAGTTTTTTGTTTGTTTGTTTGTTTTAATGGTTCGAATATAATTATTTTGTTTTGTTTAGGCTACTTGAATGTTATGCTGCTTGAATAGTAGTAGTAGTAGTACATGTACATGTCTAAAATAATGCAAGTTATTCAACTGTTGAACTGTTGTATAAAAGCAATATCGCACTTGCAATTGTACAGGCATCATGATTGCAGGTGTGATATTGCTTTTATACAACAGAAATATCAATATGGCTGTGGATACCAGTATGTGTGGATGCCAGTACGCAGATATATAATCAAACAATATTGCTTGTGTAATATTTCTTAATTGAAAAAGAAAAAGATTTATAGTTTGTGGTTGTCTGTTTCAAATGTGTTTTTCTCATCAGATCTTTGTGTTGGGTTCAGAAAGGGGTTGGAGAAATAGATATGTATAAATTTTTCTCACGTAACATTTGGTAACCTGCGTAGGCATCAGTGAATCACACAATGACACACATATGCACAGACCACTCCCCTCAGCTACAAAGGAAAGTCGCATTCCTGTTTACTAAACACACAGTAATTACATACGCACATTACTGAGCTTTGATGCCTCTCAGAGGCCCGCAGCCATCACGCACAATCAAGTGTTTAGTGCTCTCGCACTCTTTCATTTCTTACTAATCCCTTCATTTCTCCAGTCCCTCTTCCTCAGGGAGTGCCAATGCTGTCTTTCATCACCTGACAGAATAAGACAAGTACTTCCCAATTTGTCCTTCCTTAAGCCCTCACGAACACACACACGCAAGCACATATGTTATCGCCTCATGAGCTCTGGTAATTAGAGCATTCAGGTTCGACAGAAGTCCAGTAACTTTAGTCTGCGTGTGGCTGATAGAGCAACATTTTGAAGTCTTTTGTCCCATGTGAACCATGAAAAGTCTCGGTAATTCTGCTGCTGGTGTCAAAACCCGTCATTACATCTTTGTAGTGCTGTACAGTAATAAAATGATGCTGTGAAAGGTGCTTAGGGAGTGCGTTTTACCATGGGTCAGCGGAGCACTTACGCACACAGCAAGATTTTCATCTGAAGTACGGCGCGCTGAAGTAGATATTTCAAAAGAGTGTTAAATCCTCCAATCCCTAAAGCCTCTGAGTCAACAAGACACTTATTCACTGTATCAATTTGAAGGCCTGTATCCGTCAAAACTGTAACAGTGACGGTCCACAAATACACACGGCCTTCAGTCAAAGAGAAGCCTCTATTCTGGAGCTGTCAGCGCAAATACACACACACACAAACTGTAGTGCATGTACTTTTCTTCAAAAACATTCCACGTATTAATATCATTTTGAGGGGATGTCAGCCAAAGAAATACCGGGGAATGTCAAAAAGAGATTAGAGAGAGAGAAAGAAAGAGAAATGGGGCTGTGTACCTTTTAAATGAGTCTTTAGTGTTGAAAGGTGTATGCAGCACTTTAAAGTGTCTCTGAATTAGTCTTTCTCTGCAAGTTTAACAAAGGGATTCTCCCAAAATGTTGCTTTAATAGATCTTCAGAACATTTACCACACAAATGGAAAACAAGTACAGAAACAATAAATCTAATTTAAAAACATAATCTAAGTGAGGAGGGTTTTATTAGACTCAGTCAGCAGGAAGGGATTGCATTGTGGCTCAGTGTGTATGAGATGAATGGGAAGATACACTACAGTTCAAAAGTTTGGGGTTGGTACACTTTTTAAATGTTTCTGGAAAAAAGTCTTATGCTCACCAGGGCTGCATTTATCTGATCAAAAAAACAGTAAAAACAGTACTATTGTGAAATATTATTACATTTTAAAATAAACATTTTTATATATTTTATAATGACATTTATTCCTTGTCAAAATCTTCTAAATCTTTTAATTTATTCCTTGTGATTTTGATTTTCGTGGGCGCCAAACCCCCTCGCGTATGAAGAAAGCCGCCGTGTTTACAACTGTGACCGCTTTGTATAGCGCTTTTTTAGGATAAGCTAAACTCTGAATATTCAAAAGTATGTGAAAAATGTAAAGTTGTAGCATAGAATCTTTAAAATAGATCTTTAAAATAGAGAGTTTCACACACTGGGATGTGTTTCCCAAAAGCAAATATGGTCGCAAGTTCCGAAAACCTTAAAACTGAATTTTCGGCAGTCATTATTCCAGTCTTCAGTGTCACATGATCCTTCAGAAAGTTGAAGCTTGAATATTTTTTTTATTAATGTCAATGTTGTTTTGTTTAAAGTCCTTATAAAGTAATATATAAATATTCTAAGTTTGTCACACCACAGAAAAATGTTATTAACCACCCAGCCAAATTTGAATGATAAGAAAGGGTCAAGTAAATAAAGTTAGCAAAATCTTGAAAAAGTGTTTTCCGCTCTCAAATGCTGTGCCCATACCCGCTCTCTGCACTAAAACCATGACTATTCACGGAAACGCTGCCGTCTCTTTCAAGTATCAAATACTGCTACAACCTGAATGGTTGACCATGCTGTTTTGTAAATTATTGCAACCAGGTAATATGCATTTACATGACAAAGGCATAGCTAGCTAGCAAAAAGTAGCCTGTATAGTGACAGTAACTTACTGTAGAGACAGTAACTCATGATTGAGTGGGCGAACCACTGATGCTAATGCATGCTAGTTATGTTTTAGGGGAGGAGCCATGCTCCAGTATGTCATGAAGACACATCCCAGTGTGTGAAACTCTCTATTTTAAAGATTTATTTTAAAGAATCTATGCCACAACTTTATATTTTTCACATACGTTTGCATATCCAGAGTTTAGTTGATCCTGAAAAGTGCTCATCATCACAGTTGTAAACACAACAGCTTTCCTCATACGTGAGGGGGTTTGGTGCCACAGTATTTTTGTTTCCAGGTGGAACATTAAAGAACGCAACACACACGTCTCCCGGAAATTCTGTATAATCTAACCAATCCGATGACGACTTTGAAGGGGATATAGCTCTGACTGGAAACTAACAATGTAATTGATTGTTCTACCTATTAGATTGTTTTATTAACGTCTACACCTACCCCAACCTTAAACTTAGCCCTTACTATAATACAAAAACAGTATTATTGTTGTACAGCGTGACAAAAATAACTAGATTGATGTGCGCATACCCAGTAGCCAGAGCTGTCTCTCTTCTAGCCTTAACCCTTCGAAACTTCGAAGTGTTTCCAGCTAAGTGTGCCTTATGCATCAGAAGTTTAGCCAACGTTAACTTAATAATCAAATTTCATTTTACAATCATATTTAACTTAACTTCAGTGTCTTATGGTGGGGTAAGTTTATAGTGCTGGCTCAACTTACCCCACAGCATTTGGCTCACTTCCTGGCATTTTGGAAAAAACTAGCCAGATTACCATTTCAGGCTAATATTTAGCTAAATAATTTGTATGGTTTTACATGTTGCTAAATCACCTATATGCATAATAATTATTTTTAGACCTGTTTCTAGATCTGTTATGCTAAAAGTAAGTGGGTGCCTTCCACTCCTCCCATGTGTTTCTCCTTTTCACAGTCTAGTAGAAATGGCATGTGATTCCAAAATATATGGCCACATGAGAGTAAAAGTGTACAGTTGCCAAGATATAGGGGGTGGGTCAACTTATCACTGGCTCAACTTACCTCACTCTCCCCTACAGATACTAACAGAACTGTTTTATATATAAAAATCACAATAAAACTTTAAATTGCAAATGTTTTGGTATTCACATGCTTATTGTTTTTGTTTGCACTGCAACAACACACAAAAAAAAGTCAAAGTCAAACTTGATCACATTTCACACAGAACTCAAAAATGGACTGGACAAAATTATTGGCAGCTTGTCAAAACTGTAAGAAATAATTGCTTTTCAAGCATGTGATGCTCCTGTAATTTGTATTTAGACACACCTGTGGCAAGTAACAGGTGTGGGCAATATACTAATGCTACTTGCAACCAGTTACAATGGACAAAAGTTGACTCAACCTTTGTGTTGTCTGTCACACTGAGCATGGAGAAAAGAAAGAAGTGCAGAGTTGTCTGTGGATTTGGGAGAAAAAACTGTGGAAAAACATGGACAATCTCAAGGCTACAAGTCCATCTCCAGAGATCTTAATGTTCCTGTGTCCACTGTGCGCAATATCATCATAAGGTTTACAGACCATGGCACTGTAGCTAACCTCCCTGGACGTGGACGGAAGAGCAAAATCAATAAAAAATTACAACAAAGGATATCAAATGGTGGATAAAGAACCCTGATTAACTTCCAAAAAAATTGAAGCACTATCCCTCGAAAAGGGACGCTATGGTAGGAGACCCAGGAGGACACGAAGATATAAAAAAGCAAGACTGGAGTTTGCCAAAACTTATGTTACAAAACCACGATCCTTCTAGGAGAATGTACTGTGGACAGATGAGACAAAAGTAGAGCATTTTGTAAAGGACATTATGGCACTGTTTACAGAAAAAGAAATGAGGCCTTCAAAGAAAATAACACAGTCCCTACAGTCAAACATGGTGGAGGTTCAAAGATGTTTTGGGGTTGCTTTGCTGCTTTTGGCACTGGATGCCTGGACTGTGTGAACGGTGTCATGAAATCTGATGATTACCAAAGAATTTTGGGGTGCAACATAGTGGCCAGTGTCAGAAAGCTACATCTCCACCAGAGTGTATAGGTCTTCCAGCAGGACAATGACCTGAAAATTATTGTGCCAATAATTTTGTCCAGTGCATTTTTGGGGTTGTGTGTGGAAATGTATCAGATTTGACATTTCATCTCTGTTTTTTTGTATTGTTCCAATGCAAACAAAAAAATAAACATGAGTACCAAAATATTTGCAACTGCAACAGAAGGGCTACATTTTCTGACAGAATTGCAAGGGTGCCAGTATTTTTGGCCATGACTATAGATGGATCGATAGATAGATAGTTTGTGAGGTTATACAGCAGCTGTGGTTCTGGTTGTGTTTGAATCTGAATCAAAACCTGCTACACACAGTGTCTGTAATTGATATTATTTGGCCTTTGCAGCTTGTGTGGGTGAATACTCTCACACATATTCAACCTTTCAACATGTCACCACTGTGGACAATAATAAACACATGCACACCTGTCGTCACTTTGTGTGCGTGTCAATAATGACACTTTTCAGTGGCTCACTACAGCCAGACTCAGGTGTTCCCAAGGGAGATAAAAGCACAGAGAAATATTATTGACTCTGTATGATAGTGTGTGTGTGTGTGCATTAATCTACAGGAGCAGTGTGACCTCAGTAAAGCCTCAGTAAAGTGTGGAGTTGAGAATGTGTCTGTGTGGGTGGTGGGTTCTTCACAAAGTCAGGCTATGTCAGGGGTAAATGTGTTTATGTGTGTTAGAGAGAGCCTCATTGAAAGGAAGTTTTAATAATGTCAGTGTGTGTGTGTGGAGCAGCAGGGCAGTATTATGAAGTCTGCATGATAGAAGATGAAGGTTCATTCTGCAGTTCAGCTGACTACTGTTATTACCATCCCAGTCGACCCACCTGCTCTCTCAGCGGTGAGCTTCTGGAGGCGGCTTTGTTCCCTGAAATTACCCCACTGTGTGTGCCTGCGTGTTGACACCCATCCTACATCACGCCTATTGTGAATGAGTGTCTCGAAAGAATGTGCATGTGACTTGTGCTTTGTCTTATAATGAAAGGTTCTTATTTTATTCAGGCAGTCACAAGGGCAGCAGCTAATAGCTGTTCTGATTGACCTGTCATCAGAGCCCATCCCGGCTTATTACAAAGTACACACCTCCATCTGTCTTCATTAGGACCAGCACCCCTCTCGGCCCTGTGTCCTCATAAAGATATCCTCATACATCCAAAGTAGTAACGATGCCACATTTCATACTTTACCACAGTGTCCTTGTTCTGCGGTGTGCGCACTCGTGTTCTTGTGGCTCAGCCTTGAAATGTTATTTCAGACACTTTTCTGAGAAAAACAATGAAATTTTTATATTCCCAAGTACGTCTGAATCTCTCTAGGATGCTTTTGGAGTGTATTAGAGTAGGAGTACCCTGTAAACATCCAACAGGATTTAGTTCTTCACAGATATATACTACCTTTCATGTATTTTTGATTAAACAGTGCAGATTGTGTGATTATATAGCATTTAGCTAAACCAACTCATCACTTTAGAAAATGTCTTTGTGGATACACACATTCTGTCATTATTGCCATGAATCAGAAGGACTAGCAGCTTTTAAACTAAGTGTCAGTCATTAACGCCCTGCTGTGTGTGACCTCCAAGCAAATGCTTAATATCTCTCATGAAGTCAGCGATCCACAAAGATTGCAGCTGTAATAAAACATTACAGCTCCCCAGCTAACCCGCACGCCACATCACAGCAGTGTGTAATCCAGGAACTGCAGCTGGATGTTAATAAATTCTCTGGATGATGAGAATGCATAACGATGACATGGTAATTGTTGCAGAAAGTGACATTTGAAATTTCATACATTTTACATACTAATACTAGTTGATTAGATCATTAAAACGGATTAATCTTAATAATGATCAAATGTTCAGTAATCTTTGTAGTTAGTAACATAATCCATAATATTACAATAATTAGACTACTTTTAGATTATTTTTACACTGCTGGGTTAAATATAACCCAGCGCTGGGTAAAATATGGACATACCCAGCGATTGGGTTGTTTTGACTCAGCAGTTGGGTTACTACCCAGAAGGTTGGGTTAAACATTTAACCCAACTGCTGGGTCAAAACAACCCAATCGCTGGGTATGTCCATATTTTACCCAGTGCTAGGTTGTTTTTAACCCAGCAGTTTTTAGAGTGTAAACAAATTTATCACATTGATTTCAATAGGATAATCGTGTACCATATAGATATGAAAATACAAATAGAAAGACAATATATTGCCCCTCAAATTGCAGTTGAGGTCAAAAGTTTACATACACCTTGCAGAATCTGCAAAATGTTGATTATTTTACTCAAATAAGAGGGATCACACAAAATGCATGTTATTTCAAAAGTTTACATTGGTTCTTAATACTGTTACCTAAATGATCCACAGCTGTTTATTATTTATTTTTATTTATTTTTTTACATTTTTTTTATTTAGTGATATTTGTTCATGAGTCTCTTGTTTGTCCTGAACAGTTAAACTGCCAGCTCTTCTTCAAAAAAATCCTTCAGTTCCAACAAATTCTTTGTTTTTTCAGCATTTTTGTGTATGTAAACCCTTTCCAATAATGACTATGATTTTGGAGATCTATCTTTTCACTCTGAGGACAACTGAGGGACTCATATGCAACAATTACAGAAGGTTCAAACGCTTACTGATGCTTCAAGAGAAAATACAGTGCATTAAGAGCCAGGGGTGTACATTTTTGAACAGAATGAAGATATGTACATTTTTCTTATTTAGCCTAAATGTTTTTTTGTTTTTTTTGATGTAGTACTGCCCTTCAGAAGCTACAGTAGATGTTGACAAAACATGTTTCCCAGAAGACAAAATAATTTGTTTACCCCATCGTCAAATTCACTTAATGCATTGTGTTTCCTTCTGAAGCATCAGTGAGCGAAAAACTGGATCTCAAAATCATACAGTCATTGTTGGAAACGGTTCAAATACACAAAAAGGCTGAGGAAAAACAAGGGACTCGTGAACAACTATCACAAAAAAAAAAAAAAAAAAAAAAAAAAAAAAACAGCTTTGGATCATTCAGGTAACAATACAGTAATAAGAATCAGGTGTGTGTACACTGTGAACAGAGTTATTTTTTATAAATTCAACTATTATTTGGACTATATGTAAACATCCTTTATGTGAAATATCTTATTCAGCTCAGTACTGAATAAAAAAGTAATATGCATTTTGTATGATCCCTCTTATTTTGGAAAAGTAATAAACATTTTGCAGATTCTGCAAAGTGTACAGTATGTAAACTTTTGATCTCAACTGTAAGTCTGACCGAAAGGGCACTTTAGCATCTGCGATTTTAGCACCTTTAGCATTGGTGCATTTTAATGTGTAATGCTTAGGAAAATGAATAGATGAACAAGAAGAATTGCGTTAATTTATGGGTATTGTGTAAATATTTTATCAATAAAAAAGTAGTCTCACATTGCCAAACCTTCAGACTGAAGGCAGAAGGTCTGAGAACCTTTGCCGCTTTGACTGCCCAAGGACCACCCAAGAGGCCAGATGACATATTTCACACACTTTCGAAAATCCAGTGTTTATTTGATCATGATAAGTACTCATTATCATTATCAAACACGATGGCTTTGGTCTTCCATGATGGACGTTTGGCATCACGGCATTATTGTTTCCAGATGCGACACACACATCTCCTAGAAATTCTGTCTAATTCAACCAATCCGATTACGAATTTTAAACTCCTGAAGTGTTTACAATTTTGCGTGCCATATGCATCAGACATTCAGCCAATGTGCATGTTACATTTAAGGCTGAGACTAATAAAAAAAAGTAACTGTAGTCTGATTACGAGTATTTTACAGTGTGATTTAACCTAATTATAAGTACTTTTTACTTTTGGAATCTGATTACGTAATCCAGATTACATTTAATCAGTTACGTCACAGCGCTGTCTGTGCGTTATTGGTGGGGATTTAATTCTAAGGCATTGGTTTATTCAGGAATAATATAAGTATAATTGTCTTTATGATTTAGGTATTAATTCATTCACTCATATGATTCATTCAAACCACTGATTCATTCACGAACAAAACAAATGATTGTCTGTGAGCGAGTCATTACTGTAAATCATTCAGTTGATTGTTTTGGTTAAAAATACTGATTTATTCACCACTAATGTGTGTTGCTTGGAGACATTTGATTCTGCTTTTACTGTTTTGCTCCACCAATAAAAATAGCTCTAAGTAACTCAAAAAAATATTATATCTAAACAGTCTCTTGTACTGAACTTTTGCTTTATGCAGTAATCAACAGGCATCACAATGATGCTGTTGGTCTAAAAATCTTCTGATATTCATAACGATGGCACTTTTGCTTTTGTGATATAGCTTAAATATTCATGTGTTTTAGATGTATGCTCCTTAGATGCGTTTTGATATGAAAAATATATAGCGTATGTGTGTTGGTGCATAATTTTGGTGCGTAAACACTGTGAATACTCTAAAAGAAGTAGTTTTTCACAATAAAACTATTCTCAATTGTCTTGGCATTTGTAAAATGAAAAAAGGCTAATCTTTTGCCTTTTTAAATCTTATGCATGTTTTTTGTGCCAACATTTTGTGAATAGGCCTTCACTCTGCAAATTATGTGCAAAAAACAAATGCAGACCCTTTGTTCCTCCTTTGGCGGTTATGAGGGCGAAACAGAATCTGTTAAAATTGGACAAGTTCTTGTGTTTCACATGCCAACTCAAACACTATTCCAGTGCTTTAAATTCAAGCTTACTGTTGGTCAAAGCTAGTACAGTCCTGGACAAACTGCTACAAGGTGGTTTGGTGTACTTTAGATAACTAACTCAACATGATCAGATATGCAGGCCAGGCTTGTTTTAAGATCATGCTGAGCACAGCAGGTCTGGAGGCTTCTTAATGGAAAGTGGTAAATTAAGTCTCCTTGTGAGACAGTGAGCACACACACGAGCACTGTGATCTAAGATAACATGCATACAAAACAATTTGCATGCTGAAACATCTACCTGAATGTTTTGCAAGTTTCTTCCCATAAATTGAAATTTTAAAATGACAAATACATGTGCACACATATGCAGTCACAAACAGTTTGTATTGCATGATCTGTATTCTAAGGCTAACAGATTAATACCAAATCAATGCATGAAGGGCATGTAACATAATTCACATTAATTCACATCAAGCCTTGACTAATGATCAACCCATGAGGTATCATTAATCAGCTATGCAGATCAATATGTTATAATACATCCATTTCTCTTTCTCTTATTTTCACATTTAGCATGAGTTATTGGCATGGCAAAAGATGGTACATTTGTATTGCCAAGGCAGTAGCCGGTTCAGCAATCTCTACTGAACTCTGTCTTCTACTCTTCTATCTTTTTCTCCCACACACATAGGTAGGCGAGGAGAGTGCAAGCGAGAGATGCAGAATAGTAATCTCATTGATTTCTTTACGGCAACCCAAGGCCCAGTAGCATAGTTCAAACGGCAATGGATTTATCTTCATTTGCAGAAGGAGAATGCAGTACTTCTACATCATAACTCAAATAGAAGTTATACCCAAACACCGCCCTTTTTGTTCATAACTTGCAACAACATTGCTGCATCCATTTGCTTTATAGCCTATACCTGCATAATATATACTATCTATCAGGGGCGTTTCCTCTGAGGAGTCAAGGGAGGCAGTGGCTCCTCAAAATACTGGATGAGAAAAAAAATCGTAGTACAAAAATAAAATGATGCCAATATTACAAAACACAGCATTTAAAAGTATATAAATTACAAACAAACAAAAAAAAACTCTGTCCAACAGCAACACCAGCAGGTAAATAATGAATAGACAAAGTCACGTAAGAGGATATAATTGGATAAGACTAGTTATGGTCGGCTGTGATTGGTTCATGTGATAAACCCCACCTCTTGCTCCCGAATCAGTCTAAAATGAACAACGCAATGGCGTTAATGTTTAGACTAATTTAAAAAGTAAGTAAACAACTCACACACTTAGATATAACCACTTTGTTACATCAAAATAATACTTAAAATGGCCTGAAAACATGATCTGTGGGAGTCTTTAATGAATAATCAGCTTAGTAAAGTTTAAAGTAAATCTCCATGTCTATGAACAATATTTACCGAACTTTGATGACTGATGATTCGAAAAATTCAGAAACACTGTAGTTAAAAGTTAACTATTAAAAAGAACAGCTGAACATCATACAGTAAAGTAACACAAATGATACAACTGATTATATGCAAAGTAGGCTATATTATGCATGCACACAACATGGAATATCTAAAAGTAACGTTATATATTAAGAGCAAACAGAAGAGTGAGACATGTAGTAATTCTTTAAATGTTATACATGGTCCTTGCCATATCTCTCCCTGCGTAATGTCTTAAGGCAGTACAAAGAAAAAAGGCACTAAGAAATGTAGCCTGAGGCTTCCCCACTAGCTTTCTAAAGTTGAACATTTGGGTAAACTGCTGAGATAAGTGAGTTACTTCTAATACATCCCTGAGGAGTCACACAGAGTGATCACAAACAGCCCGAACGTACTACGCTGGAGGAATGATAGACGGAACTGGTGCAGCATCAACTGAAAATAAACACAGTGATCCAAATACAGCATCTGGTCAACGTTAGTAGTGTAATCTTTAAATACATGAAGGCCTGTCTTTGAATGTATAAATATCATCATTTAATGTCAACCTGCTTAAAGTGTGTTTAAATTAAAGTTACATAAACATCACAACACTCACAACTACTTTAATGCATTTACGTAAAAGCATCATGTTATATATGTTATCTATCAGGATATTAACTCAGTCGCAGTGATTCAAATACAGTATCTGGTCAATGTTCGTAGTGCAAACTTTAAACAAAGACCTGAAAGTTACGTAAGAGTTACGAAAGTTACGTAACAGCACTTGTAATAGCATATACACTACCAGTCAAAAGTTTTTAGACAGTAAGATTTTTCATGTTTTTTTAAAAAGGAGTCTTTTCTGCTCACCAGGCCTGCCTTTATTTGATCCAAAGTACAGCGAAAACAGTACAATTTTGAAATATTTTTACTTTTTAAAATAAATGTTTTCTATTTGAATTTAAAATGCAATTTATTGCTGTGATTTTAAAGCTGAATTTTAGCATCGTTACTCCAGTTACAGGATCCTTCAGAAATCATTCAGCATATTAGGATCAAATAAATGCAGACTTGGTGAGCAGAAGAAAAAATCTGCTGTTCGAACACTTTTGACTGATAGTATAGTTATTAAAGGATTAGTAATATGGGAGCAAATTATTTAATGCTAAATTTCTCCAGTTATGTTTTGACGAAGCAACAAACTCATTTACATCTAGGATGGCCTGAGGGTGAGTAAATTATAATTTTTAGGTGAACTATTCCTTTAACTCAGTCTCAGCCAAGCCAAACATTTATTGACTTGTCATGCAATGCAGTCATCACTTTCACAGATGTTATTTTTTATTAGAAATATATATGTAGACTTTGATGGTGGGCACAAGACAGGACTTCTCAGACATGTCAGGAGCTGTGTCATGTCAGCAAATTCATGTCTCTAGGTATGCTGAGGGCCATTTTTAATATGGAAATATCACAGCGGTTTAAGAAAAAAATGAGGGAAGACTGAAAAATGAATTTGACGACTTTTATTTTTTGAAAAAAAGAAAATTATTAACAACCCCCTTTAGAAGACAAAGCACAGGAAGAATTTGAAATGTCAGCATGACATTTTATTAACACTTGTCTGGTGGATTTATATTTTTTCATTCCTGCTCTTGTTGCTCATCCAGTTTGAACCGGTGATGCCGGGTGTCAAATTCTGAACCCTAATGCCAACGCTCAGAGTCTAGTGCAAGTATTAATTAAAGGAAGTGGCCACAAAACAGAAGTCTTTGTCAAGTGCCTGCCATCTGTCATGTATGTGTGTGTGTATTTTACTGTGGAAAGAGCTCAGAGGTGTTGGAAGCTCAATAACATTTCTTTATTGCATGAGTCATTGCTTGTTAAACAAAAACACTTTAAGAGGGAAACTTTGGAAAACACTCACTCTACACACTTTTATCTGCTACGTACCGACTTTTTATCCTTGTTCTTGAGGGTTTCCTACACACACTTGGCTACAAGGGAGTTTTCCACCAGCGTGGTGCCGAATCGTTTGGCAATACGTCTGGTGTTGCTGATCATTAAAATTCTAGTAGGAAATCCTGACAATGAACGCTGTTGATTTTACATCATGATAAGCCATGCGTAGCATTTACCTCAGGCGTTTCAATTGGTGTGTTTACTCAGAATCTGTTTGTAATTCAAATCAAATGCTAATGAGAAATGCTGCTTTAATCAATAATGTGTTTTTGGCTTGTTGGTCACTGACATGTTTAATTTTCAGATACGTATTAGTATTTGATTGACTCAGGAGGATAAATATGTGTACCTGAAGAGATGTGAAAGGAGAAGATGGACAGGATTGAAAAGGACAACAAGTCAGGATTCAAACTCAGGTCGGCCGAGCCGCGACCACGCAATGTGTAATTTAAAGATTAAACTATTGCAATGCTCTAAAGTTGGGCCTTTCAACCATCTCGACTAAGCCTTTGCAGATGATCCAGAACGTGGCAGCACATCTGCTCTTCAATCAGCCAAAGAAAACCCATGTCACGCCCTTTTCTGGTCTCACTACACTGGCTCCCAGTTGTGGCAAGAATCAAATTTGAGGGTTTGACGTTGGTTTTAAGCACTGCCATTGAAAAAGTACCTCCCTACCCCAATTCACTCCTAAAAGTCCCACCAGCTCAAGTCTTGGAATAAATGACGCATTGTTGTTCCTTCACAAGGCAAAAGTCACTCTTCAAAACCTTCACCCTCTATGTTCTTCTCTGGTAGAATGAGCAGCCAACCTCCATCTGAACTGCCGAGACATCACATCTCTCAAAAGTTGTTGTTTTTGTTTTCCTTGTGCACAAAAAGTATTCTCGTAGCTTCATAACATTACGGAACCACTGATGTCACATGGACTATTTTGTCAATGTCCTTAATACCTTTCTGGGCCTTGAATGTGTCAGTTGTGTTGCTGTCTATGCAGGGTCAGAAAGCTTTTGGATTTTACACTTTACTCTTTGACTCCACAACATTTAATTCAAATGTCCACTTAGTCTTTAACATTTGGCCATTTCTTTATGATTGAAAAGCTACAGACACTGTAATGTCTTAAATATGTGTACATCAAAACTCAGAGTGAGGATTTAAACGTTTATTTTGAAATCGCGATGAACAGTTAGCATATTGAGAAAGTTTATGTTGTATTCTCCTGTGATTGCCTATGGTTTATAAATGATTAACCTTCTAAAACTGATGAAATGGAGCACGTTGCATTCCCAGATGAACGTTATAATAAACCCAAACTCACAACAACATGCAGAGATGGAGTTTGAGACGCCCCACACTTGTAAATGATAAGTTTGTGTAAGTTAGCAGCATTTACTGTGAATGGGGCTGCTCTGAGATGCACGTACCTACACGCATGTAAATAATTAAAGCACTTATATTATACCCGCACCGCATATATTTATTTAATTGAATAGTAGCGTTTGTGAATTCTTAATAGCATTATGCTTTATTATGATTTTAAAATGGGAAGGTTCCACTTACAGTATTAAGCCGATTACTCACACAGGAAAAATGCAATGGAGGATTTTTTGGAGGAATCGTTGCAGTACTAGAAAAATCCTCTCTGCGTATCTCCTCTTCTGTGGCTTGTTTCCAAATCTAGTAATGCTAGTCCAAAAACATGACATTTTGTATAACAAACAGTGTTGGCTTTTTGACTAATTGCACTGTTCCTCTTTTGTAATTCTCTTTGGATAAAAGCATCTGCTAAGTGTATAAATGTAAATGTATCAGAGTGCTGCTCACAAGGCTATCAGCTCCAAAAAAAATTATAGAAAACAGTCCGGCATAATCTCTCATTTTTCATTTCTGAATAAATAAACTTTAACAAAACTGCTTCACCATTGTTAATGCCATGTAACGTGACTCTTCAAAAACAAAACTGTTGTGAATTATTACTTTATAGTAGTTGCTAAATAACTCTTACCTTTAAAAAATAATTTGGTGCACTCATATGTGTTCAAGAAAACATTTGTTACAGTGTAAAATACATTTAAGTACTAGTTAAGTAATACTAATACATACCATATGGTTATTAGAATTAGGGTTTGGCTTAGGGTTACTTTTATGTAATTTATTAATTAATGTAACGTATAACAAGGACGCCTTAAAATAAAACATTACCACATTTTCCTTTTTATTAGAGACTTTATTATTTGTCAATGACCCGTAAACCATCAAAGGTGTAATTCCATGGGTGAGTGAATGTGAAAACAATTTGACTAAGCGGTGACAGCCAAAACCTAGTGTAGCATTATGAAAATGACTAAATGACTACTCTCTGTCTCTTGTGCTTCCTTTGTTTTTCATGTGTTTCATCATTATGGCTCATGGGTGAAAAGAGCATGACGGCTTTGCGTGATCACCTCTCCACTCTTGCTATAACGATGTTCCTTCGTCCATCAATCACTGCATGCAGCATCACACCTGTCAATTTGGCCCTCATGAAGAAAAAAAAAGCAGAGGGAAGGAGAAAGTGTCCTGTGCAATTATTGGGGCCCGTGGCGGCCTGACGGTCACCTACACCACTGCACACACTCACACACAACAGCACTAATGAAGGAGCACTCATGTGTTGTTTTTCCGAGGGCATTTTGAGTTCAGTACTCTGTCAGCTTGATGTGTCATATGCACTTGAAAATCAACTATAAATTTGAGCACTGGCTTGCTCCTTTTTAAGGTTTCCCTAACTTCCTTTCTAGAACTTCTTGTCATTGACATCCCCCATTTCTCTTTCTGTCTCCTCCATTTTTCTCCTCAGGTAGCGGGGGGGAGTTGAGGGTTCTTTTATGACTCTATAAATCTCCAGGCGCCATGGGCCAGGCAGCCCAGAGCAGTAGATCACCGCCAGCCTGTCACACACGCGCGCTTAATGAGCGAATCTCGGCCCGCGGGGAGCACAGAGTGGCACAGGGCCGTTTAGTCAGAGGACTGTCAATCACACACACACATACGCACACAAACGGGACGAGGACAATTATGAGTCCCAGCACAAAGTATGGACGCTGAAGGTTGGATTTAGGTGGGCACATTGGCTGTGACTGGTAATGGATGGTGTGTGTCGACTACAACGGTAATGTACGCCTGAGATTAGAACGCAATATTTGACCTGAGTGTTTGGCAGCTTTCTATGCTGTGGCTTATTTCAGCAGCAAGAAAAATAACTGATATCAGCCGATAGCATGACACTACATTAGTGCTGACAATTGATGCTGTTCTGAAATATTTTTGCATGGACTAACTGGTGGGTTTGTGGAGAATAGGTAATTATATGATAAACACACACACACAACCTGTTGTTGACATCCTTCCACAATTTAAGAAAAAAAAGAGCTGCATTTAATTAAGAGTTGTTTTTAATATTTAATTTTATTTTACTTCTCTTAGGTCAAAGAACACTGACCTATTCAATACAGACTCCGTAGGTGTCTGAGGTGATTAAACTTGTCAGGAGTTTTCAGTTTCAGTTAATTTTATTAATCAGTAATTAAATTCAAAGTGGTTGTAAAACCGCAATGAACTTTCACTGCAGGATGTTACTTTGATTTTGCTTGAAAATTTAAGGCAGCAATTAAAATTAAGTTTTCAATTTCAGTGGGTTGACATTTTTACAGCGCAAAGAGGTTCATAAAAAGTGATATGCTGGCTCAGAAACTACCAGAAATACAGGATTTAGGATTTGTCTTTCCTCATGACTTTTTGAACATGAGCTGATAAAGACCTGACTAATCTCTTTGAAGCTGAACAGAAATGACATCAGTCTTAAAGCCTTCACTAGCAAATCATGACACATTATTTCTGGAATCTTTGATGAATACAAAGTTCAACAGAAAAAAAAAAACACTTATTTAGAAAAGAAATCTTATGTAACTATAAAAATGTCTTTTTGTTCAATCTAATGTGTTCTTGGTGAATAAAGGCATTTATTACTTTAAAAGAGCATTTATAGTTGAAAATAAATACAGTGAGGTCCAAAACTTTATTCAGATTTTTGTCTGGGGTGTGGGGTAGGATTAAGGGATCTAAAATATGGTCATGGATGGAAAATATGAAATAAGGCATTAATAAGTGCTTTATATATACACTAATAAACAGCCAAAAATGCTGGTAATATGCATGGTACCTATTTTTTTTTCTCAGAAATTGTTACATTTTTAGATTAAAATGTGATTTACTCATATTTATATTTTTTCATTATATTTATTTACTCATAAAGCACATATTCTACATCCCTAATCTTACACAATACCTGAACTTATCAACTACCTTACTAACTATTAATAAGCAGCAAATTAAGAGTTTACTGAGGCAAAAGTCATAGGAAATAATTTGTAAAAGTAACAATAATTTAGTATAGGGAACAATTCTCACTATTAATTAGTTACTTATTACTCTGTCTATTATTAACATATTTGCTGTTTATTAATTCTTATAAAGCACCTATTCTGCATGGCCATATTCTGCATCCCTACTCCTAACCAATTCCTGAATTTAACAACTACCTTACTATCTATTAATAAGCAGCAAATTAGGAGTTTATTGATGTAAAAGCCATAGTTAATGTTTATTAACAACGAGAACTGGACCTTAAAATACTAGCATGACCGGCATGGATTATGCAAAATCCACTTTCAGATGGTGTTTGGACATAAATGTGTGTTGGTAGTGTGTGTGAACACAACCACCCTACAATGACAACTACCAAATCAGTCTCACTAGGCATTTTGTTTTGATTCTCTAAACAGTGTGACATCACATTGTTTAGGCTCCGCCCATGGCCACTGACTGACAGTCCTGCATTGCCATAAGCTCCGCCCTCAGCAAATTGTCTTCACTTGTACGCTGTCCTCTATTTTCTCCACACTTAAGCAGCTGTAACGTCAACAATGTCTCGTAAGCAATAACGGTATTCTGTGTTTGGATATAAGACTGAACGTAAGAGTCTGAGCCACTGAGGACGTAGTAGATTACTTTTATTTTTCAAGGTAATGCGCCTCAAAATCTACTGTTTATGTCTGTGCAAATCATACTGTTTTGTGAATGTTATGTTGTTATAGTACTTAGCTAACATTTTAATGACAATGACAGGTCAGCGTGGCACAAGCTCTGTAACATTGCGCTTTTTCGTCCCACTTTCGGTGTGTTTGGCCTCCCATATGTATGGCTGAACACGGGTTTTCTCGCTCTGAGTCATGTTACTTCTACCGAATGTGTATTGCTGTGCGTATGCAAAGCAGAGATGTATACGCTATGCCCTCTTCTGAAGATGGGGTGGGAATATGCAGCTCATATGCATTTAAAGTAATACACACCAAAACAGCTCATTTTTAGACACGCCCTAAAAATGACATTTTCCAGATGTTCTAATAAATGATCTGTGGGGCATTTTGAGCTGAAACTTCATAGACACATTCTGGGGACACACAAGGCTAAAATTACATCTTGTACAAAGAGGCATAATAGGTGCCCTTTAATAGCAAAAATTGGATCTTAAAATAAAGTGTGACCACTTGATTCCAACAGGCCGATCAGTTGTTCTTATATATTTGTTTCACATGGCAAAGAAAAAGACATCTGCTACCTTATATCTCGAAAGATATACCTGTTTATGACCCTGTGAAACATCATGTGCTAACACACACTCCCACACACACAAGATGTCCTCAGTCCACTTTTATTCTCTCTATCTTGTTCTCGCTCAGGGAAAAACCTGACCTTTTCTTATTTTAAACATCGGTCCGTCTCCTCCCTCACTCGTGTATTTTCATGACCATCTCCAATTCATGAGTTCATTCTCACGTTGTGTTTTGTTGTGGCAGGATAATTCTATCAGTCTTATACAATATGCGCTCTGCCTTTACCTTCATGCTCCACTGACTGTTCCATTAGTCAGGGAGGGTGTTGTCTCTCTCTCTTCCTCCGAGGTTTCCTTACCTCCTCTTTGTGTTTGAGCTTATTTCAAACAGCGTTCTCATCCGCATCACACAAAGCTGCATATTTGGGTTTTTGTTTGATGATTCTCAATGGAACTTTCGCCTGCAGTCAAATGTGAGGAGAATACAAAAAGCAGTCGGACTGTCTTTATGTTTTTACCAATTGGCCAGCAAATCTGCCTGATTGCTCATGATGCATCAACATTCATTAAAAGTATTATTTTGAAGAGCCTACATGTTTCTAACAACGAACTTGTTAACCTACAGAATGAAAATTTCCTAATAATTTACTCATCCCCATGTTATCAAAGATGTTCATGTCTTTCTTTCTTCAATCGGAAAAACAATTAAGGTTTTTGAGGAAATATTCCAGGATTTTTTCTCCATATAGTGGACTTCAACGGGACCCAACGGGTTGAAGGTCCAAATGATAGTTTCAGTGCAGCTTTAAAAGGCTCTACATGATCCCAGCTGTGAAATAAGGGTCTTATCTAGCAAAACTGGTTATTTTCTTTAAAAAAATATAAAAATGTATATACTTTCTAACCACAAATGCTCATCTTGCACTAGCTCTGCGATGCGCTTTTGCAACATTCACGCATTGTGAATTACATTGGAAAGGTCACCCGTGGTTCTTTGTCTGTGTACTCCGGTTCAAAAAGGTAGGGTAGGGTGGAAAACTCGATCTCATTTTCTCCTCAAATGTTAAAATCTTTTGACAGCGTTGTTTTACCCTTTTTTGTAAAGGCCGTTTGACTTCCTTCGCACGTTTGCTTTGTAAACACGCAGTGTTTTCATCTATGTCACATGTGACCTTTCCATCACCGTTACGTAATGCACGAAGTCAAGCTAGTGCAAGACGAGCATTTTTGGTTAAAAGTATATACATTTTTGTTTTTTAGAAAATGACCAATCTTTTTACTTGATAAGATGTTTATTCCTCAGCTGGGATTGTGTAGAGCCAATTTGAACAAATCTGGACCTTCAACCCATTTGTCCCCATTGAAGTCCACTACACTGTAAAAAATAAATTTGTTTCAAAAAACTCAATTTGTTGAGTCAGCTTAAAATAATATGGTCAACTTGAAATGTTAAGTTGTACTAAGTAACAACTTAGATATTTGTGTTTGCTAAACTTAACAGATGGGTAACCCAGCTGCCTTAAAATTTTAAGTTGATTCAGCTCAAATATCTAAGTTGTCACTTAGTATAATTTAACATCAAGTTGAATAAACTTTTTGAGTTGGCTGAACTTAAAATTTTAAGGCAGCCAGGTTACAAATTAAGTTGACTTAACAAATTGTTTTTTACAGTGTATATGGAGAAAAATCCTGGAATGTTTCCTCAAAAACCTTTAGTATTTTAATGTTTTATAAGATGAGCAGTAAGTTTTTACATTAGATATGGTTTTAGCATAAAATGTTGTTTTGGTTTGTTTGTTTTTGATCTATATGTACCATTCATTTTCCTTGGACAAAACTGCATGTCTTTAGGCATGTGAAATAATAAATATAGTAGGGTCCAACAAAAGCAATGGTTACTCTTACTTCATTTATATATATATATATATATATATACACACATTATACGATCCAAAAGTCTGTGGTTGGTAAGATGTTCTTGATTTCCTCATTAGTTATAATTCTTTTTATTATAACTTATATTACCATCATTATAGTTTGAGAGAATCTTTTTTTAAATGTATTTTTAATCTTTCTTCTCTATTTTACATCAACTTTTAAAAAAAATTAAAACCAGATTTTGAAACGGAATCCTTTTATTTTCAGTCTTTTTGACCCCAATGTATATCAAGTCAATGTACCCAAGATACTGTGAGCTCACCTCTTTAGCCCTGTCTGGTCAGAGAGATAAAATCATAAATTCACTCTTTATGAGATCGCATTGCCACAGCTGCTCTCCATCTCACACCTTTAGGTACAATATATCACTGTCCTGTTGTCTACACACGAAACCTTAGTTGTCCTGTCTGCAAAGAATAATCTTTTTTACACGTCTGCATTGGAGGACATTTAGTATTCTTCTTGAGTATATGAGTGTGACTGTGTGTGTGTTTGTGTGAGGACTTGAGTGATGTGAGACAGAGAAACATTTTCAGAGGATGAGTCAGCTGGGATATATGAGCCTCTGATTTCAAGATAAATCTGTTTTATTTGCCAGGTCTGGCTCTGCTTTTCATTTAAACTTTATCGCACCTCTCCACTCGTCCTCGTTTACAAACATTTCAGAAGAACCGTATCAAAAAAACAAGACACATCAGCATAAAATCAGCTTTCTGTCTCTCTGTCCTTAGTCAACCTTGACTTTTAGCAGCTACATATGTATGCGTGTCTTAGTGTGAAACTTTTTTCACCATTTTTGTTTTGTCCTATTTTAAGATCTTGCTATTCTGTTAAGTGAATGCTTGTGCCACTTTTCTTTTGTTTGTATGATTATATAGCTATTATCTAGCTTTGCTATGTCCTTTGTTTTTATAAGCTGTTATCACTGCAGTGCATTACAAACTCCAGCGAAAGGTCACACAAAGGCAAATATGACTCCTTCCGTAATAAACACCTTCTGATGAAATCAGTGAGAGACAAATCTGATAAGTAAAGCCTATTTCCCTTTCTAGAACAATAAAGAAACCCCATGTTTACAGAAACTACTCACTTCCTCTCAACAGTGAACATTCTTTATATTCTCCCAAACCAAAATCATGTCTACGATCAATGATATTTTTTCCCTCTTCAGACTACCCACCACTGGGTAAAATGTGGACAAACTTACCGGCTGGGTTGTTTTGTTTAACCCAACCAACTTATTTAACTCAACTATTGTTTAAAAATGATTGTATGGCTGGCTTAAAATGAACCCATAATAGGTTGTAAATTAAAAATCAGAGACGATTACTAGAGGCATCAGCAAAAGGTGAACATTTATTAATAAGCCATTTAAAAATGTTTATTATTTAATTATTATTTATTCAACTTGTTCATAAATGTTCAGTTATTGAACCTATTAATACATTTTAATTTCCAACCTATTTAGGGATGATTTTAAGCAAGAAATATACTACTTTTTAAGCAATAGTTAAGTTAAATAAAACTACCCAGAAGGTTGGGTTAAATAATTAACAACCCAATTGCTGGGTTTGCCCATATTTCACCCAGAGTTTTTTAGCGTGCTGTGTGCTTAATGCACACAACTACACAAATTAATAAACATTGAGTATTTTATATTATTCCAATCTGTTTCAAGATTTAAACGTTACACTGTTTGAGGTCAATCACTGCCCTGGCCTTTATTAAAGCACCTGCAAACGGCACTGCTTACCGCAGAGACCATTCTGTCAGCACATTTTCTATTATTAATAATAAGACTGACAGGTCCAACACTACCTTACAGATATCTGTCATTGCTGATATTATTACAGAAGTAACAGCCACAAATTAAAATGTCAAGTCACCTCAGTATATATATATATATATATATATATATATATATATATATATGTGTGTGTTGATACAACAACAACAAATTATAGTCTGTTTTTACATAAAAATTGTTGTGTTTTCTGTAACACCTTTGCCTGTTTGCATCAAATAATGTTTTAAATGATATATACATTACTTGAGTTTTTCAAAAATATTTTAAGAATTAATAAACTGGAATATTTTCACCTCATTAGTCATCAGCTAAGGATACATATAAAGATGAATGAATTTTAAAGTGCTCCTATTATGCCTTTTCAAATATGATCTTTCATGTAGTGTGTCATGTAGCTGTATGTGAACATAAACTATCTGCAAAGTTGTGAAGTCAACAGTGCATGATAAATAGTTATTGTCTATCAAAAAAAAAAAAAAAAAGAGTCGACTCACAATCACCTGAATGAGTAGGAATTCAAATCTTTTTCTGTTATGGCTATACGTCACGAAGTAACACATTTGCATAATGTCCGCCCACATTCTACGTCGCGAACAACTTGCCCGCCCACAAACGCAGTAAAATTTCCATGTGGTTTACTGTATGTCATGTCAAGAAGACGCTGTATCCTACGCTGTGAGAGTAAATTTGTTTAATATTCACTTCCAAAAGATGAATCTACAAAGATTGATTTTCTACCGATCGTTCAAAATACATAGTTGTGTATGTAATGTTGTGTAACAACCCTGCACATGTCTTGCTAACCGGCTAACTCACGCTTCTCTAGTTCTGTTGTTCAGCTGTGGGCCCACTGTAGTCTAAAAATTTGTTGATGCAGCTTGACTATCTGTCTCATTAGTTGGAGTAATGATAAAGTTTGGCGCTCGAAGCGGCTTTCACACCGAATACGGAAAGTGCTGCGCTATGAAACCCATTCATTTAACTTGCTTGTGCCGCGTGAGGACGGCTTGCTTCTGTGTTGACGCACGTGCAGCCGAGTGCACCACTGGCGTGCAAGGCACGCACGCCGCGCTCAAAGTTCAAATGAGTTGAACTTTTGCCGCTGCGCTTTCTGCATTCGGTGTGAAAGCCGCCTTAATGCATTATACAATGTTAAAGTTTACAATATAGAGGTGTGCCCAGTTCGTTTACTGTCATTCAGTTATGGCAGTGGCCATTTTGTTTTCCGACACGCGCTGTACGTGGTAGACCAATCATAAAGGACTGCGCCATCTGACCAGTCACAGCAGTGAGGGCTCATGGAAAGGAGGGGTTTAGAGAGATTTGATTCTTCGAACTGCTTCGCACGAGTCGTTTACGAATCATTAAGAAATGAGGTAAAATTAAATCTACTTTTGGAGAAAACTAAAGTGTTTTTTGATCTTGCATACATGTAAACCTGTTTTAAGACTCTCACAAAACAATATTAGCAACCTTTAAAATGGAATAATAGGAGCACTTTAATGAGCATGTTTAAAGGAGGCCCCTTTTTACAATATGTAATATAAGTCTCAGGTGTCCCCAGAATGTGTCTGTGAAGTTTCAGCTCAAAATACCCCACAGATCATTATCATTTTGAAAATGCCTATTTTGAGTAAAATCAGAAACACACTGTTTTCATGCATGTCTCTTTAAATGCAAATGAGCTGCTGTTCCCCGCCCCCTTTTCCAGAACATTAGAGTGCCTTTAAAGCTTGTATCTATACTGATACTATGCCAAAAAACAAATGTTTGGTTTTGACTATTATGTCTATTGTGCTGAAATCATGTTTTAAAGCCATATCAGTTTAAACTTCTGATATAGGGTTTTCTGAGCGCACACATCCGATGCACGTGCACAGAAAGCGGCTGTCACACAGCATGTGAGTACTCTTTCATGTCTTATTGCGTTTAAACTGTCAAATACACACAAATTTATGTTAAAAACAGTGAGTTACATGAGTTACAAAAATAGTTATGTCTGTGAAGATAAAAAGCTGGAAAATAAATTGTATGTTTATATTGGATCTGTGTGGCAGCAGCATAATATACAGTAAATAAATTAATAAAGTTACTGCTCTCTTGTCTCAGAGGCTGGGACTCTAAATAGTGTTCTGTGTTCATCTGTGCAGCCAACAACAGAAAAGTTAGCATGCTTTGCTTGAACATTCGCCATGGTGTTAGAAATGGTGCATCGATGTCGCTTGCAAAAACAAAATGAGGACACCGTGGGTGGAAACGTACAGATTAAGGGGCGGTAATATTCACATCACAGGGCCCTGGTGAAAAAAAACAGCATATGCTGGTAGGCATGTTTTGATGCTGGGATGCTGGTTAGTTATGTTTTGATGCTGGTTTAAGATGGTCCTTAGCTGGTTTATGCTGGTCATGTTGCTGGTCCATATGCTGGTCATGTTGCTGGATGCTGGACCAGCATCCACCAGCAAAGGACCAGCTTAAACCAGCACCAAAACATACCTAACCATCATCCCAGCATTAAAACATGCCTACCAGCATATGCTGTTTTTTTCACCGGGGGGGAGCAAAATATAAGCATATTGTTTTTTCACAAGCTTGCAGAGAAAGGTTTACCAAAACAAAGTTACTGTGTTGTCCTTTTTCAAGTTTTCTGGATTGGTAGATAAACCCAATTATAGTACTTAAACACGGAGAAAGTCAGATTTTCATGATATGTTTCCTTTAAAATAAAAAAAACAAAACAAATCTCAAATCAGTCACAAATCTCAGTAGCATAAGAATTATTTGTTTAGCACAAAACAATCTAAACTCTCTGCTACACACACACACACATACTTGCATTCCTGGGGCAGGATGTGGGTCTTCTCATTAGTGTGTTGTGTGTTTTAATCTGTGTTCTTGCACAAAGCCTAATTAACAGGCACACTGAGCAAGAAGAGGTTGAAGGTCAAGATAATACCATGCACTGGCTAACAAACACATTCTATCTGCTCTTGATCTCCACCCTTTTCAACAGCTCCAACACACACACACTCAGGTTTGATATGTACGCCTAGTTTTAGTCAATAAAAGGAAAGGTGAGAAGCCAATTTAGCAGTAAATGTCAAGAAACAAGTGTGTCTATGTGTGTGTGCATGCTGATAGCCAGATTATTAGCAAATGTTTCAGTGAGTTAGCTCTAATTCAAGACGTTAGCATGTTTAAAGAGTTCAGGGGAGTGTTCGGCATTCATCCATACTGACAACGCCACAGTTTACACAGTAACATATTAGTGTTTAAGGGAAAGACCTTGTTCTCATGGGAAGAAACACAAGACCAAGGCTCTAATAAGATCCAAAACGGCCTCATAAAACACAGACACACACACACTCGCACACACTCTAATCCCAGCAACTTTAATGTCTTTGGGCCCTTCTACGGTGCCCTTGTGGTGTAGTAAAAACATTCTAGAGTTTCCTAAATGTAATGACCTGCTCTGAATCAGGAGCTTTATACTGATCTACCGGCCAGCTCTGAAGTTTAGAAGCCAGAGGTGCTGAAAATGTCTGCTAGGCACTTCATAGCTCCTGGCCTTTCTTGTTTTTCTTTTTCACCTAAAAGAGACTGCAATGAGACAATATAGAGGTTTTGTGGAATTGTGTGTAGGCTTATGTCTTTTATTGAAATCACAACCACAAAGCACAGAGCACAAAAGAAAGCACATTATCACTCTTCAGGTTCAGTCCCAGTCAAATGTCCTTGTATTACCTGCTGGTGCTAGCATGCTGAAAGTTAGCTAACAGATAAAGTATGCACCCTTTAGGCTATCAGGACCAGAATGCACTAGCAAGCTGTAACTAAATCATTCAAGTGTCGTCCTTGTTTGTGACATTAAAACTATGCACACTATGAAGCTGTTAACAGACCTGTATTAGATAAAAGGAAACCTGACTTTAAAGAATGCTAAGCATTATGCAGGATGCTATTTGCACTATTTTAGTTTTGATAGCTCTGATAATGATAATTTATACAATCGTTTACAGACAGAACAACAAGACCCATCACCACGCTTGAAAGAAACTGTGCTTATTTTTTTATTTTTTTTTTATCTGAGATCAGCACTAACTGACATTAACTGATTTTCTTTGCTGCCATATCTTTCACTTGCATCATGGGAACAGGAAACCATGTTGAAAGTTCCTTATTCTTGTTAACTGGGAAATGTTTATCTCAAACCTTAGATTCACTTTCAAGTCAGATTTGACAAGGAAGTACCAAAAAGTATTTTTTGGTAATACTTTACAATAAGGTTCAGTTTGTTAACATAACTTCAAGCATTACACAATGCATTTGTAGCATTCATCTAGTTACTGATGATTTATAGTACATATATACTAATATTCTTTTTTTTTTTTTCATTTTAATTATTTGAATGCGAATTTATAATTCATTGAAGGTGCATTCAGAAGTTTGGTGCTAATTTTAAAAGTTTGAAACACTAAGAAAAAATATGTGTTTTTCGTGATGAGGTGACGAGGTCTTCACTGGGGATCCATCTCTGGGGCTCATCTAGTTGACGTGGTCTCCGCTGACATTCAGGGCTGTAGAGGTCGTCTCTAGATGCTGATCCACCATCTGGGCTGGGTACGGACTGGATCAGGGGGACTGCAGTGACCATCTGATCTGGATACAGACTGGATCTGGTGGCGACGGTGACCTCGGAATAAGAAAGAAACAGACTAATATTAGCTTAGATGCCATTCTTTTTACGATGCAATGAGTGCATCGGGTGTTACGGGAAGTGTTCCCGGTTCTGGTTGACCTAATTACTGCAGCCTAACAATCCTTTAACGGATTTGAATTATAGAAATGTATTAATGTGTTATGTGTAAGCCAGGTTAAAGAGATGAGTCTATAATCTAGATTTAAACTGACAGTGTATCTGCATTCCGAACAGTGTTAGGTAGATTGTTCCAGTGTTTGGGCGCTAGAATGCAATGATCCAGTGCACTGATACAGTACGTTCAGCCGGCTATGTCTGCTATAGGACACTTACCAAGATGGGCATTTTGTCATAATTTTTGTGTAAATCTGTCCATTCAAACACAATACTTCAGAGAGAGCGTAATATTTGCGCGCGTTCTAAGCATAGAAGCGCAGGTTTGCGCGCTTCGGGTAAGTGCATGCACAAATCTTCTCGCTGCGTGTGCACGCGAGCTTGCGTCTTCTTGCTTTTAAAGTTTTAAACTGGCAAGGCTTAAATGAGCTTAGTTTAAACACAGTGCCAAACCGTGTGTGAAGAACCGTAGGGTTCGATTTTGTACCGAGAACCATTCCACCCCTACCCTAAAGGTAGTAGGGACATCAATAAAATAGTCCAAGTGACAGTGGTTCAACCGTAATGTTATTAAGCTACGAGAATACTTTTTTTGCATCAGTCTTTGGCATGCGTTCACGAGAATACGACCACAATGTTCTGACGTAGAATGTCCATCTCTCTTAATTCATCCTCTGTATATTCTGGTTCAAAAAAGTAAGGCCAGGCAAAAAATTGCAAGTCATCTTCTCAGTTGAAATCTTCAGACATTTTTACAAAGAGTTTTATGTACAGCGTGCTTGTCTTCTGCTTGTGAACAAGGCACAGCGCATCTGGGTTCTATGTCAGAACACGCATGTGTTGTGGTCCTGTCGTGAACACACGCTGAAGACTGACAGAGTAGAGAAAAAAAAGTTGAAGTTATTTGTGTTTTCTTTGCACAAAAA
Source organism: Labeo rohita (assembly GCF_022985175.1). Classification (NCBI taxonomy): domain Eukaryota; kingdom Metazoa; phylum Chordata; class Actinopteri; order Cypriniformes; family Cyprinidae; genus Labeo; species Labeo rohita. The sequence goes on from NC_066873.1 coordinate 25,125,086, forward strand.
AATATTCTTAAAAAAATATTAACATTACAGTTGAATGACTGAAGTCACATGGACTATTTTATCAATGTCATTACTATCTTTCTGGGCCTTGAACATGGTAGTTGTGTTGCTGTCTATGCAGGGTCAGAAAGCTCTTGGATTTCATCAAAAATATCTTAATTTGTGTTCTGAAGATAAACAAAGGTCTTACATGTTTGAAACGACATGAGGATGAATAATGAATAACAGAATTTACATTTTTGTGTGAAATATCCCTTTAATTACTAGTGGTCTTAACCACTTTTTAAAACTCACTAGTATCAGTGTAATTTGCATAAAAATTAAGTGTTACTATTTGTTTTTCTTCTCACACTTATTTGACCACTTAACCAAATGGCTTTTGCGTATTTGAATTTAGCAGAATCACTTCATTAATGGCGTTTTGTGAAACACACGGGTCAAATTGCATCCAGCTGCTGTTGCCATGGTTTCATATCTTCGGTCTCCGGTTTATACTGTTTGTCTCTAATACCCATGCTGCTGAATGTTAAAGAGACAAAGGGGTCCCACTCAATGAGCACAGGCGCTGCTGTATATTCAAATGAGACAGGCCTTATATCAAACCACCCACACACAAGTGCACTGTTTTAAACAAAGTTAGAACAATACGATGCATGTGTGGGAGTTGAGCTCAGGGAAACGAGACGTGGAATATGTGATGTATTTTACCACAAAGAACTACATGCACTTGGCCTCCATATAAAATATTAATGATCTTGCGTATATAGAGTTTGGGTTTTTATATATATATATATACAGGATTTCATTTTTTCTTTTCTCCCAAAATTACTAACGCAGTGGTTAACAAATCATGTGTTCCTGCTTTGATAACAGGCCTTTGAAACACTGTCTCTTTTACTAATTTGTATAAGACTTTGTATTTGAAAACCACACCAGTCCAGCACTAACAATGCTCTTTTATTCAGCACGGCATGCGCGATGATATGATTTCATACTTAGGCTGGCATTCTCATCATCTCTGTGCTCAGTTTATCTCCGCTTACATTAAGCACATATTACCTTAGTGTGATTTCAGGCACATTTTGTCATCTGCTGTTCAATGTCAAACGCTTCATGAGCGGAGCAATTTTGTGTTGCCAGGTTTCAAGTTGCTATAGCAACACATGACAGGAAACACATGATACCTGAAATAGAAAAGCTCCTCTTCACAGGGATTCAGACATTCCTCTTTATTGAAAGGACGGAGATGAGCCTGACTGTTGGTGTGTGTTTTTTTAATTTAATTTCCCACCAAGAGTCATAAAAATGACCAGCACAGCACAAGGCGTCAGACTGTAATGGGTTTTGGGAAATAGCACTGTAACTTTTATCACTACTGAATACTGCATTCAAGAGAAGAGAATGCAGACAATACAGAGCCATATCCATTATGTTTGTCTCGTTATATTAAGATGGCACACTAAGACTTAGTGTGTAAGCTGTATGTAAGCAAAGCAGCGTATAATGGCAACAGCAGGCTCGTGTGCTGCTTTCACACTTACGGCATTTCTGCCGTGTCTTAAATCCGACACGGCATCTTAAATCCGAGTGTGAGACACCGTGCAACAGTCAAAGACTTTCTTTTACTTTTTTGTTTAGCTTTTCTATGCATAACATAACAATGACTGTGCAGACTATTCATTTTTTATGCATTCTGGATTAACCTCCAGGAGACAGATATAATGATTGTTTGATGGCATATTGAAAACACGCTCCTTTCACGCTGAGCCAGAACGCAACAAATAACATGACATGACAGCAGCACAGAGGATTAGTTCAATTCATAATTCCTAGTCCACAGGTAAAGAGGATTCCACTGAGAGCAACACCTTTCTTTCATACATGAGCTGTCAGCTGTCTTGTAAATCTTTTATGTCTAGCTTGATCTTCGTCATTTTGTTTGGTTTAAAGCCAGTCAAAACAAGCTGATGACAGTTTCGTTTAATATAAAGCACATTTGCTGAAGTCAGTCTTTTATTATTACAGCCTGTCATGGATTTGTTAGTCACTGTCAGAATTCTGCTTTTAAAAAATGAAACAGAGGCCGCTGAAGTATGGTGTACTCCACACACACACACACACACACCCTTAACAGAAAGACTGTCATAGTTGTTGTGATGGTATGCCAGATACTGTCAATAACAATAACTGACCTGTGGCTCAACTGATTTTAGCTGAACATCAATACTACAAGACCTGGCAGACAGGGCCATGAAAATTCCAAGAAAGGAGTTCAAGAAGTGTCATTTTGACTCAAGCCTTTTTTAAAACAGTGATTTCAGGCAAGTCACAAAGGTCATCTATGTTTCGGCCTAGTTGTCAAGGAAACATGACATCGTAGACAAGAGAGAGAGAGAGATACTGAGTGTTACTCCTGAAGTCTTTCTCTGTGTTTCAATGTGGTCAGTCTACATCTTTCAATTAAATTTATATTTATAATTAGTGTTTTATTATTATTATTTGGGGCCATACAGGATTCAAACGAAATGACTTGAATAAAAAAGGTGCTATGTGGAAATATTACCATAGAATTAATTTATTTATGTCTCAAACTCACACCAGACGTGCTGAGAGTAGCAAGCAGGTGCTGTAAGTGTCAGCTACTGTATTGGAAAAAACATAACAATATGTGCAGCAATATTGCAGCTAAATGTAAACTGCCAACAGCTATGAACACCTTTCTAAAACTCTTTCACATGCTTCTCCTAGTGAGTAATCCAATCAAACTCTAATTTAAACCAATTTTGCAATTGCAAAAAAACTTGCCAGGTTGGTATCACTATATTTAAATTTGTTAGGAATTCATTACAAAATTACAATGAACAACACTATCATTCAGAAGTTAGGTATTATTATTATTATTTTAAAGAAATCATTATTTTAAAATTATTCAGCAAGGATGCTTTCAGTTCATTGAAAGAGAAAAAAAGGTTATTGTGACTCCTTATCTCACAATTCTGACTTTTTTAGTGAGATATAAACTCGCAAAGTTACAAAGTTAGAATTGCGAGACAAAAACAAAAGCAAGTTGACTTGCAATTCTGACTTTTTTTTCTCCAAATTGTGAGATATGAACTCATAGTTCTGAGAAATGAAGTCAGAATTGTGTGATATAAATTTGCAATTCTGAAAAATAAAGTTGCAATTCTGACTTTTTTTCATGCAATTGCAAGTCAAGTCAGAATTGTGAGATTTAAACAATTTTAAGTTATAAAGTCCCATTTTGAGGGGAAAAAAGACCTAACTGCACGTTTGCATGAAAAAAAGTCAGAACTGTGACTTTATTTCTCAGAATTGCAACTTTATTTCTCAGAATTGGTCATTTATATCACAATTCTGACTTCGTTTCTCAGAACTGAGTTCATATCTCACAATTTGGAGAAAAAAAGTCAGAACTGCAAGTTTGTATCACACAATTTTAAGAAAAAAATGCAGCATTGTGAGATGTAAACTCACAACTGTGAGAAGAAAGTTGTAGAAACAAGCTTCCATAGTAAAAAAAAAAAAAAAAAAAAAAAAAAAAAAGAAAAAAAGAAAAGAAAAAATAATAATAATAATAATAAAACTGAAAGGAGACCGTGCCTTTTCTGTGGCTGCTCGACGGCTCCACGGTCTGACGCCCCATATAAAAACTGCGCCAACATACGCTGATTTGAAGTCTCTTCTTAAAACGTATTTATTTACTGTCACATATGGTCATAAGTAGGTGCAGTGGTATAATGTGGTTTTTTGTTTGTTGATGTGTTCCATGTTTACTTTTGTAATTTTGGTATTCGCTTAAACTTTGTACAGCACTTTGACCAACAGCTGTTGTTTTTAAATATGCTTTATGAATAAATATGACTGACTGAATAATAATAATAAATCAATTTTAAGTATTTCTTTCTGTTCTTTTGAACTTTCTATTCATCAACAAATCTTGTAAAAATAATCATAATTTCCAGCACAACTGTTTAAAAAAATCAATAATAATAAGAAACGTTTCTCGAGCATCAAATCAGCATAATAAAATGATTTCTGAAAGATCATGTAAAACTGAAGACTGGAGTAATGATGCTTAAAATTCAGCTTTGCATCACAGGAATAAATTACGAACAGAAAACCGTTATTTAAAACTGTAATAATTTCATAATATTACAGTTTTTACTGTATTTTAAAATGAATGATACTAATGCAAATTCATAACATGAAATGCTAAAAAAAAATTAAGAGATTAACTTTAGATTAATAAATGTTGTAAAGTATATTGTTCATTGTTAATGTTAGAATTAGCTAAAATGATGTATAGAACCTTGCTGTTGCCTTGTTACCTGCGTTAATCAGTTATAAATGTTTAATGCTGTATTTTGTTTTATTTCTGTTAAGTAATTTTGTGGCAGTTTATTGGCTCTATGCTCTTTTCTGTTGTTTCTGGGTTTGACAGAAGCTTTTTGTTTCCACTGGAATGTCAAAACTGAATTTGTAATAACAGTTGAATGTAATCAAAGCTAATTAAATATTCATCAATCATAGTCACAACTCTGCAATCTAGACTAATTAACATTCCCCACTGAGCTTTGGTGCGTTTCCTCTCTCACTACTTCTTTCTCTCTCTGGGATTTCAAACTGGAAACCTGTCGACATTTCCAGCAGTGTTAAACATCCACAGTAAATGAGCTCTAACTGGGGTCTTCATAACAACTTCAACAACACCCCGATGTTGTTTTCCTGAGCACTCATTCATTAAAATCCCCCCTGACTTCACTCTCTTCAACCAATCACCTCAAGCAATCATGAAGTCCTGCAGGTGGCATGTTTATTTTAAATATAATTTATTTCAACTTGGTCCCATTTTAATCAAGGCCACACAGGGTGAGATGGGGTTACCAGAGCCTTCATGAGTGTGTGTGTTTCAGACCCCTCACAGATGATGGATTACGCCTGGCCAGGTGACAGAGCTCAAGGAAATAAAGGAGTGCCATCTCTCTTTTTCTCTCTCTTTCAATCTGTTCCTCCCTCAGAGATGCTGGACTGGAATAGTAATATGTGTTTTTAAGAAAACCTGAACAAAAAGAAAAACTCACACTGAATGTAAAGAGAATCTTTCACACTATATGCAAAACTGCACTTCACAAGTTCGCCTGCCCATCCAGTCCTGATGGGTAATGGTAAACAAACTTGGCTTGCTGTCCTTAATGGAGGCTCGAACTCGAGGCTCGGCTTAAGCGCAGAGTTCAACCCTCCCATTGCGATATTACTTAAAGGGAGAATAACAGAAACAGAGGAGGAGAAGGGGAGGTGGAGGGATGCCGGAAGAACTGAGGCTGGGACAGGGCAATGAGAGCTGCTTTTATAGGCTGATATAATGATGATTGACAGGACTGAATGATTAGGCTCCTCGGGAACCTACATTTGGAACTTCATGTATTATGAGAAGTTATTTAGACTTACGCTTAAGGGAGTGTTCACCCAAAAATGAAAATTCTGTCATTAATTACTCTAAGCTTTTGGATTTCAGATTTGTGTTCTGAAGATGAACAAAGGTTGAACTATCCCTATAAAGGGGTTCTATTATGCTCTTTTTCAAAGTCTTGATTTTGTTTTGGGGGTGTACTAGAGCATGCTCTCATGCTTGGTGGTTCGAAAAACGCATTATTTTTCACATAATTTACATTATTACAATACCTTTCTCCCCAGCCTGGCACAAATAGCTTGATTATGTCCGGGTTTAATGAAGGCTAACCTTCCCGAAAAAAGGAAATGTGTTATGATTGGTTAACTATCCCAGTGCGTTGTGATTGGAGAACAGCTTAGACGGTGTTTGTCAAAGCAGTTAGCGCAAGCTAGATTAATAGTGAATCTTACATTTTAAATATTGATATTTGTCTTAAAAAAACACATCGATTCGCTACAGGAGACCCCCGGAAGCTGTGTGAGGCACATTTTATTATGGATGGATGCACTTTATTAGACTTTCTTAGTCTCCGATTGCGTTCGTCTGAAAGGAAGTCATATACACCTAGGATGCATGGAGGGTGAGTAAATAATACACTACAGTAGTGTTCAGTCCTATCCTCTGCCTGCAAGATCGCCAATACATGATATAATCGTGCTAATTTATTTAATTATTTTACATACTTAGTTTAATTGCCCAAAACCAACTCCAGCATAAGGCTAAAAGCAGCCAAATATTATCAAAAAACGTTATAAGCGAGCTATCTACACTGTATGATGAATTAATCTCTTACCACACACTGCACACTTCTGCGGCGCACTATGGCTCCGATGCGCAACCGGAGTAGACTGCGGCTTTGGCATGTGTTTCGATCCCCTGTACTGCACACGTCTGCGGCGCGTTACTGCTCTGAAGCGCCACTCTAGTCAATGCTTGTGTTTATACCCTCCACAGTCCACACTGCGGCTCGTTGAAGGGTCTCTCTGCGCTGCATGGCTAAAGTTTGACTAATCCGCCACCTCATCCCTACCCACCCCCCAACAATTCGAATTTCTGTAGGTGGGATTTAATTTAATGATATTCTAATGGACCGTGTTGTGACATCATTGCATGCGGAAAACAAACACTGTAGTCCAAAGGAGCCATTCGTTGTAGTTCTTGGAAAGATGTTATTTTAAAAAATTTAATATTTCCCTTTGGAGTGGATTTTGAGATTTGTAACTTTGTAGATCTTTTTTATGCCCAAAGATACACACCACACACTGACTAAAATTCAAAAAGTGAAAAAGCATAATAGCACCCCTTTAAGTACTATAAGTCCTCATTCACACAGCTAAGTGCGTGTGTACATGTGCTCCCATAGGTCAATGTGTGTGACTTGACTGATTAACTTTGAAGCTGTTTTTCACCTCATTAACACACATGGTAAATGCATACACACACACTGCATATGCCCTTGTGGCTTTATATGTTTCACATCTGTTATGGGTGAATGTATAGTATTAACTATGAGATGCCCTTTTGAAACAAATGCCTTTTACACTGTTCAACAATGGTTTAACATATTTAGTCAAGACTAACTTTGTGGCCTTAAGCAGCAAACTGGTCTGTTTAAACAGTAATCGGTTTCACACACACCTTTACAAAGAAGTCCATTCATAACAGTCATCCTCTTCTTAATGTGTGTGAGTGTGTGTACATGTGCTCTGCTCTACAGTACCTGTGTGCAGGACTGCTGTCAGTGGGAAAGTTGTCCCGGAACCTGAGCGGGGCCCACTAAGCTCCTATATACCCTATATAAGTTTATATGATATAACATACTCATTGGCCTCTAGGGAGGGAAGGCCCACCCATAAACATTTTGTCCCAGGCTCTGTAAATCTGGGTCAAATATCTCACATATTCTTTATAAAAGACTGCATACTTTATGTTAGTAAATGTCACATTTAAGCATCACATTGGCAGGAGATAATAGAAGTAATGCATAATATTTTTGGTGATGGAATTGACTGCTCTTTTTCTCATTTAATAGTGAAAGATAAATATCAGTCATTAAGTAAGGAATGACTGGATGAATATTGTGACCAGTGTTCAAAACACTGAGAGATTGACTTTCATTAAATCTGCAGAGAGATAAATATTTGCAATACTGGGAAAAATGGATTTTGTTGACATGGATCATGACATGTTTATTGACCACTGTATGATCTGACAAATATTTTCATCATATTTATGTATACACTTTAAAAAATGCTGGGTGAAATATGGACAAATACAGCGATTGGGATGTTTTGACCCAGTGGTTGGGTTAAATGTTTAACCAAACCTTCTGGGTAGTTTTACTGAACTCATATTGTTTAAAAACTATTATATGACTAGCTTAAAATAAGTTAAATTAAATAATGAGACACAATTACTAGAAGCATCCGCAATAATCAAAAGCTGAACATTTAGTAATAAACAATTTTAAAAATGTTTATTATTTAATTATCATTTATTCAACTTATTAATAAATGTTCATTTATTAAACATATTACACTCTAAAAAAGGTTGCTAGGGTGAAATATGGACAAACCCAGAGATTGGGTTGTTCTGACCAGGCGGATGGGTTAAATGTTTTATCTAACTCAACTATTGCCTAAAAATAAAAATGACTATATGTCTTGCTTAAAATGAACCCAAAATAGGTTAGAAATGAACATTTATTAATGTTTAATAAATGAACCTAATTTATATTTATATTTAATATATTTAATAAATAATAATTAAATCATATTTATTTTAGTTACTTATTAATAAATGTTCACCTTTTGATTATTGTTGATGTATGTGTCTGATTTTTAATTTACGTCCTATTTTGTGTTCATTTTAAGCCAGCGATATAGTAATTTTTAAACAATAGCTGAGTTAAATAAAACTACCCAGAAGGCTGGGTTAAACATTTAACCCAACCGCTTAGCCAAAACAACCCAATTGCTGGGTTTGCCCATATTTCACCCAGCGCTTAGTTGTATTTAACCTAGCATTTGTTAGAGTGTAATAAATGTTAATTTCCAAGCTATTTTGGGTCATTTTAAGCAAGAAATATAGTAATTTTTAAGCAGTAGTTGAGTTAAACAAAACATTTAACCCAATCGCTGGGTTGTTTTAACCCAGCATTTTTTTGAGTGTGGATTCATGGGTGACCAAACAATTGTTATATCGAGTCCTGCCGCTTTTGCGTTTTCCCCTCCCCACAACATACAAAAAAATATTAATAAATAAATAAAATAAAACAAAAATGACATACTAGCACATATGTGCACAAAAGTTTGTGTATGTGGCTGTGCATTTCAGTTATTTTCCTGTGAGCTTGTTCTTTCCAAAAACGCAAACATAATTTGAGTGTGCGAGCTGTTTTTCATTGGCTGTTTAAATCATGAAAGGGTGTTAAATCTATCCATTAAAATAATCCACCCACTTTTATACACTCTCATTTGTTTAAATCTAAAACTGTCTCCAGCAACCGACCAAAACGTGAGTAAACACACTTTCAAACACACATACACACACACAATCGCTTGAGGCGCTGATATTGATCGTAAGCTGCACATCTGGATACTCTTTCCATAAAGTTTTAAACACTGGGGTTGCGAAGAGGTGACTCAGTAGCTCAGATAATAGCTGCGGAGGATGCAGTAGCTGCGAAAGACATTTACATGCTCCACCAGCTTTAATAATGGATGCCTGTTCTGGTAGATATGGGAACTAATTTCCAGAATTTGTTGCTGCTACATGTGTTTTCACAGTATCTGAAATATCAATATACAACAAATGTTCTTACACTCCTTACAATATGTTTGGCTTGCTGGCACAGAAACACAAACGTAGCTTCAGGGCTCTGATTTTTGGAAGAGGCCTGACAGAAACACTCATCGACACACACTTCTCAAATCTGGCTAGAATAAAAATGAATCTGCACTGAGACTTTGAATTTCACATGTCCGATTGAAAGCGTGACAGGGTTTGTTCACCAATAAATGACTAACTACAATTTTTCATGGTCATGTCATTCCCAAACTGTATGACTTTTGTTCTTCTGCAGAAAGCAAGAGATAATTTGAAAATGTCTCAGTGCTTTTCAAGTCAAATAGGTCCATATAGGACTTTCATTGTATGGATAAAAACAGTTCTTCCAGTTTAATTCTTACAACTGTCATTTTTGTGTGAAATCTCCCTCTAATAAAAGATAATACATATGTTTGTTTGTATTTACTCTCAGGCCCACATGTGTAATGACACACATTCATGTTTTTGATGACAGGCCGCTTCACGCCATGCAGCCTCTATCATTACACAAACGTCAGAAACACAAATCTCCAACGAACAGCTATGCTGTTTTCCTCCCCAGTAAAAACCAGGGCGTATTCCTATGACTAAATTAACCCTATCATGCTGGTCCTGTGGATCAGTGATATATCGCTACGGTCAGAGCAGAATGCACCACTTGGGCTTTTGTTTGAACTGTCACTATGGCTACAGCATGGTTATTTGGGGCCATGTGTTACATATCCTTCTCTGACCACAGCCTGTGCACGATAACAGGCCAGAACATAATGGCATTAATCCCTCATTACCTTTCAAATGACAGATGTGCTAAATACTGAACCACTAGTGAAGACATGTATTTATAACCTCAGAAAGTGATCAGAAACCCCGCTTCCACTGGGCTTTGTGAACATATGCTACATACATCATACATATCAGCAAGGAGTACAACTCGAACGCCCTCGACATCTGCTTTTTTGTCGCCTCAGCAAGAAAAACCTTGACGTTATCGAGCAGCACACAGAAAGCTTTAAAGCATCCGTGTGTTTGTGTTACTCGCCATGGAGATTACGTTTTTATGAGCCAATCTGCTGCTCGGTAATACGATTCTTCCTTGCCGTCTCTGGAGAGGGTAATTTACGGTTTACGGTGCCCTCAGAGGGAAAACATAACATAATAAATAACATTATGTAGCTTAAATAACATTATGTTGCTTAAAGGCAATTCGGTGACATTGAAAGCTAGTGCAATTAAACAACAACTTGGCTAAGAACACAACACTGCAGAAGAATTGCTCTGTGTAGGTGACTGGTTGCCAGTTTGAGTTTGCAGTTTTGCATTGTTTTTGCTGAATTGCTCTAGCTTTCAGTGTAGAGTTACAAATCTAAAACGATCTGAAAACAGCTGCAATAAAAAGAACTGCCTTGATCCTGATAAAATTAAAGGGATAATTCTTTCAAAAATGCATATTCTGTCATTATCCACCTTTTGCATTCTTCAATACAAAAGTAGGCCTGTGGGTAAGACTTCCTGTTCATTAGTCGCCGTAGGGAAATAACAAAACTAACCTGCGGTAAACAGTAAAACTGTTTGCACTACAAACCAGTGTGCTCATAATTAAGACAATATATTAAAATAATATGGTAAGACACACCAATTGCAATATCAAGCAGCAAAAGGAGCTGTTTTGTACAACTAAAAATAGCTGGACACAGATGGGACCAGAAACCAGACCCATTAAAATTCACAAATGACTGCACCCGTTCTTATACAGGACAAATAAGGTGGATATACTCACTCTAATATTGGTCTAGATGTTTCATTCTTATGTGGAATACAAAACATCCTGAAAATAGTTTCTCAATATGATAGTAAGCTTATGGGTGAGACAATATTTCCTCAACATGAAAGTAATGGGTGAGACTTCTGGTTCATTATCTGCTATAGGGAAATGACAAGAAGAATAACAACGTGCAGTTTTTGCTCATAATAAGTGTTTGAATTGTGTCAAAGCTCTTGGGGGGTCCCCCTAACCAAACCCTCCCACCCCCCTCCCCCTTCCAAAAATTAATCAATAAATAAAACCTTATACAAATATCGATAATATATTGATATTGCGATATTGACAAAAAATTATCTCTCAAAACTGTAATGAGCAACGCTGTAAAAACGCGCAAAAATAAAATATAATGTGACGTGAGCAGGTCTAAATTTAATTCAGCAATCGAATATTTTCATTTAATTTTCACTAGATTCATGTTTTAAGAATTATAATTTTATTGAAAAACCAGGGGACCCCCAAGTATATTTCTTGGGGTGTTATGGGGGGTCCCATAATGATTATGGAAGGTCCGGGACCGCCCCAGCCCCCCCTAAATTCGAACACTGCTCATAATTAAGATAATCCATAAAAATTATATGGTAAGACACCGTTTGCATTATCAGCTAACAATAGCTTGGTGCGGATGAGACCAGAAGCCACATAATATTTACAAATGGCTGCACCAACTCTTAAAGGAAGAAAAAGGTTGATCCCCTAGACTTAAATTGTCAGAGATGTCCTACAGGTTTGCAGGTGGGAAAATGAAGACAGAACTTTTATATAGATCTGAGCGATTAATTGTAAAAATACCGCAATCTCGATTCAAACACCCACGTGATGTTATTTCTACATGACGGTGATATGTAGAAATGTGTCTGTTAAACATGTGACAAAGCAACATTAGGTATGAAACAGCTTCAGAAACTTCAGAAATACTGTGTGATTGAAAAGACCATTTATTATTTTTGTTTTACAATCATTCATATTATCACAGAAGTACTGGGATAAAAGTTTATAGTTAGGATATTAACATTGATGTCGATCAAAATGGAGCACATCATGTTCTGAAAGTAATTTTTGCTTCAAATTGGCTCTTCAAATAACGTTTGTTGATTATAATGTTCATTACATGTTTCGCTACTAGGCATGTATTTACATTAATTCATTCGTTCAAAAAGGCTGATTCATTCAGTAATGGAACAAGTGAATTATTTATGAGTGAGTCATTGAATCATTCATTCAAAAAGAAAAGAATAAGGCAATTAGTATTTTGTCACAGCCTCTTGTAAATTTCGTTATTTTGCTTAGCACAGAACTGTGGGAGAATTGTGATCTCGATTTGAAACAAAAAATTGTGATTCTCAGTTTATCCAGAATTGTGCAACTCTACTTTCATCCTTGCTTGCTTGTAGGCTTTATATATATATATATATATATCAAACATAAACAGTGTTATCAGTACACTGTAAAAAACAATTTGTTGAGTCAACTTAAAATAATTTGTAACCTGGCTGCCTTAAAATTTTAAGTTCAGTCAACTCAAAAAAAGTTTATTCAACTTGAAATGTTAAATTATACAACTGTGACAACTGTGAATCAACTTAAAATTTTAAGGCAGCTGGGTTACTTACCTATCTGTTTAGTTTAGCAAACAGAAATACCTAAGTTGTTACTTAGCACAACTTAACATTTCAAGTTGACTAAACTTATTTTAGTTGACTGAACTTATTATTGAACTATTATTTTAAGCTGACTCAACAAATTGTGTTTTTTATTTTTTACAGTGTATTTGTAAGGTTTTCACAGGAACACAGCCATCAAGGATCACTAGTGGTAAGCATTTTGTGATAAACTGCAGAATCTTTTAATTATCAATAAATAATTTAACACGTTTCAAGAAAAGCATGCAGCAGTTTATCGGTTTAACCGCTGCAAAGGAGACAGTTTCAAGACGGCTCACATAAACAACCTCAATCAAACCAGAAATGAAGAGCACCATTAAACCATTGAATAGATAGGTCACACAAAAATGGAAACTGTGTCATCATTTACTCACCCTCATGTTCCAAACCTGTATGAGTTTGCACAGAAGATCGTTTTGAAGAATGTTGGTTTTGGTTATTCTCTTTTATCTTTTGTGTTTCCACAGAACAAAGAAAACCATACAGATTTGTAACAAAACCAGGGTGAGTAAATGATGACACCATTTTCATTTTACACAATCAGTTAAGTCCAAAAAGTTAAACAACATTTTGTTTTGCAGTATGTGATCTCCTATTCTCTCCTGACCTGTTTTTTTTCTCATGTTCTCACTATAATTCATTGTCAATCCCTTTTCTCTGTTTGTTCTGACACCCAGCTTGCGGTGGGTGGTTCTGAACATCTGTGTGCTGGAACAAAACAAGAGGCAATTTCTGGGTGGATGGTATTTTCCACAGTCATTTTTTGTGAGGTCATCCTGCAGTAAGACTGCTCGCACCATTAGGTTATCTGGAAGAACACATGTAATATCTACCCACACACACGCTAACGCAATGCTAGAAATATGGCAATAAATCAAATGACAGTTTAAAGAATTATTAAGTTGTTAATTTTGTGACTACAGTTAATGACTCCATATGCAATATCAATATTCATAAGCATTAACATAATAAAAAATTGATTTCTGTATTTTAATTATACAACATAAAAAATATCTACATGCACATCTTAACTGATACAGGTCATTGCACTGTATAATGATTGTACATATTGTGGCAGCACATTTTTAGGAAATGGATTTAATGAGGGAATTATGCTAGTTTGAGCCATGGCATCATACAATAAATATACTGTTAATTTATTTAAGTTAAAAAAAGGGGGCTAGATTCAAAATTTGACTGGCTGAATTGACTCACAGTTCAAATATAGTTCATTGCAAACATACGTAAATGCTTTCGTTAATTTTCTAATGCTTGCGTGAGCAGTTATCACAAACAAAACTCGAGGGACATGTGCTGTATCTGAACTTAATTAGCAAGGCGAAATGCTTAACCACCAAAGAAAATTAAACCGATGACTGTTGATATAACAGCGTTTGTGTGTATGACAAAACTGAAGATCATCTGGACAGAGACAAAAGAAATGATCTCTCTAAATATCTTTGGCAGCATCTAGAAGTCTATCCATCTATTTCAAGACATCTGAACCCAAACATTTACAGAAAAACTGATCAAGAGAAAATGGAAGCTGGAAATGAGACCTTAGCAGGTCCTTTTGTCTCACATATAAAGAAGTCAGTTGATTCAGGAGAGGTTTCATCAGCAGAGCAGTTAGTTCAGTTTAATGCATGTGTTTGCTTGAAAGCCCTTTGAAGTCCTCCCTAATGTGCTTTTGATATGTCAGGCATTATGGGTAATTACAGTATACTTCGAGAGAGAGAGAAAGAGGGAGGGTTACAGAGAGAAACAGAAAAAGAGAAAGAAATTCCCCAAAGGTGTATTATCCTGCTTTCATCGACTAATTTCTGCAAAACAGCACACGCTTTTGTATCATTTGTTAGAACAAAGGAAACAGAGAGAGACGGAGCAACGGAGAGAGGAAGAGAATATTAAAATTTTATTAAAATGAATAAGGGTCTTGATGGCCCAAAGCTCATAAGATATTGGAACAATATTATTATGCATTATTAAACTTGCCGCAGCCGGCATATGCAGCAAGAGCTGCAAGAGTTTAAGACCATTATCTTGTGGACTCCCAGAATTACATTTTTTAATATTCATAAATCCAGTGAAGGAGTATCATTTAGATGCATGCAGAGTTACTGAGAATCCAGCATGTAGCATTTTCCCTTAAACTTTGCTCCAAAAAACATAATTAAAGGTTTCAGTCAGAGTTATTGAATTATTCTGAATTGTTAACAAATGTAGAGGTTGAAATAAGTCATAATAAAAGTGCTATCTGTGACTGTTTTTTTCCATTTGCAGAGGCTCTAGGGCTGTGTGGGGGATTCCAGTCTCTGTGAGGCTGAACATGTTTAATCGGTAAGATACAGTTCTCTCTTACTCCTGCACTGCTGGGGGATTTCTTCAGAAGCTTCTTTTGCAAGCACACATTTTCCAGGAAGAAGAAATGACAGCATAGATACTGCAGATACTTTCCTTCCAGAGGATTCTTTCCGAATTTGTTCAGAGTTGTTCTGCATCAGCATGACATGAAAACTAAACTGTACTCTAATGACAGCTCCGTTCCTTAAAACTATGTGCCATTTTCAGTCAAAATGGACAATGACCAAACGCATCAGAATCCAGCGAAGGATTCAACTCCATAATGACCAGAGAGCACTTATCTTTCCCTAATCTGGTGATGTGTGCTAACCTGACATTGTGATATTAACATAGCTCTACTGAAATTGTGAGCAGCAATTAAATGACCAGCAAGCCTATGTTTTACAGAATGTTTACATTTCTAAATCTTTATGTCCACTTAATTCTATCTGCACTATGAATGTTTAGTGGTTTTAGTGAACTGTAATTTGTAAAGATTAAAATTAGGGCTGTCCATTTAACACCTTAAGTTAATTATTCAGTTATGAAAAAATAATGTGATTAAAAAATTTTAACGCAGTTAACACACTGGCCCCGCCCCCAGACCTGTACATCATCTTATATTTCATACAGTTGACTGTTGACAAATGTGACCCTGGACAACAAAAGCAGTCTTAAGTCGCTGGGGTATATTTGTAGCAATAGCCAAAAATACATTAGTACGGGTCAAAATTATTGATTTTTCTTTTATGCCAAAAATCATTAGGAAATTAAGTAAAGATCATGTTCCATTAAGATATTTTGTAAATGTCCTACTGTAAATATATCAAAACTTAATTTTTGATTTGTAATATGCGTTGCAAAGAACTTAATTTGGACAACTTTAAAGGCGATTTTCTCAATATTTTGATTTTTTTTGCACCCTCAGATGCCATATACTGAAATAGTTGTATCTCGGCCAAATATTGTTCGATCTTAACAAACCATACATCGATGGAAAGCTTATTTATTCAGCTTTCAGATTATGTATAAAGCTTAATTTAGAAAAATTGACACTTATGACTGGTTTTGTGGTCCAGGGTCACAAATATGATGCGGGGCAACAACTCCATAAATTCAGTTATGCCCTAAAATTCAAGATATTGAAGCAAAAAAGCTCCTGTATGAGTTGTTGTTTTATATATACATATATCACATATCACATGATATCACATGGGCAGCAAGAGCAATATGACATGAGGGCTGATTTTGTCCAGATCTATCACAAGCTTAAATATGATTTTATACAACAGTTCAGTAAATAAGAAGTCTGATATTGTGTTATATTTTAAACACAATATTATGTGTTTTTGATTAATTTTGCAGAGCCCTGGTGGAAAAACCAGCATATGCTGGTAGGTATGTTTTGATGCTGGTTTAAGCTGGTCCTTTGCTGGTTTATGCTGGTCCTTAAACCAGCTTAAACCAGCATCAAAACCTACCTGACCAGCATCCCAGCATCAAAACATACCTACCAGCATATGCTGTTTTTTTCACCAGGGAGAACATACTGCCATAACGGAATTGTTGCGCGTCTCTGAGCAACACAGCAGTGTTTATTTCTGAATGAATCCACGTTTTGAACGAATCCTTTGAACCAATGACTCAAAGGCTCATTCATTAAGAGAGCCATTTACTTCATTCCTGAATGAATCAGACGTTTGAACGAATCGAATGAATAACTCACATACACATTTACCGCCACCTGCTGGCAGATATAGTTTCTTATTTAGAGTATCATTTCATTAAAAATAATAATCTGTCATCATTTACTTACCCTCACGGTGTTTTAAACCTTTCTTTTGTGGGACATAAAATAAGGTATGTTGAAGACTGTTGGTAACAAAGCTGTTTTGGTTACCATGACTTTCACTGTATGAACAAAAAATACTGAGATGTTTCTCAAATGATCTTCTTTTATGTTAGTTCACGTTAGGCCGTTCCAGCCTAAATGTTTATGTGTAGTAAATTTTATGCTGAATCAAACAAACTATTTCTTTCTAAAGCTACAATTTTGATACTTTCTCATTTATTACAAAAATAGCTTGAAATATTTTGTATTTTTATAATACCTTTTGTGGGTATTTTCAGATAAATGTATTTTGTGATTAATTAGATAAATTAATCGAAACATCATTAATTAGATTAGAAATTTTAATCGACTGACAGCCCTAATAAAAATGTAATGGATGTGTACAATAGTACATATCACGTATGTATATATTTTAAAGGGATAGTTCACCCAAAAATTCTGTCATTAATTACTCACCCTCATGTCGTTCCAAACACTTAGGATGTTTGTTCATCTTCGGAACAGATATTTTTGATGAAAGCATTGTGGTACTCTTGTGAACGTGTGTCAAAGAGAAGAAATCATTGAATAAAGTTGTTTTTGCTTTCTTTGCACACACTTCTCATAGCTTCATAAAATTAAGGCTTAACCACTGACGTCACATGGACTGTTTTAACGATGTCATTACTACCTGATTTACCTGCCTAATTTCTGCTCCAAAGATGAATGAAGGTGTTACGGATTTGGAACGACATGAGGGTGAATTTTCATGTTTGGGTGAACTATCCCTTTAATTTTCTCTTTTCGCAATAATAATAAGAGGGAAACTGAGGCTAATTGTTACACATTTGCTCTACTGTGAATATTTCTCAGGGAAGGTATATTGAATAGGCACAAACATTAAAGTCTTTACTACAGAAAAATCAATTGAACATTTCCACCATTATTTCTCAGGAGAAAAGATTCAGTTCATTAAAATCCGACCTTTCAACGAGACATGTTGTCACACCATGTGGGTTAAGTCATCACAATGGGCATGTGCAATTAAATATATTTATTATTTAATAGCGTTTCAGCCAATTTTAAACAATTATGAAACAAAAAGATTCATACAACAAATAAAAGAATGTCCGATGTAGAGGCATGTTACGATTACTCAGCAGCTGCAGATTGAAAGACAATTTCAAGGACTACAATGTTACAGTGCTTCCAGGAAAGCTTATAAGATGATTTCTACGATAATTTAATTCTAAAATAATAGTTCATAAAGCTATAATCTCACACAATTTAAAAGGAAGATTTGCAAACAGCAGAACTCTTGGCTGCACTTGTTTTCCTTTGGTCTTTTGTTAAAGATTTCAGCAGCCCTCATCATACAGAATGAGAGAGGAAAACCCCAGAACCTTCTGAGGATTCCTGCCTCCCTTTGTTCTTCTTTTGGATACAAAAGCAAGAAGAAAGTGAGGATGTAATCCTTGAAACACGCTGGTGCTTGACATCAACAAACACGCTGTCAGGTTTCTCAAAGCCGGGTGTGTGCACTCATGATTTGCCATGCATAGAGATGAGAGATAAGAGTGGAAATGTGGTGGATACGCAAAGGAGCGCAAGCCAAACACACCAACAAACACACGCATTTTGACAATGACACTCTTTTTTACTTGTAGTCAGGGCCTAGACATGTGCTCATACACCAGTGAATGTCAGTCTGCTTCAGTTGTACACAATCACATTTGAGAAACGCAGCCTGCATAACATCAACAGTCTAGATGTAGATCTCGTCATGTCACTGCCTGCAACATCAGGTGCATTCCTCAGTCATAACGTTGCCAGAGTGCACATGAAAACACAATCAAACCACCCACGATAAGAAGTATGCTCACAAAAATTCCCAGAAGGAACGTTTAACTGCTATACTGACTTGTGTGTGTATGTGTAATTGTGACCATACATTATCAAATGGAAAAAATTATCTATTCTCCTTTTCTGTATGGACCCTAGTAAAAGTAATAAAAATATATAACATTACTGATATAAAAACTGTCGATATAAAAATTATAATTAAACTTTATTTGGAGTGCTACTTGTGCACAATGCACATTTCTTAATATTAAGCCTAAAATGTATTTTAATGTCACTATTGATGCGGATTGTATGATCTTTGAATAATATCACAAGATATTTAAAGTTCCCCTTTTGTGTCATTTCGAATATTGCCTTTCAAGCATTGTGTAATGTAGCTGTATGTGAATGTAAACGATCTGCAAAGCATGTATGTAAACCTATTGTGGGAGACTCCTAAAACAACTGGCATAATACCTTAAGTATACTTGCAGTAGTTCCACTTTCAGCCTTTAGTTCCAGATTTCAGCACTACTTCCACACAATTAAAGTGCATTAAGTACAAAATTAGTTGTTCCAATTTATAAGACTTTAAGTATACCAGTTTAGTAGACTAACCCCTGGTTTCACAGACAAGGCTTAAGCCTAGTCCCAGACTAAAATGTAAGTCTGAGCTGTTTCAAATGGAAGAAACTTGCATTGACTGACCTTACTGACCTTAAAAATGTCCTAACTGAACTACGGCCTAATCCTGGCTTAGTTTAAGTGCTGTCTGTGAAACCAGGCATGAAAGTATAATTGCAGGGTATTTTTTATTAAGTACATAAATATGTAAATGTATTTGGAGTACACTTAGCATGAAATAAATGTATTTCAAAAACATTTGAACATTACAACAAACACACAGTTTTAAAAACTTGACAATAACAAAAAACTATATATTGTGGTTAATTAAGATACAAATACTCCAAGTTTACGTTAATAAAAATATGTTTGAAAATAAGCAGATTTGGACCCTATATGTCAGCCATCTTTAGAACTTTGTCTTTGAACTTCTGTTTTTGCGGTAGCTCTATGGCAGAGGTCCCCAAACTTGGTCCTGGAGGACCAGTGTACTGCAGAGTTTAGCTCCAACCCTAATTAAACACACGGAGCAGCTAATCAAGGTCATACTAGGCATGCTAGAAACTCCCAGGCAGGTGTGTTGGGGCAAGTTGGAGCTAAACTCTGCTGGACACCGGCCCTCCAGGACCGTGTTTGACACCCCTGCTCTATAGCATCACTGTTGAAGATTAATTAGCTGGTGAAGTGAATTGAAAACGTAAATGTGGGAACTTTTTTTTACCAATGAGTACATACCACTGCAGTTTCCAACAAAAATGAACACTTGAAGCGGTAAAACAGTGAGCACTTGTAATCTTTTTTTTTCTTAGTAAAGAACAATTTAATAACCTGAAAACCTTTATCCACTAAAGAACCTTACAATAAACAATAGGGGGTCACTAAGGTTGAGAAATACTGGTTTGGATGGTTATCAGCTGGTCTAAACTGGACCCTAACTCAGGTAAATCTAGTTTAGCATTAATTAAGCTGATGGTGACCTGCTGGTTAACTATGTTAATTACGCTGACCATTCTGTGACCTCATAGTCAAGGATCACACAGTATGACTTCACTGCTGACTAAACAGCTCATAGTTTGCATCCTTCCTCTTTATTAGCAAGCTATCATGCTAACAGACTCACCCAGGCTTAAAAGCAACCACTTAACGTAAGTGTTCAGCTAACTTTAGCAAAACATGCCACTACTTAAACCTTTGCCAGAAGCTCATTTTCACAGCATGACTTCACCTCCACTCGACAGAATGTTAAAACCTTCAAAGCAGCTGATGGAGGAACATTAATCAAGCCACATTCAATATGACAGTCATTGCAAAGGGCCTCAAGGTACAAACACATTAGAGAGGGGCAACAGCTCATTCAGTGGATGCAAATGAACACGCGATCCTCAGCGGACAGAGGCGCTTCTGTGGGACAGTATAATAGTTTGTCATAAAAATCCATCATCGGATTGTGGCAAGGCAGCGTGCGTTTTGTCACACGTTGAGGTGTGCGGGTCCATTTAGACTTGATTTATTCTGCGCATGGCATGAAGAACGAACCACTGCAGATGTTCATTTGAGGGTCGTAAATTAATCTTCTTATCAGCTCAGTTTTACTGCGCTATCTCTCAGCAGCTGCTGAGGCCTTCGCAGAAATGCTTTAACTAGCTTTCATGGCTTGTTACCTTCCCTCAGCTTGCTTGTTAACCGACTCAACCCTGTCGCACATCCAATTTATTCAGAAGTCGAGGTCAGAAGTATTGTTCGTGGACTGCAGATGGTTTTCACCCGCACAAATAAAGCCATTATTCAAAAGTAACATTTCTTTTCTGATTAAAGTGTATTCATTTAGATTTTCAGACTAGCGCTTGATAGATTGCTTGAACTAGATGTCTCGGTCAAAGGTGGGAAATGGTCACAGCGTACGTATTTTCTGTCACATTTTCCATTGCATGAGTCATCCAGAGTCTCATAAATATTTAGACAGCATGGAGACGTTCACAGGGTCACAGGAAATGGATATTCGCATGCAAGCTCACCTTTGACAAGTGCTTGAAATCACAAAGCTGTTGGCTCTTATAACTAGAAGGAAAAACGCATTTGTTAAGATATATACGAGACATTAGCATTAAAAAGAAGAGCTGAAAACGAACAGCAATATGGATGTGTGCATCTTTGTTTGCGAGTTCTTTAATATTCACCGAGCATTTTGTGACACTCTGTAAGAAACTCTTTGTGTTCGTGCAGGTGTCTGCATTTGTGTGTGAATCAATTTGTGTTTACCACGTGATCTCATGTGTGCCCACTTTATGTATGCATGAATGTATGCGTGTGCATGTATGTGAATGTAGCCCATCAGTCTTCACCAGGGCCCTTAAACACTGCTCTTATGTCCTTGCTCTGAATAGGTCATTTCTCCAAGATCCTGACAGCTGCTCTGGAGGGGAGGAGCAGGAACAAGAGGCCCACCCTGAACTCACCCTGCTTGGGCAGACAGCTGGGCGAGACCCTGGCCCTGGCCTACAACACAAGAGCCTTGTGTGCTGCTTAACAACTTTCTCTAAGCAGCTTTCAAGGCTAGTTCACCCAAAAATGAAAATTCTGTCATTGATTACCCACCCTCATGTCGTTCCAAACCGTAAGACTTTCGTTCATCTTTGGAACACAAATTAAGATATTTTTGATAAAATCCAAGAGCTGTCTGACACTGCATAGACATCAACGCAACTGACACGTATCACTAAGATGAGATGACACTGACGGCACTAAATTTCACTACTTTATATCCACATTAACTACTGTTGGCAAATAAATACTAAAAATAAGACTAAAATATAGTTTACAAAATAAAACCCCTATATATCTAAAATAGCCCTATATTTTCTTTATCAAAAACAAAACATTTAATTATTTATTTACTTTTTGTAAAAATAGACATTTACAAGTTTTCATGTTTGGGTTTGTTCCAGACGTCAAGAGAAATGTTCCTGTCAGAGCTTTTCTCTTAAAAGAACACTTTATTTAGTTATTTATTTATTTTTATCAAGTGTTTTACTCTGTCTCAATGAAATGTCTCAAATCACATCAATCATAATTAATAATCACAATTATAAATTTAAGCAAAATAATTGTGATTATCAGTTTAACCATTATGCAGTATGACTAGTAGTAGTTTTTTTGTTTGTTTGTTTTTTTAGACAAAAATGGCCAAACTTTTGGTCAACTAAAACTTGACTTAAAGGGGTCATCGGATGCAAAACTCACTTTTACATGTTTTTTGAACATAAATGTGTGTTGGCAGTGTGTTTACACAACCACCCTATAATGATAAAAACACCCCCAGTGGTATTTTGTTAAACTTTATAAGTAATATCCTCTTTTTCAAATCGAGCCATTCTCATTTTCTTGTTGGTGTGATGTCACACCGACCAAGGCCACTCCCACAATAGTTGTTCGACAAGGCTATCTTACCTTAGACCCGCACTGACTGAGTTGTAACAGTCCAACCGACATTGTGTCTACGCAGGAGAAGACAAGAATGTCTCCGATTGGGCGAATGAGGTGATTTGTTGTTGGATGTAATAATTTTTTTTTATTATTATAATTTACTTACAACTTAACCAGAATCACACATCAATTCAACTTCCCCCCACCCTCCCAACCACCCTTTCCTTGCGGTCTCTTTAAAATGGGGTACCTAATGCAATAAAAAAAAAAGAAAAGAAAAAAAGATAACAGAGAATCAAAGCCACAGGAATCATAAAACATGAAATCCAGCAATCAAGAATGCAAACTAAAAATACATAAATAAAATAAAAAATACAGCATTAAGACATTCTTTCTGAGCCCTGGTCATTGTTTTGTGCAATGTGCTTGGAGATCTTCTCAGCAGCTATAGTCCAGATCTTTAATGTAAACATTTATGCCAGGTTCACCCGAGCTGTGGATATTTCAAGCATTGTAATGTCCTGAAGTTATATCAACCATTTGTACATATCCAGGCTATGTGGTGGAAGCCAGTGTTGCGCTAACAGTTTTTTTGCTGATGTTAACCCGGCCAGCCAAACAGTTTTTTTGTAGCTTAGAGAGATACCGGGTTCACCGGTAGGATATTCGATAATTTTTGATAAGATGGTACACACCTCATTCCAAAATTTTTTAACTTTTTCACATTCCCACATCATTTGAAAAAAGGATCCGAGTTGTTGGTCTAGTTGTTGGATGTAATAATGAACATTGCAGTCGTCATTTACTCCCGACATCTGAGCCACTGAAGACACAGAGGTTTCACATTGCTTTCGTTTTAGAAGGAAATGTGCCCAGCGATCTACATAAATGCGTCCATGTTCGCGCAAATCATTTGTGATCCAGCTTCACCTACAGCAGAAGTGAGTATAAGGGTTTTTTATGCATCTTTGCAAATTGCCTTTCTTAATAATGTGCTAGTTAGCAAGTTAACAGAATGGCCCGTCACCCCACAGTAGTGCATTGAGGTGAGGGAGCATCTTAGTGTAAAAGGAATGATATGCATCTGCACCTGCTTTAGTCAGATCTTAACAGAGTCCAACCTGCTCCAAATCATTACAACATCATTTCATCAGCCAAGGAATGCCCAGCAAACGCTGAACAGTTCCCAGAATTACCCTTTGCATGACACGTCTCACACATTTTCCATATGTTAGAGCTATTCAATTAGCAATAGCACAAAACACTTACCACCAGCACAATCAATGAGATTCAACATTATATGGTAGTTTAGCCTATGCAAATTTGCATAGATTAGAACAGAGAGGGGCGGGTGAGCAGAGCTCATTAGGATTTAAAGGCAAATGCAACAGAACAGCTCAGTCCAAAAAGGGCTAATTTTGACAAGGTAAAAAAGGTGTTTTTTACATTACCACAGAGAAATCTTAACCAAAGTATGTTATAGACTTTTCATTAAGACCCTAAAGAATCATATCAACTTGCGGAAAATGGGCATCTGATGACTCCTTTAAGAAAAACCACGAGAGGTTAACTTAACTTAAAAGCAGGTGTGTTTATTCATAAGAAATGATCTTTCTAGTTACCACTAAAGGTAAACATTTGTGGTTAAAAATTATATAAATTTTTATTCTTTTAAGAAAATGACAGATCGCTTCACTATAGATAAAACCCTTATTCCTTGGTTGGGATCATGTAGAGCCCTTTAAAGCTGCATTGAAACTGAAGTTTGGACCTTCAACCCACTGGCCACCACTTCTGGAATGTTTTCCTCAAAAACTTTTTTCTTTCCTTTTTTTTTTTTTTTTTTTTAAATATCATTACAATTTTAAAAAAAGGACATTTTATACAGGACTAAGACTGAATTAAATTAACCTGACACCTGACAAAATTAACATTTATATACTGTAGCATTTTTTTTTTAATATTGTGTGAAACAACAAAAAAAAATTGATTTAAGTACAGAATGCAATTATGTTGTTAGTATATGAGTTCACTACGTGCATGTTTAGATAAGCAAGAAGCATCCATTTATGATTTTGGAAACTAATATCATTTTTCAAAATCCAATTTTGTGTGAAAATACAGCATATTAACTTTGGATGGTCCAATAATGACTAACGGAGTTAATATTTAAAATTGCAGTTGATATTGCTTCCAGTTAATTGAAGGTCAAGTCATTATCCCATGCAATGAGGTCTGGTCGTATACGGAGTTCATCATGCACATAGGAAATGCGCATAATGGGTAATATGGCATTCTGAACATGTCTTGAGAGAGTTTCTGTCCTTCTGCCCATCTCTGTCTCACAGAAATTAAGTATGCATTAATTCTAACTCTTTCAATGTGTTAATATTGCTTTGCAATTTTATTAGAAAATCAGGCAGCATAGTTCCAAGTCTACGTGTAAGTGTGTCAGTGAGTGAAAGGTTAAGTCACAGCAGGAAGTATGAATTTGTATTTCTATAACCCAGTACAGATTAGACTAGTCTGGTGTGAAATCCAGGATAAGTGCTAAAGAAAAGAAGAGGATATATTCACACAGACCAAAGCTCAGTCATTACCAAACGCTCATCCGTGCACTGGAACTGGAACAGTGCTCACCAGGAGCCCGTCACAAAGACATTCATTCTCAGCAGCTGCCCTTTCAGAAATTCAGCTGCCTTGGAAAACTTTTTACTGCACACAGAAAGACTGAACAAAAGGTTATATACTGGAAATAATGTTTCCATTAAAAGCAGTAATTGAATAAAGAAAAGCAGGAGTGTTTAATCAAAAGAAATGTTCTTAGTTACCACTACAGGTAAACATTTGTGGTTAAAAAGTATATAAATGTTTGTTGTTTTAAGATCCTTATTCCTCGGGCTGGGATCATGTAGAGCCCTTTGATGCACCACTGAAACAGCAATTTAGACCTTCAACCCGTTGGCTCCCATTGAGGTCTATTATATGGAGAAAAATGCTGGAATGTTTTCCTTAAAAACCCTCATTTCTTTTTGACTGAAGAGAGAAAGATGAACATCTTGGATCACATGGGGGTTAGTAAATTATCATCAAATTTATATTCTGGAAGTGAGCTTCTCCTTTAATTATAACAAGTGTGTAGTAGTGCATTGAGGTGAGGGAGCATCTTAGTGTGAGAGGAATGATACGCATCTGCACCTGCTTTAGTCAGATCTTAACAGAGTCCAACCTGCTCCAAATCATTACAACATCATTTCATCAGCCAAGGAATGCTCAGCAAACGCTGAACAGTTCCCAGAATTACCCTTTGCATGACACGTCTCACACATTTTCCATATGTTAGAGCTATTCAATTAGCATTAGCACAAAACACTTACCACCAGCACAATAAATGAGATTCAACATTATATGGTGGTTTAGCCTAATGGTTAAAGATTTGGACTGACAGGTTGTGTGTGTAAATCTAAGTCACAGGACAGTTCATAGTCTAAGAGACTTGATTTCACATAGAATGTGTAGTTCCTATAGCTTTTTGGCCTAGTAAGGTAGTTGTTAAATTCATTTGGGTAGGATTAAGGTGCTTTATAAGTAGGCTACAACGGGGTAAACAAAACATCTGCTTTTCAACATACAAGTGCAAATTTGCCTGATCTTTGACGCGATTGCGGGCAGCAGCCAGAGTCGATTCTGTTCTTGCTTGATCTAATATTTGGTGTTTTTAAAAAAGGTGTGGATACAAGTAGCAAATGAGAATCACTAAAATTTTTGAATACATCTTAACACAAAGGTCTTCTTAACGATTTTCAATTTTGTTTAAGATAAAGCAGCAGTTTTTAAATAACAAAAGAATATTTAAAAGTATGGTATTTGGGGTAAAAACCACAATAATTAACATGAAAATTAATAGAAGGCTGACTTTTCCATTTGTTGACATGACATTGTTAGATTCAGATGGTAAATATATATTATGGTGAGTGTCCATCTTGGAGATAATCACCATGTTTAGAATGAAACCATCAATCATATATTAATCATATCATATTATAAAACATCATTTGCTGTTACGGCTGTAAATCTACTATGGGATCTCCATCAATGCTTTTAGAATCTTTACATTTTAAAATAATTTTGTTTCTGTATTTTAAAATATGTTTTATATTAATATATTTTAATGACAGTATATTTATTGAGCAAAAATTAATTATTTTATTTTTCAATACAAACTTTGCTAAAGTGATTGTTTTGAACAAGTATTTGCTAAGATATTATTTAAAAAAAAAAAAAAACGTTATTTTAGCTAAAGTATTTGTATCAAAACTGTGTGCCTTTTTACCCCTGTGTGTGGGGTAAAATGCCCCCCTTGCCACCCTTATACATTTAGATACAGTAAGGTACATACATTAAGATTTTTAAACAAAATTAATGACTTATATAATTTATTTTCACACAAAATCTGTTGCTCCATAAATGTTCAATACAAACGTATTTATCTGCAATCATACACTTTGGGAGCAGTGAAAAGCACATTTTTTTCTTAGGGTGTGCCTTTAACCCTGTTGTACCCTACTAATAAACAGCTAATGTGTTAAAAATAGGCATGCTAATAAGTAACTTGTTAATAATGAGAATTGTTCCCTATACTAAAGTGCTACCAAAAATGGTTTCCTGTAGTGTGTTGTGGGACATTGGAATTTGGTTTTAACACGCCACCAATAGGAGGAGACCAATTACCAGCAGAGACCATAGGCACCATTGCAGTTTCCATTAAAACCAGTACAATATTATAACCAAGAAAACCATTACAAATTCTGTGATGGTTTCTATTTGTTTTTGTTTGTTTGTTTGTTTGTTTGTTTGTTTAAGAAGGATTTGAGCACTGCAGTGAATCAAAAAGTCCTTTTTGGAGATTACAAACATGTTGACACAAGTGACACAACTATGCCAGTCATGAGAAGAATGATGAATTTATAAAAAAAAAAAAAAAAAATCACCTTATTGCACAATGTGCTTGTCAATCCTTCATTCCAACATAAATCTGAACTGTTTGTTGTATCCCACCATCCTGAAAAGACCTCTGATTAGGGCTGGGCAATAATTCAATAACAATAATTATCGTGATATAATTTTAGATTTTTTTTAAGAAATTCATATTTTATTATTTTACATTTATCAGAAGTGACAGTAAAGACTTTTACATTGTTAAAACAATTTCAAATAAATGTCTTTAACATTTATAATTATAAGAAATGCTCCAAATCAGTATATTAGAATGATTTCTGAAGAATCATGTGATACTGATGACTGGAGTAAAAATTGGACTGCTGAAAATTCAGCTGTCATCACAGGAATAAATTACATTTTAAAATATATTACAATAGAAAAGAGCTATTTTAAATTGTAATAATATTTCACAATATTACTATTTTTAAGTATATTTTTGATCAAATGAAAGCAGCCTCAGTGAGCATAAAACATTTAAACAAAAATTCTTGCCAACCCCAACTATTTTGAACCACATACATATTTCAGTTCTTGCTCTAAATAACTTGAAAGACCCATCTGCCATTTAAAACACACAATGGCTTTAACAAATGACAACTCAGGCATGCATATCTCTGCAGATAACTGCACATACCTCAGCATGCTTCTCCAGAAATAGTGTAAAAATGCACACAAACAACAACAATCATTCATGCCATTCCTCTCTGCAGCACACTTGCACAACACAAGCACATGATGAATCTGAATGCATCCAAATATTGCAAAAGAACAATTTCAGTTACCCAGATGCCTTACAAAGATTTCTCTCTCACACAAGCACGCCCACACACACACACACACAAACATTCTTTATGTGCCACCCTGTGTTCCCCATTCCATTCCAGGGTGTAGTTCTGCTCCATCCAACAGTGCAGCATGTTATGGTTTTAAAAGGCACAACGCATTCATTTCCTTGACCGAGAAAACACTGATCTATTTTCATTTTTCTCTTGAAGCAGCTGGATGTCACACCTGTTAGTGAGGAATGCAAATTGAGGTTCAGTGTGTGTCTGAGGATGTGCAGGGACAAATGGAAAGTTTAAACACTTCCTTCTCTATCGCTAGTATGCAAATCAAACTAAAATCACACAGCATAAGCCAATGATTATCTCAATTTATTTGATAAAAAAGCATATGGGACTGTAAGAAAAAACAAGGAGATGAGGGGATCAGTATCATTGCTCAAAACAATACAAGTAACAAGTTTCTGATTCTTAATACTGTGTTGTTACCTGAATGATACACAGCTTTTTTTTTTTTTTTTTTTTTTTTTTTTTTAGTTGTTCATGATTCCCTTGTTTGTCCTGAACAGTTAAACCGCGTACTGTTTTTTTGAAAAGTCCTTCAGGTCCCATAAATTCTTGGTTTTTTTTTTTAGCATTTTTGTGTATTTGAACCCTTTCCAACAATGATTGTATGATTTTGAGATTCGTCTTTTTACACTGAGGACAACTGAGAGACTCATATGCAACTATTACAGAAGATTCAAACACTCACTGATACTTTAGAAAGAAAACACGATGCATTAAGAGCTGGGGGTGTAAACTTTTGAACAGAACGATATGTACATTTTGCCTAAATATCATATTTCTTTCATTTAGTAATTCCCTTTCAGAAGCAACTTACATGTTACCCAGAAGACAAAATAAGTTAAATTTACTCTGATCTTCAAATTCAAAACGTTTTCACCCCCCGCCTCGTGTTTCCTTCTGGAGCATCAGTGAGTGTTTGAACCTTCTGTAATAGGTTCTGTAATGTTGCATATGAGTCCCTCAGTTGTGCTCAGTGTGAAAAGATGGATCTCAAAATCATACAGTCATTGTTGGAAAGGGTTCAAATACACAAAATGCTGAAAAACCAAAGAATTTGTGGGATCTGAAAGGATTTTTCTGAAGAACAGGGGGGGGTTTAACTGTTCAGGACAAACAAGGGACTAATGAACAACTATCATCAAACGAAAAATCACAGCAAAAAAAATCACAGTTATTAAACAATAAAAATCCAAAAATTAACATTTTAAAGATTAACACCATAATCGTATATAACAGATATTCAATAGTGGTAAAATAATTTGTAATTATTTACTTGATTTAATCACCAAAAATCTAAAATATTTAGCCATTTATTGTGAAATGTTCTTATTGTGAAACTTTTTTTTTTATTTGACCAACAAACCAGCTCATATAATGTGTAGTCTGACTTGCTCAACATTTTCTGAAGGTTAAGCATTTGCTTTTACTCACCATTTATTAAAAAAAAAAAAGTTTTCTTCCTTCCTAAGATTTTCAGGCCCTATATTGTGTAACCTA
The DNA here is from genome assembly GCF_022985175.1 of Labeo rohita. Lineage (NCBI taxonomy): Eukaryota > Metazoa > Chordata > Actinopteri > Cypriniformes > Cyprinidae > Labeo > Labeo rohita. The sequence continues at coordinate 25,155,282 of NC_066873.1, forward strand.
TTTGAGAAACAGGCCAAAATAACTGGAGCCTAAAGCCTTTTTTTTTGTCATTTTAATTTACTGACTTTGCGTTTAACAGAAGGACAGACCAGATTCAAAGCAGCATCCCTGTGAGCATTACAGCTCTTATAAATCATGCCCATGTACACAACCCACTGTGCCACCGGTCAGCCAAGGCCATTATTTCTGACACCTATGGAAAAATAAAGAGATAAAAGAAGAAAAAAGAACGAGAAGACTGTATGTTCATTATACAAACAATGAAAAACAAAGAAAAGCTGCAACACTGAACAACTGAGATGAGAAATGACCATCATACAGTGCTGCACGCAGCACATTTGAATGCGTGTGGGTGTGAGAAGAGAGACTTTGCCATGCCAGCCATCTAATTTAAATATCAACACTCTGTGCAAATACTCTCATGTGCACACAAATACACACTTATAAGCATCTGCTCACTGTTTGTTCATTTAAAGCAGGAGGATACAAATGAATTCTTCCTGTTGACCTACTTGCAGAGTAGGTCAGACAGAGCAAAAATGCTAACAAGTGAGTTTACACACCCATAAACGGAGACTGGATGAAATATGTATTAAACCCTACCTGATATTTGTTTGCATTTTGAAAGTAATGAGCTAAAACCAGTACATCCTAGAAATTTCCCTGCATACTGCCAGCGATCTGTCACCCGCAGTGTTTTTTCAGGGCTTAAAATGATAAAGTACACCTGCTGCTGGATTAAACATGTCACAGCCGTACGTGTGAATATGCCACTTGTAAAATGACTGATGCTCCCACTAGCTTCTCTCCCTCTTCTATATGTCCAGAAACAGGCATGAGAGTTGTATGGCTAACATTAAGACGGCTTTTCTTTTCTATTTCTAAAAATGTCTTGTATTACACACATTGTGTAGTACAGATAATTTCATTTTAAATGACTGATGTGTTGCCAGTGTGTAATACGATACTGCAATTTAGACGGCTTTAATCTTCGTCTAACCGCTTTATTTGATGTGCCAATATAGTTGATTTCCACTTTATCTAATATCTGAGGCCTGACAGGATGCCTTTTTGTCTTCTGGGGGTACACAGAGAGCACAGGAATGAAGTAGAAGAAAAGACGAATAAGGAGGGAGAGGTCTAGGGGTGCTCGCTCTGTTTCCTGTGGGGCAAAGTGGGGTAATATCACTCCCAAGCCCCCTGATACACAACAAGAGGTCTATTGTGTTGAGACAGAGAGAAAGAGAGAGAGTGCAAGAGAGAGAGAGAAAGAGTAAGGGTTGGGGTTACTCAGCTGTTAAAAGAATAATTCCCTCTCTTTAAAACTCAATTATATGAACCTGACTTTTGTCGGTGTCTCTTGCTCTTTCAAGCCACTGAAGACAGCACAAGCACATATTACATCATTAAATCCCAAATAATAGCTGTGGTTTTGCCAGTGCTGTCATTTTAAATGGATACAGTATGATTTTTTTTTATATATAATAGCACAAATGGAGTATAATAAAAATGGCAAGGCTGTCAGATAAGTAAGACAGTAATTTACACTGTTTAGGGATAAGCAGTAGATCAGAACTACTTTGTCTGTACCCCAAAAAAAAAAAAAAAAAAAAAAAATATAGCAAGGTCTGAGACACAAAGGCACTGAGGTACAGTTAGATGAGGATGTGAAGGGTACACAAATATACACTAAATTATTTTGGTAACACTTTACAATAAGGTGACATTAGTTAATATTAGTTAATGTATTAACTAACATGAACGGACAATGAACAATACATTTATAACACTATTTGAAGAGTTCGGATGCAAAACCAGCTAAATCCATCTGACGTCTTTCTTTAAAAAATGCATTTTTATCAGGCTCAGATGTATAGGTTTCTATGTAAGTATTGGTACTTCTGATTGGGCTGACGCTGGTATTTTAGCGAGTTTGAAGAAAAAGTATTTGATGGACGTATAATATGTGTCAAGAGCATTGTATCATTATCTCATTTTCGACCGAGATGGCTTTTAGCTGGTTTTGCATCTGAACTTTTCATTTAATCATCTCTGTTAATATTAGTTAATAAAAATACAACCATTAATTGTTTATTCATGTTAGTTCACAGTGCATTAACTAATGTTAACAAACACAACTTGTGATAAATTAACATTAACTAAGATTAATAAATGCTGTAGAAGTATTGTTCATTCTTAGTTCATGTTAACTAACACTGACAGAGGCCGCTCCCACGATAGTTGATTGACATGAGCGTCTTACCTCAGACCTGCCTTAAATCAGCTGTAACAGTAAATTAGGCAAGAATATCTCTGATTGAGTGACTGAGGTGTTCTGTTGCTGGATGTAATAATGAACATAGTGTTCTGAAGATGCAGTGGATCACATTTGTTTGTGAAGGGAATGCGCCTCCCGATCTACATAAATGTGTCTATGTTTGCACAAATCATTCATGATCCAGCTTCACCTACAGCAAAAATAAGTATAAGGGTTTTTTTTATGAATCTCTGCAATCACCTTTCCTCGTCACTCCACAGAGAGAAGAGAGGGGCGGGGCAAGCAGAGCTCATTTGCATTTAAAGGAACAATCCATCAGAATGGGTTGATTTTTGCAGAGCTCAAGGTAAAAAGAGTGTTGTTTTACACTACCAATGATAATTTTTAACCAAAATATATTATAGACTTTTCATTAAGACCCTGAAGAATCATATCAACTGGAAAATGGGCATCTGATGACCCCTTTAACTAATGAACCTTATTGTGAAGTGCTACCATTATTTTTAATGGAGGATTACTGCTAAGTGTTCAATATTAAAATTCCATTTTACTATTTTGTCTAAATAAAGTAAAACACACACAAAATAAATAATAATCAAAATATCCAAGTGAATTTAGGCATCGCAAAAGTATAAGCCCGAAAATGTTGAGATCGGCTAAAGATTACATTTAAAGGGGACATTGGAAGCAAAATTCACTTTTACATGGTGTTTGCATATAAATGTCTTAGCAGTTTGTGGACACAACCACCCTACAATTATAAAAAGCCATTTAATCCTTTGTTTTTAGTCCCCAAAAAAGCCTAAACAGACTTAATTATCAAGCCGTTTTGATTTTCAGAGCAGTGTGATGTCATACTGCTCAAGCCCCGCCCACAACCACTGACAGAATGTCCCATATTAGCATATGGTCAATCATTTGTACGTTGTCCGCCCTTTTCTCCGCGCTCGAGCAGCGACAATAATGTCTCGTAAGCGATGCAGGTGTTTTGTAGTTTGTAGTAGGATGTAAATTTTCATTTTCTTTCAACATCAGAGCCACTGAAGATGCAGTGGATTAGTTTTGTTTTTGATGGTAATGCGCCACTGAATACACCTAAATTTGTTTATGTCTGCGCAAATCATTTTACTCCAGACTGCTTTCCGAACAAGGTACAATTCAAGACAGGTTTTGCTAAAGTTTGCTAAAAACTCAAGGATGGATGATCCAGCTGCATCTTCAGAAGAAGTAAGCGTCACACTTTATATTTTTTATGATTATTCGCAAATCACTCGCAATTTGCACGACCATTGAGGAATTGCCCTAATGCCAAAACAGAGGAATAATTCCCAAGCATAATTTTGTCCTGGATTGTTAATCATAAAAATACCCCAGGGAAATCTTTTTCCATTCCTAGAACTATGTTATGTCTGCATTTGTATGTGTGTGTATGTGTTCAATTAGTTTGAAACATGGAACTGTGAAATTGAGAATGTGTTGATGTGTATGAAAAAAAGAAAGCACACAGGTGAATACAGACAGAATTTGTACAAAGAATATATGTGTGAGTATAAGTATGTGATGGCAGGGGCCGCAGGGTGGGGGGATTTGACAGGTGGCTGGATAACCAAAAGCTGCTGAGAGAACTACTTGTTTGAGATTAATAGTTTTGATAAAGTGGTAATGAGAGAACTGAGGGAGAATGAGAAGAGAAAGGAGAGGGATGGGGAATTGAGGCATGGAGAACGTGAACGTGAAGGTAAAAGTCATTTTGAACTACACACCAATCACTGCCTAACACATTTAACAGTTGACTGTACAACTGTACTCATATTCTGTATTTTAATTTGATTTGTTTAAAATTAAAACTATTTTTTTTTGTCACTGCTTTTGTAGTGCGTATTGATGTGTGTTTTACAATTATAACAATAAAGTACTGAAACTAAAATTAAAACTGAAAAAGGGAAAATAAAAGTCAATAAAACTTGCTAATAAACCAGATCATCAACAATTTAAAATTGAAGAGAGAACCCAAACAGAAGAGGAGAAGAACAAAGGCAGAAAAAAAAAGAACAGATTAAAAATACACAGCTGGGACAGTCAAAATATTTACATTAATTTGGTTAAGTTACACTCTTGTAGCATGGAAAAAGATTTCCTGCATCCTCATAACTGTGGTCTAATCCGAGGCCAAGGCTGAGTTCTGTACTGGGTAAATATGACTCAAAACGGACACAAACGCTCCGTTTGGTGTTGTAAGTGACTGATTCCGAATGAGACGTGAAACATCCTCCCTAGTAATAAACCTCCTGCTGCGAAACACACACACACACACACACACTTTGATCTTCAAAGCTTTGTCTCATCCTGCAGAAAATGACGACAGGCGCATGAGCAGGGTTGCGTGGGTAATTGAATGTACTGCACTCAAAATACATTGACGGATACAATCCTGTTAACGAAATTCACTATTTTTTGTCTCTTTTTTTCTTTCAACTGCTTCTTCAAAACCTTAAACAAAAACCAGTAAGAGCTTCTAGTTATGGCTGTTTCATCTAGTTTATATGGTACATTTTCACTCCTCAAATTCTACTTTAAACACAAACGGTTTGCTGAAATTAAGTGTGCTGGAACTGACTTGTTCAGACTTCAGACTAGACATGCAGGAATCAGCCCTACTGCTAAATGTTGTAACTACACTATTATGCTGCCCAAATCCACTGAAATAACACACGATTAGCCTCAGATCAACACCCTTGTGAAAAAGTACACAAGCATTCTTTAAAAAAGAGTACTTACTATGGAAATAATGTACTTTAAGTAAGTGTGAGATAAATATAATGTTTTTCTGACACTTAATTGCTTGTTAACTGCAATTAAATAAAATATTATTATTGTTTGCATATATATTAGATGTAATTTGTTGAGCTTAAGAGTGCTTTTTAAACATAATAGGACAGATTTATAATTTCGTTATTAGTTCTGTTGTGCTTGTTTGAAATATACTTAAAGTGTAAAGTGTACTATCTATCTATCATCTCTGTTTTTTTTAAATATGCTTTTAAGGTTTGAAGTATACTATGAGTGCACAAGTTATACAATTAAGTGCATGTTTTTACATCTTTGTGAAAATGAATTTAGAACTCTTCAGAACAAAGTGAACAATAGCCTTGAAAAATACTTTAAAAACATACATAATAGCAATGAGGCAATAATAATTAGTTAAAATAAAGTATAAAAACCAAGTAATAATATGGTTTTATTGAACAAAACTTAAAATGCATAATGTATTATAAACAATAGAGCTAATTATGCGTTATAACAAATGCCTGCAGAGCGCGCAAACGGCCTGACAATTGTTTTTACACTTTACTGCGTGATCTAATCATTGTTTAATATTGACTCAACAACATTTAACTTAGATGTAAGTTTTTTAATACATGGATATCAAAACATGTAAACTCAGAGTGAGGGTTTAAACTTTTATTTTGAAATCGCGATGAACAGTTAGCATATGATAAAGATAATGATGTATTCTCCTGTGTTTGCGAAAATTTATAAATGATTTACCTTACAAATCTGATGAAATAACACAGGCATGTTCCCAGATGAACGTTATAATAAACCCAAACTCATAGCAATATGCAGAGATGGAGTTTGAGACACTCCACACATGTAAATGATAACAGTTTGTGTAGCAGATTTACTGTGAACGGAGCCGTAAATAATTAGAGTGCATATATTAAACCTGCATCACATATATTTATTTAATTGAATTGTAGCGTTTGGGAATTCTTAAAATAATTATGCTTTATTATGATTTTTAAATGGGTTTAAAATATGTGGAACGCGCCACTTCCAGTATTTTGCCAATTACTCCACATGGGCAAAATGCAATGGAGGATTTTTTAAAATCGAATACTTGAATAGAATTGAGGAATAATTGCAGCCTGACACATTCGCTTGACATAATCATGATACTTTCTTAACAAAAACAATCATGCAAATAACTGGTCTTATTGAGAAAAACTAAAAAAACATAACCTTCCTATGTCAACATGTGAAGTCATGATTCTATACACCTCTTCTCCTTTGAAGAACACGATCTCCATCTCAATATCCTGACTGAGCCAAAGGTTAGAGCTTAGGGTCAGCTGTAATGCAGTGCATCAAACGGTTAAACACATTACTACAGAGGTGGGCTGAGCTGGATAGTATCAGCTGACATGTGCACCACTGGAGATCAAACCACTGATCAGATCGGTGCTGGGCCATTTCTCTAACTGCCCGACTAATGCTGCATTAGCATGGAATGAGCCGGCCCATCTGCAGTCCTCTGACCCCAGGCTAACGGTTTTCCCTGTCATTACACTGTCAGGTCATTTGTGTCAATGGTGCTAGAAAAAAACAGCCACTCAGCCGTGATCTTAGCGTGATGTACTGTAAAATAACACGCCAGAGGAGTGTGTGGATGCTGTGGATGTAGGGTTGTGTGCACAGATGTACTGTGTGCGATAAGTTTGGTTGGTTAAATTCAGTGTAAGCTATGTGTGTAATTCAGTTTTTCAGCCTGTTTGCTCATCAACCTATTAAGGCATTTTCACACCATGTCTAAATGTTTGGTACGAAAAACACGCATGAGGAGATCCGAGAACTAAATAAGGCATCTCAATGAACTCATTGACACTGAGACCAAAATATCAGATTGCAATGATCTGTATATAATTTTTTCCTCAAGTTTTTTTTTTATTCTGAACCAATTACAGAGAATAACAGATATAGTGACTCTATAAAGTATTGACACTTAAGTTAAACATTTTTAACCCATCTGTAGGTCATTATTTCGTGGATGTATGAAGTCAGTTCCACTCAGATTCACACAGGTGTCATGTGACCACCAGTATAGTTCATAATATTAAAGGGATAGTTCACTCAAAAATTAAAATTCTGTCTTTAATTACTTATCCTTATGTTGTTCCAAACCACTATGGCTTTCGATCATCCTCGGAACACAGTTGAAGATATTTTAAATGAAATCTCAGAGGTTTCTGTCCCTCCATTGACAGCCTATAAGCAACTTTCACTTGGAAGGCCCAGAAAGGTAGTGAAAACATCATGGAAGTATTCCTTGTTACTCCAGTGGTTTAACTTTAATTTTCTGGACTTCTCGTAGACCAGAGAACAAAATGAAGAAGCTCTTGTGAATGTGCACTTGAGACTGAACAGGAAGTGAAGAAAATGTTGAATATAGTCGTTACTTCCTTTAATTTCTCATAATTTATTTTGCTTCAGAAAAATGCAGTTGAACAAATAGAGTCACATACTCACATACTTAGTTTTTCTGGTCCTTTGAAGAGAAAGTTGCTTAGGCTGTCAATGGAGGGACAGAAACCTCTTGGATTTGATTTAAAATATGTTCAGTTGTGTTCAGAAAGATGAACTAAAGTCTTAGGGGACTGGAACAACATGAGGGCGAGTAATTGACATTTTCCATTTTAGGTGAACTATCCCTTTAATAATAAATATGTTCCACAAAGTTTGACAACCATAACTTGTCCAAAGACAGTTTACCTTCATTTGGAAACTTTGTGACACATTTTTAAACCCAACAAACTTCAATCTGTGAAATACTTTTATTAAAAAGGGTGTTTGTGCTATATAATGTCTCTTAAAAATAAATGCCACCTGTTTCAAATTTTGCAAAGAAAATAATACATTTTTAATATTTGTTACTTAAAGTCGGTGTCCAAAATATTGCGGGGCCTCTTTGTATAGATAAATGCATGTATGTAGGTTAATGCTGTAAATGAGATATGATGAGACATCCAAGAATAATATAATGTGTAGGGCCCTATGACTTCCACGATGCTGAAAATGCGGACAAAACCGTTGTATAATGCAGAATGCCATAGACTTGACAAATTTTGGATGAATAAATCAAAAGTAGCTGAGAAACCTTACATCAAAGTGTGATATGGAGTAGTGTCTTTGAATATTAAGCTGCAAAAATATAATTTCAATATGAATGCTGCATGCTTTGCATGTCTCTGTGTGAATGAATGGCACAGACACACAGTTTTGTTTATTACACACATACTGAAGTGCGCTTGACCGTCAAAATAAAAGTTTGGTTTAACTTTAAGAAACTGTGACAGGAATTATCTTAATACTACAACTGCTGCTAATAAAATTATTATTAAAACCTTATTTTTTAACAAATATTTACCAAAATTTATTTACCAGAAAAATGTAAATACACAACTCTGTATTTCTAAGAAGAAATATAGATTTTTCTTTTTATAAAATCAAATAATTAGAGATGCTTTTGATTATTAAAATTTATTTAAACTATTAATGGAATTCAGAGAATTAATGAAAAACTGAATTTGGTAAAAATAAAACTGAATTTGAGAAAAAAATAAAGCGTATTTCATAGTGCCTTAAAATGTAAATTTTGTTAAACTTTTAATAAAGTTATTTTTATTAAGTTTTTTAATTTAACCATTAAAACAAAGTCTAGGAAAATGTAAATGAGTAAAACAGAATTTGGAAGAAAATAAAACAGAATTTGAAAAAAAAAAATAAAATGGATTTCATAAGGCCCTAAATGTGGCAGCAACAGTCCATATAAGCATACATAAACAGCTTAAAATAGCTTCGTTTAGTTATTGCTGTTTGAACCAAACGTCAGAATGACAAAAAAATGTAAGTGACTTTGGCAGCAGAATGATCAATTGTGCCAGACGGGGTGGTCAGAATGTCTTTGAGACGACTGATCTCTTGGGATTTTCATGCACAACAGTTTCTACAGAGAATGTGTGAAAAACAATAAACATTCAGAAAGCAATGTCTCTGTGGGCAAACGGCCTTGTTAATGAGAAAGGTCAGAGGAGAATAACCAGATCGGTTACACTGTGAGGAAGGTAACAGTAACTGACATAACCAGGTGTTAATGCTAACAAGCAGCAGAAGACCAAAGTAGGTCCCTTCTCTCAGCCAGGAACAGGGAACAAAACAAAATCCACAGATTCATCCTACTTTGTGTGAACAGTTCAGGCTGCTGCCGGTGTAATGGTGCGAGAAATATTATCTTCTCACACATTAAAGGCTCTTAATTCCAATTCAGCATCATTTAAATGTCACCGCCTACCTGATTATTGTTGCTGATCATGTGCATCCCTTTATGACCACATTCTGCTTATATCCTAATAGGGATATTTTATCATTGGAGCGAATTCCTTTTCTTGTTATCTCAACATGACAAGACCTCAAGATCTTGATAATCGCTTTTTTCTTTTTCTGAAGATAACAAAATCTGAAGCGCTAAAGAAGACATTTTGAAAATGTCTCAATGTTTTTATCCATACACTGAAGTTACTTGGGTGCAGTGTTTGAACTTTTAAAAATATCTTCTTTTGTATTTCACTGAAGAAAGACAGTCATACAGCATTTTTAGTTTTGGCTGAACTCTCCCTTTAAAGTTGTTTTACATAGTGCTCGGCAAAGCGGAATTAAGCTCGTTCAGTATAATATATTGTTTTCATTAACAATTAACCATACACCATATGTGTGTACTGCAGATGTTTTTCTCTGTAACTAACCCTCAGAGACCCTGATGTTTATTTTATCTGATGAGGTTAACCATCTTCCTGCTGTTCGTGGAACAAGAAACTGTGTAAACGGTATATTTGTACTAGGCATTGTGCATCAGTGAATGTGTGTTTGGACAGTCCATCACCGCTTTTTCTGCATTTTCTATTTGTACTGCCAACTTAGCCATTATAGAGAAAAAACGAGGGGCGAGAGCTCATCTTCTTTCTCTATTTATCTTTGCTCCCGCACTTTTTATCTCTCCGTGTCATTCGAGAGCAATGGGACTGTCTTTCCATGCCAGTTCCTCTGCTTTAATAAAGGTGTGCAGTGAATCTATTGACGTGAACTGGCACTCAGGTGATTCAAGTATTGTTAGTAGTTGAGCAGGTTTTCCAGATCATGCAAATCACACTGAGGGTGTGTTGGTGTGAACCACAGGATAGTCATTAAAATTCATTCATTCTTTCATGCTGTCCTACGAACATATCTTTTTACCGCCACAAAAGCAACATATCCTTTTATCTTACTCACTTCCCCTGAAACTTATTCACACACATAAGTGAACAGGTGAGTCATTTACATTACACCTATAAAAGCATAAAAAGCTAATTGTTTTACGGTAAGCTTCGGGCTGTTCTTTATCGTGGCTGTCAGACCAGTATGTAAAGAAAGAGTCCAGAGAAAAGGTCCACATACCAGAGCTTTTTACGGAGAAGTCTTCAGAACGGTAAAGCCTGCATACCGCACATAGCAGCTTGATGACATACAATCACATGCAGGTCAACTCATGTGAACCCCTGTGAAATGGATCTATTAATTAGCTTTGGCATAATATCAGAGAAAGAGCCGAAATAGCTTCAAGCCTGGCGGAATGTCTTGTCGCTGTATGAAAATGCAGCAAGCATGCCTTGCTTTTACACTGTTTGCACACCTTTTGCTACTTTTCTTGGGAGTTTTATGATTATTACATTTTTATGTGATTCATTTATGTTGAATTACAATGGTGGGGGATAGGAAGTGTTTGCGTTAGTAGTGGGCTGTGTTTGTATATGTGTGTGTGTGTGTGTGTGTGTTTAAGACTATGAATCACACAACAGCACAATTTCAACCGACACAACCAGGTCAAGAGGAACAGAGTTGCAGCATGCTATCCAGTGTCTTGGATGGATTTCAAAGCCAGACTAGTCATATATTTCATTATATTCATATTTCCAGTTTGCCTTCTAGATTGTCTTCTGCATAGTCAGTTTGTTTACAAAGGTTTTAAGAGGTCATGCGATTTTTTCTGTCTTGTTTTCTTGTGATCACGACTTGTTTTTCTTCAGATCTTGACACATCAAAGGTTGACACAAAAACACCCTCACAATTTCTCAGGTCGGCATTCGAAGTATTTAAAAGATTATTTGACTTCCAGAATAAAAAATTCCTAATAATTTTACTCACCCCCTTGTCATCCAAGATGTTCATGTCTTTTTTTCTTTAGTCGAAAAGAAATTGTTTTTTGAGGAAAACATTCCAAGATTTTTTTCCATATAATGGATTTCAATGGGAGCAAAGGTCCAAATTGCAGTTTTAATGCAGCTTCAAAGGGCTCTACACCATCCCAGCCAAGGAATAAGGGTCTTATGTAGCAAAAGATCAGTCATTTTCTAAAAAAAAAAAATACTTTATACAAAGCCGCGGGAACTAGGGGTTCTGAGGGTGCTGCAGACCCCCCACTGCAGTGCCAGGTCTAAGATCTTCCGTATGCCCCTTGATCATTCCCAAGATACTTCATTTTTGTGATAGTTTTGTGATTAATTATATATTAAACTGACCAGAAATACAGTGCAGTTGTATTTTTCTTGTGTGCCTCGTAGCGTGCGTCCATATACATCTCCCCCTTACTGACAGAATTACATGTGAGATGTTCATGTGATATTACTGGAATTTCAGATTCCGACTTGTAAAAACCATTCACGTCCTTGCCCTTTTCATGAGCCGTTTTCCAAAGCTTTCTCACTTCTCAAGATGGCCACTGACAATCACAGCTCTTTAACCGCGCTCTAGTAGTCAAACGTGCTCAAAGCACTGTAGCCTATTGTAATCTATTACTACATACATCATAACGTTTTAGGTAAGTACCATATTATGTCTTAAAGATTTTAATAAGACTGAATTTATATTTAACCTGATCACGTTAAATAAAAAGACATTTTAGGTTTAAATTTAAATTATACAGCGAGCAAAGAACATTTACGTTATCAAAGAATATCACTGAATTCAGTCTAGCTTGAGTGTAAGCACTAAAAAAAAGTTCCAGTTACAATAAGTAAAGCTGTCCGCAGCATATGATAAATGAATCTCTTATTTACATCGCATGTACATCTGCACTTTGTTGTTTCTGGTGAGAGAATCCGCCAACGTGCACTGACTGAAATTTTGGCGTACAACCATGTTAATATTTAGTAAAATCCACTTAAATAATAGAAATAGTAAATAAAAAAATTCTAAATACACAAATATACAAATATATATTGGTTCGCATATAAGTCTGTCTTCATTAATTTGTATGTTTTGTTATGTTTAAATTTGGGCTGTTTAAATTTTAGGATTTTGTCTAAAATGCAACATCAAGCCCCGCCCCCCAGCACCCCCCAGATAAAATATGTTCATGTGGCTATGACTTTATATACTTTTTAACCACAAATGCTTATATTGCACTAGCTTGACTTCACGTGTTACGTAGTCACGTTGGAACAGTCACACCCAGTGTTTACAAAGCGAACGTGCAAAGAAAGCGAAACGCCCTTTACAAAAAAAAAAGGTAAAACAACGATGTTGGACGATTTTAAAGTTGGAGGAGAAAATGAGATGGAGCTTTTCTCCCTACCCTACTTTTCTGAGCCAGAGTACACAGACGAAGAACTAACCACACATAACCTTTCCAACTTGATTACTTAATGCGTGAAGAGCATTGTAGAGCTAGCGCAAGACAAACATTTGTGGTTAAAGTATATGTACATTTCTCTCTTTCTTTTCTTCGAAAATGACTGATTGTTTCACTGCATAAGACCCTTCTTCCTTGGCTGTGATTATGTACACTATAAAAAATGACCATGAATTTAACAGTATAAAAAATGTAAAAATGCTACAGTAAAAACCTGTTAAATGGTTAACGGTAAAAGACCATAAATTTTACAGTGAATAACCGTAAATTGACATTCCCAGAATTCCCTTTGTTACATTTTTTTTTCTAAATGTGATGTTTTTTTGTTGGAATAACTGTTTCTTCTTAGTTTCTTCTTAGCGGTTTAGTACATTAGGGTTGTATGTTACATCTAATGTTGTTAAATTAATGTTTATTGCATTATTTCAGTTTCATGTGTGTTACCATGATGGTGTTTAGTGTTTGTGTGAATGACACGGTGCACCTTCTATATATATATGTTAGTATTTAAAAGCTGCTTGTGATGAGCTTTGGTTCATCTTGTGACATTTTCATCACCACCTGCTTTTGGTGGTTATCAGTGTATTATAAAAGTACAAAACAGATTTCAGTACTTCAATAGGTTGGTACATTAATATTATATCATTTAATGAAATTATGGTATTTACCTGTACACATAAGTGAAAACCGTAAAACGTTGCTACCATATTTTTTATGGTGAAATTTTACAGATTTTACAGATTTGTTTTTTTTTTTTACAGTGAGTAGTTTGAAGCTGCCTTGAAACATTCAACCTGTTGGCTCCCATTGACATCCACTATATGGAAAAAAATCCTGGAATGTTTTCCTCAAAAACTTGAATTTATTTTCGACTGAAGAAAGAAAGACATGAACATCTTGGAAGACATGGGGGTAAGTAAATTATCAGGAATTTTTACTCTGGAAGTGAACTAATGCTTTAAGTGACCTCTTTCACACATTATTCTATAGTCATAAAAACTTTTTTTGTGCTAAAAATAATGTTTTTGAAAAGGCTATTATCATTGGTGCTGCATTTATTTTTTTATGATTATTACATATTTTCCTTTTTAATTTATTTTTGTTATTTATTCCTGTGCAAAGCTGAATTTTCAGCATCATTACTCCAGTATTCAGTGTCACATGCTCCTTCAGAAATCATTCTAATATATGCTGATTTGGTGTGCAAGAAACATTTTTTTCAGTATATTTTGATAAACAGAAAGTTTGAGGAACAGCATTTATTTAAAAATAGACATAATTTGTAACATTATAAATGTCTTTACTGTCACTTTTGAATAAAAGTATTAATTTCCTTAAAATAAAAAATCTTATTGGTCTCTCTTTTCATCTTTTTATTTTTCAATGGATGACGATAGCACACAAAAACATCAACAACATAAACAGGTTGTTTTCAAAAATGTGACAGTGTAGCTAGTTGTTACTGGGCAGGAGCATTGTTTACTAAGAGACACAAGGCAGATTTAACTAATTACTGGTAATTAAACATCCTTAAAGGAAAAACAGCTGCGATGCACATCTAGATGCATCTCTTGTTATCATAATCCCATTCTTGCTTAATGTGCTCTGTGTCTGTCTGCCTTGCATCTTTTTCATTTTCCATGCTGCTGATTTCTGTCATACATGGTGGGTGTTTATTCTGGTTTGTGTTTGAATAATCAAAAAGTTTGAGCTGTGCAGTTTTGTTTTGTATATATTTGTTGTTTACACCTACAGCCTGGGAAGATTCAGTGGCTGTAATGAATCTCTCATGGGAGTTGTATTTTATAGGCAACAAACACACTAAATGTTCTGAGGACGAGTTGACAAAGACCCACACGAATCAACACACACACACAAATAGACACACACTGCAGATAAGAGTTTTATGCATCACACTGCCAAGGACTGCTCAAGATTGGGCCCATAAATCAAACGGACTCCCTTTACACACACATACGAACACACACACACACACACACCTACACAGCCCCTGCCACTGCGTCCTTGACATTAAATGGATTTTTTCTCCACCCTTCCCGGCAGTTTCTTCATTACTGAAGTTATGGAGCTATGATTTATCTAGCTACGGCCATCACCGCTGCACAATTTTCAGCAAAACAACTGCACATCCCATAAAAAAGAGAAGAGGAAGATGTCCCTTTTTTATCTTCCCTCTCCTTAATTCTCTTGCTCGCTCACTCTCCCTTCCTCCCTCCCTCCGGCACAAACCGCTATGCAGGGGGTAATATAAATTGACAATATGTGTGCCTCTCTATTTGGGGAGATGATTTCGCACACGGCTGCTGAATGCGGACCGTACATTTGAAAAGAAATGTGCTGAAAGCAATCTCTCATGGTAAACCTCAAGATAATAAATAATTCACATCCCAAAAGAAAAATATCAACAGACCTTGAGGAAGAAATAATGCTTTGAGTGATTTATTATTTGGCAGCCTCTGCTCTAAAGGTACGGGATCCAGAAATCTGCTTGATCTCACACCTTGGCTTTTCTTCTGTTCTGAGACGGGTAACAATTTTACACACATACTTACGGAGAAACACAGCGAAACCTTAGCATAGAATTCACCAAAATGGCTCAGATGTCAACATTTTCTCAGATTTTACAAGTCATCGCCTTAGAATGATAAGGTTCTATCTGGATTCTGAGCACTTTTGAGATACTGAGCTTCAAAGTTTTTGCGTTCCGTAGACTTCTGTAGATTAGAACCGTTTTTGTTTTCTAAAAAAGGCCCAAAATGTAAATTACATAATGTAAATAAGTTACCGAATAATAACTCAATTTTGACAAAAATGACAGATAGAACCTTATAATTCTAAGGCGACGAAGTGTTTAAAGTCTTTATGAGAAATACACAGATAGCTAGTACACTTATAGCTAAACTGAACTGCAAAATTGATGAACTTTAAAAAAATTTACATTGTTGTTGAACTGAAATGATAGTGAACTAAACTGAGCTGAATAATGACACTATTGTCTTCTGTATAGCTGATTTAAAGCTGATATTGAAGTTCTGTGTTGTATAAAGAGCTATAAATGTTACTTGACTTGTGTTTTGACTGTCAGGTGTGTTTGGATGATGATAAATTTTTAATTCATAGTTAATTAATTAAACACAAACACTAAGACAAATGCAAATTTCAGACTAATATAGGCTATAAAAATACGGAACCATTTATCAACTAGATATTAATTTGGAGAAACCACTTTTATTTATATAAAAAAAGAGTGTGTTTGGGGTTCATTACAAGTGTATTATAGGCATAACAAGCGAATAGTCGAAAATTAATTTTTCAGCATGTATTTGGTATTTTCTGAAATGACAAAAGCACTCGAGCAGAACTACAAAGTTTCTGAACATACCCACACTAATAAGCCAATCTTTTTTATGTTATGGCCGATATTATACCAGTACCAATATCTATGCTATTTTATCTAAATAGAAAATAATAAAAATCAATTATAGGGTGAAGTCAGATAAAACAGGCCACATTTTGGTAAATTACTTATCATGCCGTCAAATAAGCATATGCTTGACACCTAATGATATTTTTATAAATTAGCATGGGTCTCTTAAATATATCTATATTTTTTTAAATGTGAAAAAGTATAATTGTTTTAAAATGATGAGAGTTAGAGTATCAGTGGGTACCTTCTTGAGCCAGGTAAAATGGGCCAATATAAAAAGAGAACAACACAATTTTATTTTAAACAGTAAATTGACACTATTGTGTTTAGTGTGCCATAAACAACGCCATAAATGTAGCTCATTAAATAAAAAGTTGAATGAATATTTCATTAAACAATGCAACTGAAAATTAACTGATCATGTGCATTTATGTGTGTATGCTTGTATTTTTTTATTTTATTTTTTTCAAAAGGCTGTTAAGATTTTGTATACATACATATCTAGGCCTATTTTAACCCTCAATTTCTATGTAAAAGTGTGTGTGTATGCAGCCCATTTTACTGACATCTTCCTTTCTTTCCCTTTCACTTCTCTCTTTTTATCTCTGTTTCTTTTCTTTGCTTGTCCTCCTGCCTGTAATGCACATTTTTATTTTATTTTTTATTTTTTAAAGACTGCTAACACACACTGCTATTTTCACCCTCAGTGTCTGTGTGTGTGAGCACGTTTGGTTTATATATACTGGTGGGGACTTAAACCTGAATATACACATGCACTCATGGTGACTCGTGTCACGGCGGGGACCTAAATTGAGGTCACCATGAGTACAAAAGCTTATAAATCATACAGAATGAGCTTTTTTTGAGAAAGTAAAAATGCAGAAAGTTTCCTGTGATGGGTAGGTTTAGGTGTAGGGCTGGTGTAGGGTACAGTATAAAAACCATTACAACTATGGAGAGTCCCTACAAGGATAGCTGACTAGACTGGTGTGTGTGTGTGTGTGTGTGTGTGTGTGTAGCCCATTTTAGATGAAAATTTTGGAAAATTGTGTTTAGCTTAACCAGTCATTTCTACCTAAAACTGGCTTTTCACAATTGGCAATTTTTTTATTTGAAAGAACATGTCAAAACATTGTTTCTAAACCTTTGCTTTGTTGGTAAGCTTACTTATAATTGCCTTAGTACCATTATTAGTGATTAATAAAATGTACTATGTCAGGCTCACTTACCTTACAATTTCTCTGACAAGCTTCATTTAACATTCTGCCCTGCCCGCCTTAAACAACTAGTCGAAATTATTGTTACATGTCAACAAGTGTTAAAGCACTTGTAAAGAGATATGATGCTACAACCTTATTAGGCCCATTGCCTATTTTAGCTGACTTCACCCTAATTAAAATTCATTATTTTAAATACTGAAAATGCTACAAGTAAATTTAACCATCATAACATTATAATGTAGACTAATGTATAAAATGTGATATTCATTTTGAAATTTGCTAAGATCATAGTTAGCATGTGTTATAAAATTACTTTTACTTATTAACTTTGTTACAGTTATTAACTTTACATAAGTATTAGACTATTAAAAAACAATCTCAATTAAATTCCTTTTTGTGATTTACTATTTTCTACATAAAATAATCCTTCATAAGGTAAAGTACATTCTGTAGCCTTAATGAAAATATAGCCTTAGTATCTTTAATAATAAATAAGACCATGTCAAAGATTGAAATCATAAATAATGTTTGAAATCAAACATTTTTATCTCATGATTAGATTTTGAGACTTTAGCCTGAATTTCACAGACAGGGTCTCACATATCCAATATCAGCAGATACTGATATATTAAAAATATTTAATATGGGCTGAAACTGATATGCTGATAATTCATGCATCCGACTACATTCTCAAGGCCACAAATATGCTTATTTGATTACTGATCTAGAAAAAGTTATAGAACCGTAATTAACTGAAGAGTTTATTTGCAAAAACGGATATATCTGTTTTTTATTTATTGTGGGGTTTTTTTTGTATGTTATGATGTTTTTATTGTTTTATTGTGTTACTTAGCTGTATTTTTTAGTCATTTTTACTTAATCAAAATAACCTAACTTTGAAAATGGTTAAAAACAGAGTTATTTGTTTTTGCAAATTAACTTCATTTCTTTTTTTTCCCTTCATTATAACATTTTTACATTTTTTACATGTTTATTTCAACTAAATGTTGAAATTGTCAGTGTGCTGTCTGACATTTGGACCCAACTCTATGTCCTTTACATAGCTGATGTGTACACGTGCAAAGGAAAAAAGACATAACATTTAGACAGACATTGATGTGGAAAGCTAGAACACATCTGCCTTGATGTAATGTGACAACAGGCCTGTGTGTGTGGAGATGAGTCAGTGTGAGTCAGTCTTTAGAGAGCCAGTCAGTCTATATACGTAAGAGTTCCTTCAAGTGTGTGTTTTCATCATGGATGAATTAAAAGACATTTGGTATGTGACATCGGATTAACTCCAACATCTCCACCCTGATTCTGCTACGGAAATTTCCTCCTCCTCTTCTCTTCTTTCTGTCTCGCCATATATCTAAGGCTTAGCCATAGTGGAAAAAATACTTTCTGTTCTGCGTTTTCACAGAATTGTGAGATATTCATCTCTGCAGCTGCGATTAGATCCCATGTGTATGTGTGAGTGTGTGTGTGATGGGTGTAACATTATCTGACCCTGGGTGTATAGCGCAGCCTACACATTTTTACTAGTTCTGTTCAGACTGTCGTCATCGTTCTGGCAATATGAGACAAAAAACAAAATTGAATGAAATGTTATTATGCATAATTCATTATTCACTAGCTCATATTCACATAATCTTTAGCCAGATGAAGGTAAACTGATTTGGCTTGCTGTCCGTAATGTAGAGCATGACTTAGCTCATTAATATTATAAGTTAAATGTAATTGAAATGCTATTTTAATTGGAGTTTTTAAATTAAATTTATTTTATTCAGCAAGGATGCATTAACCTTGTAAAGATATTTACAACGTTACAAAAGCTTTCTATTTTCGCTGCATGCAGTTCTTTTTATCAAAGAAACCTGGGGGGAAAAAAATAGGACCCAACAGTTTTCAAAACTGATAATAATAATAACAATAATAATAATAATAATAATAATAATAATAATAATAATAATAAATGTTTCTAGAACGGAAAATAAGCATACTACAATGATTTCTGAAGGAGTCATTTTATATATAAAATATTATTATTATTATTATTTTTAAATAGTTAAAATATTTCACAATATTACTGTTTTGCTGTATTTTGGATTAAATAAATGCAGCGTTGGTGAGCATAAGAGACTAAAACCTTTGAAACTGTACTTTTGTATATATTTAATTATATTTATATTTTTATATAAAAATACCATTTTGAGGAGTAGCCATGTAATGGGTGTGATAAAATACAGTCAGCTGGTCATTAGCACAAAATAAAACCTTTTTCAGTGTTACAAATCCTGCAAATCACCCTGTCTGAAATTGTGAGTATGACTAACAGACTTTAAATTACATATGCGTCAGTGCATATGGATTGATTATGCATTATGCATTCAGAGTTATGCATTTCTAAACTTGCCCAGATCCTGAAATGAACTTCATATCCCAAGCCAATATTTCATCAGTGATCTATAGAAGTAATTACAGAATTAACAGATTAGATGGCTGTTCCTCTCCTTTGCCTCTCTTCTCATTCAGCTCGTCCCTGATCTTGCTCTTTCATTCTCATCTGCACATTTCATTCGCTCCTCTTGGCAATGTCTCATTACCGAGACTGAATGGATGAATAGCTAAATAATCCTCAAATCATCTTTCATTATTATTACAGAGCAAGTTTTTCTCTCACTCGTAGTAGCCGTCTATGGCGCTTCTCCATTGTGGTTTCCATGGAGTCGCTGCAGATGTAGCTAAAGAATATGAAAATGTGTAAAAATATGAATATGGAAATATGTGAGTCACACAAATGAAGGGTGATGTTAAATTCAACCTCTTACGTCTTATATTATTTATTATGTTTTTGACAAACTCAACCTTGGAGCTACATCATTAGCTGATGTGTTTTTACGTGTTCAGTTGCTGTTTAAAAGTACAAGTCTGTCACACACACGTCGTATTTCTCTCCCCCAAACACGCACAAATGTAACAAATCTTCTCATATATTTCCTCACTGTTTCTATAAAATAAAAAACAGCCTTAAGTCACAGCCCTGGCACATGCTAAAAAGTATTCATGCCTTTTTCTTCAGGTTATTCAATAAATCATTTCTCTCCTATGTGATGTGATGACAAAGCTGAGCTGATCTCAAATATGTTACACTCTGTAAGTTTGCACACACTTACAAACAGACAAAGCCTCAGGGCCAGTCATTCACCTGCCACACATACAAACTCTCTGTTCCGCTGCCAGAACTCAGCAGCATTTCAGGTGTTCGGTTTTTACCGCAGTGTCTGTCCAGCGTATTGCATAAGCTCTGATATCATTCTCTATTCTGCTTTGGCTGGAGGTGTTATTGCATAAGTTTTGCAATATCTTCTCCTCGTTTCTGCTTGCATTGAGACATTGGGATGATACAGATCTACCTTTAGTGCCTTATATGTGCTTTACATATTTATACCTCAATATGTCTATGTAAAACATATGTAAGTTTTAAACAAAGATAAGTCAGTAAGATTGTTTTAAAGAAGTTAATGCTTTTATTAAGCATGTACTCACCCTATTGTCATCCAAGATGTTCATGTCTTTCTTTCTTCAGCTGTAAAGAAATTGTTTTTTGAGGAAAACATTTTAGGAGTTATCTCCATATAGTGGACTTCACTGGTGCCCGCAAGTTTGAACTTCCAAAATGCAGTTTAAATGCAACTGTAAAGGTATTATCTAACAAAACAATCTGTCATTTTCTAAAAAAAAGAGATATACTTTTAAACCTCAAATGCTCATCTTCTCTAGCTCTGCCATGCACATGCATGTCCCGTTCAAGACAGTTGGGGTATGTTGGAAAAACAATACAAAACAATACTGTTCAATACAGTTAGGAAAAACTCCCATCTCATTTTCTCCCCCAACTTCAAAATCGTCCTACATCGTTGTTTTACCTTTTTTTGTAAAGGGTGTTTGCACGTTCACTTTGTAAACACTGGGTCAGTACTTCTGCAGCGATCAAGGATGATTTTGAAAGTGGAGTTTTTCCTAACTGTATTGAACAAGAATGCCCAGGGTACACACTCTTATTCCTCGGCTGGGATCATTTAGAGTCCTTTGAAGCTGCATTTAAACTGAATTTGGAAGTTCAAACTCATGGGCACCATAGATGTCCACTATATAGAGATATATTCCTGAAATGTTTTCCTCAAAAAACAATTTCTTTACGACTGAAGAAAGAAAGACATGAACATCTTGGATGACAAGGGAGTACATTATATGTGAATCTTTGTTTTGGAAGTGGACTTCTCCTTTAATACTTTTATTGAGCATGGACTCAATAAATTAATTAAATTAAACTGATCAAAAGTAACAGTAAAAACATTAGATAGATTTTATACACTATTTTAAATAAACACTTTTTAAATATTTCAATCCTGATAAAATCCTGAAAAAAAAAAATCAGTATATTATAATGATATCTTAAGGATCATGTCACACTAAGGACTGCAATAATGGCTACTGAAAATTCAGCTTTGGCATTACAGGAAAAATTTATATTTTATTACAGTATTAAAATAGAAAACAGTGATTTTAAAGTAATAATATATTTCACAATATTTTTGTCTTTACTCATTTTATTGCCTTAATAAATGCAGTCTTTATAAGCATATGAGACTTCTTTCAAAAACGTAAAAAAATAATATTACCAGAAATTTACAAGGTAGTACAGGCTACATGTTTGTTAATGTGCAAAGTGTTTGTTTGTTATATTTGTGGAAACAAAATAGCCTTACAATTGTGGTAAAATCTTGCATTACTTCAATTATGGAGCCTTCTAATGATCCCTATTGAAAAGTTGCTACTTTATTAAAGTGTTAAAAAAATCTACACGGTGTAGGTGTATGAATAAAGTAAATAATTTAGTGCTGGGAGATAAATGGGTCATACTGTAAACCGGTTTGAATTACGCACACGTTTTTTTTTTTTTTTTTTTAAATAAGCATACTGGTACAAGTGGCTAAGCAACGTAGTGTTGTGAACTGAGAGGGGATCCCTGAATTGAATACACTTCTCACTAATGGTTATAGAACTATTAATAACACACAACTAATTATTTTGCTGGGTAAATAAACCAACTGTAAACGGCCATTAACAGAAGCCAGAGACACTGAAGACGAATGCAAAGAGGAGAAAATACTGTAGCAGGCAGAGCAAACTCAGTGTTTAGGGGTTTTATATAAATGTATTTTTGAGGAGAACTGTCTTCAAAAAAGTTTAGATGGTTTTATTCTTTTCATCTTACTTCTGTATCATTTATTAATGTAGTATTCAGGGCGGTACGCTTACTTTTCTTTGTAGGAGCACTTGTGCTCCTAACCCTAAAAAATTTAGGAGCACAGTCAAAATTCAGCACCTGCTAATCAATAATTTAAAAATCTGATCAAAAATTAGCCTTCCCATTATGAAGTGATATTTGACTCAAGTGATATACTGGGGAATTTTGTTTTTACCTTTGTAATGGCATTTTTCTAACTTTATTAAAAGTATGTCATCTTTTATGTAATTTTTTTTTATTTTATTTTTTAAGATTTTTAAAATTTCTAATTAAAACAACAGATTAAGAATAAGTAGAATAAGAATGTTACCAATCAAATGAATCAGTATTAACAAAATTAATTTGTACTACAGAGGTGGCACAGAAAAACTTTGTCTTGTAGGTGTATTTTCATGTTTAATGAGGCTCAGAGGTGGCATGAGTGCAATCAAATTCATAAATTCATGTTGAGATTAATGTTTTAAAAATAACATTTTGAATACAGAAATATTAAACGATTTAAACAACTGTCAAGTCACTGATATAATTACTGAATCATATCATTCATTTGATTCCTTTCGAACAGCTGATTCATTCAGGAATAAAGCAAGTGACTGTCTTTATGAATGGGAAACTGAATCGTTGACTCACTAGATTCGTTTAAAATGCACGTTCATTCATACACGACACAGCTGTTTTTGAATGGAGATGCACAGCGGCTCAGTTGACTTGTTTTAGCCTATTTTTGACCACAAAATAGAGCAAAATCAGGCAATAGTGTTATAGTCAGACAACGTAAGTCACGTAATATTAACTTCTTGTTTATGTAACTGTTGTATTAAATCAATATCTCATTTACAAACTCCCTTAAAATCATTAAAAGCTGTCACTCATCTTAGTTCATCGCGATCTCACAAAATTCCATTATAATCAACGAAGCTCTCTACACTACACAATAAATCTTTTATTCACACTCTCTCTACACTTCGTTTATGTAAGGATCCGTGAGATATGTCTGTGATACATTACCCAATGTTGCAAAAACACGTCGAAAATTTTAAAATTCTATCATTTAATTTACATTAAAAAACAGCTCACACTACATGTAGCATGTTTGTTTAGTTCAAGATTAAAATGTAGTGTTTCTACAACAGTTTTATGCAATCTGATTCATATAATGGCACAGTAAGAGAAAAACCATGATAAACCAGCACTAAATTTACTTAATATAAAAGCAAACAATCAATTTATACTAAAACACAAAGTCCCCAATGTGTGTTTTGGCTGCACAAACCACATGTTTAAAAGCAGGACTGATCCTATTACAGCCTCTCTCAATGTCAGACTGATGTGAGGCCAGTTTACATCTGAGTGGCCGTCACACTCTGCTGGTATCCTCACTGACCCTGAGAAAGCCTTGTCTCTGGGATAGGATATGATGTAGTTTTCACAAGTTTCAGTAGGGGGTTTACACTACAATACAAGATAACTTCCAGACACAATCTTTTGATGACATGATTATTTTGTATTAAACAGAGGAAGTGCAGAGTCACATGTACACAAATAGACATATATCATAATGGCATCTTTATAAATACAGAGCACCACTAATGCATAAAGTAAGCTTTCAATTGATGTTTAGGTCAAAGCTATGAGCAATACTGTCATCCTAATTAAGTAAATGAGAATATCAACACTGGCTTTGCTGTCATTTCAAGAGATATGCATGCTTGCTAAAGTGATGCTGACAAAGGAAGCTGATCGCTGCTTGTGCACTCTTGTGCTGGGTACATTAGCGTCTGATAGATGAGACACATTACACTGCTAAACCGTTTCCACAAATACACCGTGTCATTACACACATGCACACAAACATAAACCCATATACATGCTGACTTCAAATGCAATATGTCTGCAGAGGTACCTGTACTGTGAAAATAAAATGAATTAAATACTTAATACTGTGTTTCTTTTAGTTGTAAAAATATCTAAACATCTTTAACATTTTCGTGTGTACTTTATTTTTATTTTATTATTTTCATGAATATCTTGAGTTTGTTTATTTTTAATTAATGTATGTATTACCTAATCTGCATTTTTTTTGTTTCAATAAGTATAGACTTAAAAAAATAATTTTTATAACAACAATTATCCTTGCTGTGACGTTTAGACTTTTTTATGGCAAATAAGACTGATTAAGAAATTTATTTTGTGCTGTGTGCAAACAAAAAATGGAAATGCCTTGATATTGCTATTGATGAAATGCTTGGGCAACATTGTTATATCTACCATAGAAAAGGGGCTTAAGTCCAGCAAACAATAAACAGAGCAGCTAATGCTTAAACATAAGCCAGAGAGGCAACCAAGGCTTACTAATGCTGCCTTTAGTATTTCACACTCACTGCTCCCTGACAAAAGGCTTAAGACTCCCTTCTCTTAATTCTCCTCTCTCTCTTTCCGTTCCTGCTCCTATCATTATTTGTCATTTTCAAACCTTTCCTTTTGGCAGCCATTTGGCTTGTGCTTTCAAATGGGAGAGACTGTAGTTTCCAGCTGTCCTGAAGAGTCAACACACGCCTCTGAGGAATGCGACCTTGCCTTTTCCTTTTTTTTTTCAGACATGCTACAGTAAATGTTCAAAACCAACTTACAACAGCGGTTTATTCTTACATTAAGCAGACGTGTGCAGGCCGTCGTTGAACATCAGTCTAGGCTGCTCTGCTTCTTGCTTTTTGCATACCGTCTTCTCACTTGATTAATCAATTCATAACAGAACAGGATCTTATGAAATGCTAAATGCTCTCAGGAGTTTTTTTTCCTGAAGGCCCTATGTACACGTTGTCATCTGGGAAATGTCATATTTAGAATGTTTTCTTATCTGCAATACATCACTGAAGCAGTTTACTGTGAACTCGTAAATGCACTTATACTATACATTGCAACTTTAGATCTTTAGAGAACTTTATATTTCACAGTGTTATTATACAACTATTATATAAACATAATTATTTAATAATTGCTTTTTATTTACCTTATTTTTATTATGTGAACATCAAGAATTAAACAAAAGTACAGTTGAGGTCGAAAGTTTACATACACATTGCAGAATCTGCAAAATGTTAATTATTTTACCAAGATAAGAGGAGTCATGCAAAATGCATGTTATTTTTTATTTAGTACTGACCTGATTAAGACATTTTACATAAAAGACATTTACATATAGTCCACAAGAGTAAATGATAGTTGAATTTATACAAATGACCCCGTTCAAAAGTTTACATATGCTTGATTCTTAATACTGCATTGTTACCTGAATGATCCACAGCTGTGTGTGCGTTTTTTTTTTGTTTGTTTTTTTTTTGTTTTTTTTAGTGATAGTTGTCCATGAGTCCGTTGTTTGTCCTGAACAGTTAAACTGCCTGCTGTTCATCAGGAAAAATCCTTCAGATCCCACAAATTCTTTGGTTTTTCAGCATTTTTGTGTATTTGAACCCTTTCCAGCAATGACTGTATGATTTTGAGATCCTTCTTTTCACACTGAAGACAACTGAGGGACTCATATGCAACTATTACAGAAGGTTCAAATACTCCAGAATGAAACACAACGCATTAAGAGCCGGGAGGTGAAAACTTTTTGAATGGGAGGTGAAAACTTTTTGAATGTGAGGATCAGGGTAAATTTAACTTATTTTGTCTTCTGGAAAACATGTAAGCATCTTCTGTAGCTTCTGAAGGGCAATAGTAAATGAAAAAAATACAATATTTAGGCGAAATAAGAAAAATGTACACATTTTTGAACGCAAAAGTTTTCATCCCCGGCTCTTAATGCATCGTTTTTCCTTCTGAAGCATCAGTAAGAGTTTGAACCTTCTGTAATAGTTGCATATGAGTCCCTCAGTTGTCCTCAGTGTAAAAAAAATGGATCTCAAAATCATACAGTCATTTTTGGAAAGGGTTCAAATACACAAAAATTCTGAAAAACCAAACAATTTGTGGGACCTTAAGGATTTTTCTGAAGAACAGCAGACAGTTTAACTGTTCAGGACAAACAAGGGACTCATGAACAACTATCGCTAAACAAAAACACAGCTGTGGATCATTCAGGTAACAACACAGTATTAAGAGTCAAGCGTATGTAACTTTTGAGCGGGGTCATAAACTATTATTTACTCTTGTTCAGGTCAGTACTAAATAAAAAATAACATGCATTTTGTATGATCCCTCTTATTTTGGTAAAATAATTAACATTTTGCAGATTCTGCAAGGTGTATGAAAACTTTTGACCCCAACTGTATATGTGAACCTGCACCACAAAACCAGTCATAAGGGTCAATTTTTAAAAAAATTGAGATTTATACGTCATCTGAAAGCTGAATTAATAAGCTTTCCATTGATTTATGTTTTGTTAGGACAATAGGACAATATTTAGCAGAGATACTACATATATTTGATATTTGAAAATCTTGAATCTGAGAGTGCAAAAATATCAAAATATTGAGAAAATCACCTTTGAAGTTGTCCAAATGAAGTTCTTAGCAATGCACATTACTAATCACAATGTAAGTTTTCATATATTTATGGTAGGAAATTTACAAAATATCTTCATGGAACATGATCTATACTTTATATCCTAATGATTTTTGTCATAAAAGAAAACTAAATAATTTGACACCAATACCAATACTTTGGCTATTGCTACAAATATACCAGTGCCACTTATGACTGGTTTTGTGGTTCAGGGTCACATATTTGCAATGCATATTGTATGGTCTGAATAAAAGAAAATTTGCTCTTATAGAAGGTTCAATGCAGCTAATCTTTAACTTAGATTAAACTACAAATAAGTAAAAAGCCAAATACTACACTCTAAATAATGTTGGGTTAATAATTAGACATAATTACTAAGAGGCACCAGCAATAATCAAAAGGTGAAAATTTATTAATAAGCAATTTAAAGAAAGTTTATTTAATTATGTATCTGATATTTGTAGACAATGCAGTGTTTTCACCAGTGTCTGAATTCATGGCTGCTAGATATTCTTTTGCAAAGGTTATCAGAGGATTACTATAATTAAGCCATTAGTTGCTTACTCAACAAACAAGTAATGATTTTAATGTACCCTAGTGTTTTTACTTTTCATGCATTCCTCTCGTTCTCTATTCCTGTTTTTTTTTTTTCCCTCAAGCCTATCATTCTTTGTTATTGCTCTGTTTATTTTGCCTCTCACTTCTGCTTGGCTAACACAACTCTCATTGCAGCTGGACAAATGTGTTTTTGAAAGACCCTGAGAAATGTAATCTTATCATCTGTCAAAACAAGACCCCCAGCTTAGCAGGAACCCAATCCCATATCAGGACGTTAACATCGAGCCCGGCTCAGACTGGACCGGGTCATATGGGGCGAGTGTTTCTGACACATAAGCACTAAGCTTGGTAGACCCTGGTTGTATTCCACTGACCCCAATTTTGTAGTGATGCCAAGACGAAGGATAAGAAGGTAAACACGTAACTGTAAGAGAGATTAGAATTATTCTGGTTAACTAGTGTGACTGTTGAACCAGTTTAGGAGTGCTTAAGAGAAACGTGCTGAGTTATAGAGACTGTAGAGACCACCCACTACCGTTTGGTAGGTACCGTATCCCACGACACACTGACCTCAATGTTCATTCATCTCTCACACACTCATATTTATATACAAACACTCTTTCCCCTTAATTTATAGTGTAAATAATACTCCTCCACACTTGCATGTCACTGGGGCACACACTTACAAATTACAATCTGATCTATCATTTACACATTACACGCAAATCTAGAGATTATTTGTGGGATGACGCTGTACCAGGCAGCGAAATTCTGCAGCATTTGATAAGGCTCATAAATACTAAAAGGAGGCTCTGAAGTTGCTTTAACAAAAGTCAACAGCTGCTATGTGCTGCATTTGTCATCACTTCCTAAATCCTAAAAAGAGTGGTGTGAGAGAGGAGCCTGGAGGGAGAAAACAGTGCTCGTTACTTTAACTAAGGAAAACTATGTGTCCAATGTCACAAAACGTGTATTAAGACACCCACGTGTGGTTTGACTAGATGTACAGAAAGTTTTTCATCGTGTATACCACATGATATTTCCGTGTGAGTGTGCATATGTAAAGCTACATGGGTACACAAAACCTTGTTTATATATCCTTGTTGATACTGTGGGAACTTCCCTGTCACATATGTCAAATATGCTTTAATATGCTAATAAACTAACCAGAATTGATGCAACTCAACATGGTTCCAGTGACAAGTAATTTGACTGTCCACATTAAATGCCAAAATGGAAGAGACACCTTTTATGTTATATTCAGTAAGACACATTCAGTAAGACATGAAGAGATAGTTGACCCAAAAATGAAAATTCTGTCATTAATTACTCACCCTCGTGTTGTTTTAAACCTGTAAGACCTTTGTTCATCTTCAGAACACAAATTAAGATATTTTTGATGAAATCCGAGACCTTTCTCATCCTGCATAGACAGCAACGTAACCACCACATTCAAGGCCCAGAAAGATAGTAAGAACATTGATAAAGAGTGATAGAGAGAGAAGAGAAGAAATAAAGAATAAAGTTGTTATTTTTGTTTCTTTGTGCACAAAAGTATTCTCATAGCTTCATAAAATTACGGTTGAACCACTGATGTCACATGGACTATTTTAACAATCTTTCTGGGCCTTAAATGTGGGAATCACAATTTTAATGTCAGAATGTATATACGAAGTTGGATTTGAACCCAGGCTCCCACGCATGCTAATTAAAAACAGCACCACTAGACTAACACATCTTGCACTTACGTAAATAAATGTTAAGTGTTTTCTCATCATCTCGCCTAGGGCACTAAAAGAGCCAGGACCGCCACCGGTGCCTTCTTAAAAAACTTGATGCATGATGCCCCCAACCGTGTTCTACTTTATCTGGCTCTTCTCTTAAGAAATGAATTAAGCAATTAGACAGGTCAGTCAGAGGCTCATACAAACAGAGAGAGCGAGAGACACATGAGTGACTCAGTCTGCATATTCAAATTTTCACTCTCTTGCTCTACTAAATAGGACATTTCCATCTAACACAAATCAGGCAAACAGACACGCCAAGGACTGTGTAGTTCAAATATCTCTGATAGCAACTGAGTGTCTAGACTAACTCCTGTAAAGCACAAATAACAGAAAATGAAAGGCACACAAACAAATCAATGAGCGAAGTTATAATCCATAAAAAAACGACTGAATCAAAAGGATGATCTTTCCAGAAATTGTCTATTATTATTTGCGTAAAAGTACTGTTTTTACACAAATTCTACATGAATATTCAAACATTCAACTTTATTAAAATTCAAGTAATAAGATCCAATAAGTGGCAAAATAATAGAAACAATGAAATTATTAGTCTCTTGTTTATTTGTTCAAATCAAGGCAGAATATGAGACCCTGGACCACAAAACCAGTCTTAAGTCGCTGGGGTATATTTGTAGCAATAGCCAAAAATACACTGTATGGGTCAAAATTATAGATTTTTCTTTTATGCCAAAAATCATTAGGAAATTAAGTAAAGATCATGTTCCATGAAGATATTTTGTAAATTTCCTACTGTAAATATATCAAAACCTAATTTTTGATTAGTAATATGCATTGCAAAGAACTTAATTTGGACAACTTTAAAGGTAATTTTCTCAGGATTTAGATTTTTTTGCACCCTCAGATTCCATATACTGAAATAGTTGTATCTCGGCCAAATATTGTTCTATCTTAACAAACCATACATTGATGGAAAGCTTATTTATTCAGCTTTCAGATGATGTATAAAGCTCAGTTTCGAAATATTGACACTTATGACTGGTTTTGTGGTCCAGGGTCACATATATTACAGCAATTACTGTTCTAACATGTTGCAATATTCAGTTAACTATGGAAGGCCGTTTCCGCCACTGAATAAAAAATAAAAAAGGTGATTGCAAGTTTTTATCTTACAATTTTGACCTTTTTTCCTCGCAATTGCATTTTTTTTTCCTCAGAATTGTGAGATATAAACACAATTGCAAGTTATAGTCAGAATTGTGAGATATAGGCCTAAACTAGCAACTGTGAGAAATAAAGTCAGAATTGAGAGATTAAAAAAAAAAAAAAAAAAACTTTTTTCTCAAATTTTTTCCCCCCTCAGAATGGTGAGTTATAGTCAGACTTGCGAGATATACACTTGCAATTATGAGAAATAAAGTCAGAATGGAGAGATAAAAAATTGTTTTTTTATCTCTAAAAAAATTTTTTTTGTGAGATATAAACTCGCAATTGTGAGTTGCAAAGTCCAGTTCTGAGGGGGAAAAAGACTGATTATGTTCTCAGAATTGCGATCTTATATCTCACAATTCTGATTTAATAACTCGTAATTGCATCTTTTAAAGTCACAATTGCAAGATAACTCACAATTCTGAGAAAAAAAGTCACAATTGCGAGATATAAACTCAAAAAAAAAAAGTCAGAAATGTGAGTTTATATCTCAAAATTCTTTTTTATATCTCAGAATTGTGACTTTATTTCTTAATTCTGAGAAAAAAATGTTAAAGAACTGTTTATATCTCGCAATTCTGACTACATTTCTCAGAATTACCAGTTTATATCTTGCAATTGTGAGAAAAAAAGTCTGAATTGTGAGATATAAAGTCGCAGTTACCTTTTTTATTTTTTATTCAGTGGTAGAAATGGTCTTCCATAGTTAACCCAACATCTGTGGCTGAAAACTAATAATTGCAGTTGAACTGATTGATGCTGATGGTGCTGGTTTGTGCTTTAACTTGAATAGACTAAACAACAGACTGAATAGTAGGGAAAGGTTTTGGGTACTGTTAGTAAACAGTGTGTATCTGTTTGTTTCATGTGTGTGTGTCAGTATGAGAAAACGAGTCTCTCAGTTGGAGGCTAATGTGTAGATGACAGTGTGGATCATCTAGGATCCATAGGATAAAAGAAATGGGGGTTAAATGTGCCCTCTGACCTTTCCTATTAGCAGCATAATAGCTCAGGACGCTTGCCATTCATATCTACCTCTGCCTAAAAGGATAACTTCCAACAGAGAGGCCTTCAGGCACGCAACCCACTGAATTTAAGAGTGAGAACCACCACCCCCATTCCCGATCTGCCCAGCAATCCCCCCAAATCACTAACTGCCCCCTCTAGAGCTGAAGTGATCACTTCAAATCCCTAGGCAACCTTCGAAACATCAACTTAACCAACCTCAACCAACCCCAATCTCTAACAGTCCTCTGATACTTCACAGTTTATTAAAGTTTAGGTGGCCAGTCCACCAATAGCTCAACTCAAAAATGCACCCAGAGGTGAATTTATTAAAAACTAGCTTCAGGTAGCTTCCAAACAGATTACAGCAGATGTAGGTCGGGTTTACCATAGTATTAAAGGGATAGTTAATCCAAAAATGTAAATTCTGTCATTAAATACTCACCCTCATGTCGTTCCAAACCCTTAAGACCTCTGTTCATTTTCACAACACAAATTAAGATATTTTTAATAAAACTCTGCTTTCTGACCCTGCATAGACAGCAACACAACTGACACTTTTAAGGCCCAGAAAGGCAGTAAGGACATCATTAAAATAGTCAATGTGACATCAGTGGTTTAACCTTTATTTTGTGAAGCTACAAGAACACTTTTTGTGCGCAAAGAAAACAAATTAACAACTTTTTTCAACTATTCTTCTCTTCCGTGTCAGTCTTTGATATGCTTTCACAAGAGTACCACGAAACGTGTGTTCTGACTTAGAACCTGAATGCGGTGCACACGCTGTACACGTAAGCATGTCTTAAGATTTCGACAGATCTGGTCTGAACCAGAATATACAGACAATGAACTAAGAGAGATGGACATTCTGCGTCAGAACACATGCCAGTGAAGTTGGTATTTTTGTTTTCTTTGCGCACAAAAAGTATTTTCAAATATTTGAACCACTGATGTCACATGGACTATTTATATTATTTTAACGATGTCCTTACTACCTTTCTGGGCCTTGAACGTGCTAGTTGCATTGCTGTCTATGCAGGGTCAGAAAGCTCTCAGATTTCATCAAAAATATCTTAATTTGTGTTCTGAAGATGAACGAAGGTCTTACGGTGTTGGAACGTCATGAGGGTGAGTAATTAATTATAGAATTTAAATTTTTGGGTGATTAATACCTTTAAGATATGTCTCAAATGATCAAAAGAGGTCTGATGAGGCAGATCACCATTAACTGGTGGAAATTTGTGATCAAGTTGTGTCAAGTGGTTGATCTTTCAGTTCTGTTTTTATATATTTTAAAATGCATTTTATTCCTGCAATATCAAAACTGAATTTTCAGCGGCCATTACTCCAGTCTTCAGTGTCACATGATCCTTCAGAAATCATTCTAATATGCTGATTTGCTGCTCAAGAAACTTTGTTTTTTTTTTTCTTTTTGTAATGTTATAAATAGGGGTGCTCCGACCAGGATTTTTGAGGCCGATCCCCGATCGCCGATCACAGATACCGATCTTTTTAAAGCTTCCTATTAATCTTGTAGAATTATTTATAGAGATACTCCTATCAGGATTTTTATACACTGATTCAGGGCCTGATGTTTTTTTTTTTTGGTTTTTTTTTAAACATATATTTATCTCACATAAATGTCTGATCATGCAGTGCATTTTTGTTTTTAGAATTTTGCAATTATTGCACAATCGCTTACACACAGCACAAATCTGATTTCCACAAACACATTTAACCATTCTTTTGATTTCGAATCCAGAAATTGTTACAGCAAACAATGCGCTGTCACTTTAATTCTGCGCGTGCAGCACGATCTGCAGACTGCTGCAAATGCACCGTTCCTGGAACACACTACTAGACCGCAACTGTGTGCAGCTTGAATGCTTTAATCCGTTAACATGAGCGCGGAAAAATATGCACTGCAAACGGAGGTATGTTAACGTGGCGTTATGTGTTTATGCGGCCTTTTTAGAGACCGCCGATCAAACATCCCCAAGAGATTATCGGCCGATAATGATAGGTAGCCGATCAATCGGAGCACCCCTAGTTATAAATGTCTTTATAAATGTCACTTTTGATCATTCTTGCTTAATACGATTATCAATTTCTTTTTTAAAAAAAACTTGACGCCAATTTTTTTAAAACTATGTACATGTATGCATGCTTTCAAATGTTCCAAACAAATAGTTAAACATTGTCAGCAAAGGTTAAACCTTTGTTTTGGAGCAAAGAATGACTGACAGCTGAGTAGGCAGTCTTTTGCTGTTGCCTAGGATGCATCAAAACGGATTACTGTTTACACAACAAATGAAAGAGGTCAGATGCATTTTTGACTACCAGCAAATGTTTTGAATACTGTTTATGCCTTTATTTAGTCCTTCATGCTAAAATGAAAGATTATAAGGATTTTGAGTTGTGAGCAATTTTAGACAGGCAGTCAATTGACTCACTGGTTCTGTCTGAGGTAGACTTATGGTCTGTCTGCTAATTCACAAAGGACCAGTTTCCTGGAGCTGACTTATACCCAGACCGATAACGTGAGGCGATTGCTCACGAAAGCTCCCTGTTCCTGGATTAAGATGATGCTGAGCACATGAAGCCCCTGCAGAGTCTCAGACTGACCCAGCGTATGTATCATGATTCACAGAGTTCAAACGCAGTCTGGTCTGGAGGTCTTCGGGAACGTGAGGGTTTATGGAATCAGCTGTTGTCACATCAGAAGGATGCCGGGCTAAAGGTTTCCAGTCTGCGGTCGATGACTCTCTGAAGCTGGTTTGTCTGGGTGCCTTTAAAATGTCTGGCCTGGGGCCCTTTTCCAAAACACATGTTAGTGATTTAAAGAGGAAAAGGAGGGGGGGGGGTGCTAACCAATGGGTGGGTAGATTTGCATGTTTGGCTGTGCATTCAAAAAAGGTGCTTAGAAATGAGAGACAAGATTTTTCATAAATAAAATAGAAGATATATATTTAGATATAAGATAAGATATATTAATTCTCATTTTGTATTTTCATTTTTTTTTTAATATTTGTTTTTTACCCAAATTTGTCACTACCGAAACACAGTAATAATAATTTAATTAAAAGGGTTATATTGACCTATTAAGATTTTGCTTACATCTAGATTGTAAACAATTTTTTTGCTATTTTACTAACATTTTTTTTTCAGAGGTCAATCTATAAGAATTACATTTTTAACAATATTTCAAGTGTAATTTATGAGAATATGTTGTATTTTGAATCCAACTTTTCTTTGTAAATGGCAAAAAGTTGATCATACTGATTTCAAAGTTAAGGATTTATTAGTTTGAATATACATCCAAAAACTATCATAACATCTTAGTTAATAATTCAGTATACTTTATTTTTGATAAAACATTCCATGTTCCAGTAGTGACAGTAATGCTTTGGTAGCGACCACATCACATTACAGAATTTTAACTCACATACTAAAACACTACTAAAACATACTACAATACAAAAAAAAAAAAAAAAAAGCATAACTGTAAACTTCTGAAATTTAGGGATTAGGGTTCAGGACAGCCACCTCCCAATTGAAAGTACCCAATAAATGATGATTTTATATATATTAAGCTTACTAATATTTAAAATGTTATTGTGGGTTTCAATAGATAATGCTTTTTAAATGTGCTTTTTAGTTGTGGGATAGCAGTTTGCACCAGTTCTGTAGAATGGCCCATATCTCACACATATATGCACACTAGTTTGAATCAATGCAGTGTTCACATTCACATAATCATCATGTACATGCTCATTAACCCACCCACAACAGCAAATTAAATACAATCAATTTATTGACTTCAAACATTTAATCAGAGACACAATTCATCTTCATAAACAATTTCTCAGTCCCTCATCACTACATCATCACACTCATCTATCAGCCAGATGGACCAGGCAAACGTTAAAAAAAAGTAGAAAGGTAGAGAGAGCACCAGACCAAGAAGGTATGAGTGGGAGAGATCTGGATGACATTCAAACCCTTAATACCCATCGTTCTCAAAAGAAGTTGATTCATTGTCTTTTAATAGCACATATAAACACAGTTGAGGGGGAAGTGAATAACAGTGGTTAATTTGTAATTGCCAGATCGATGGAAACACATTCCTACTACTGTTTCAGGTTAATAAATAATAAGTAACCCTGCTTTGTAAATATAATGCTACCGTTTTAACACATCTCCACTGAAAAAAAAACAAGGAATCAAATGGTTACTCTTTATCTCAAAAATCTGAGAATCTGTTTTTTTGCTGGAATACAAAAATACAAACAAAACTAGGGCGTAATGAAATACAATTAGCAATCCAAAATCCATATGGTCTTATTGAAAGGCCATGGGAGGACACAGGATGGCAGTGCTGAGGCTATAAAGGCCCTTGTTTTAACCTCTGACTTTTGACCTCTGTACTGAGAGTACTATAACAGGACTGTTGTTGTAGAACAAGGACTGATACACACTAAAATTACAAGAGGCATGAGCGCCAACACACATGATCCTCCTGCAGCTACAGGAAATGTGAAGATGAAGTCCTGACCTTTGGATAACCTTCCTGATATTGGGCCAGAGAGACTAAACCTGAACTCCCAGAAACATCTAAGACGCAGAATTAGCGAGAGAGAAAGAGAGGGAGAGAGTGAGGTACACAAAAACAACAGAAACATGGGAGAAAGAACAAAGCAGGGACAGAATGAATAAAAGGAAGGATGGGAGACAAAGTGAGGATGAATCTGATTTCACTATCAGCTGTCTGAGGGATATGAGTAAGCTGTGGCAGGGGAGATGCTTCGGGTGAACTGATAGAGCAGCTTCCTCACAGACAGCACCACCAGACCAGACCTGATCGGGAGGAATTCCTCTGAGGAAGAACCTTATCTGGAAAAATGGGCCTCATGTCTGGTAATGGGCTGGGAAATGATGAAATGTGTATGTCTGTGTGTGTGTTTGTGTGGGAGTGATATGGCAGTAATACAACGGTTTCAGGGTTTGAGTCAGTGTGATTGTCTGCCCTCATTCTCTACAAATGAAGCCCTGAGTATTTCTAACAAACAAAAACAACAACAACAACAACAACAACAACAACAACAAAAATAACTTTTAACAGCCATTGAAATACAAGACAAAAAAAGACTAAACTCATGTCCATCTGTATATAAACCATATCATGAGGATTATTTTTTGTTGTTTATTTTGGTTTAAAAAAAAGAAAGGGTGGAAAATCAATGATGAAATTTAAGACACGTGTTATGTATATTTATTTTCGGATTTGTCCTTTCCAAAAACAGTAATGAAAGAAGTGGCAAAATGGTGCTTGAATTTGAGAGATGGTAAATGACAACAGATTATAAGATATATATATATATATATATATATATATATATATATATATAATGATTGTTAAATGAATTATGAATTAAAATGCATTGTACCCAAAAGTTAAATAAAAACTGTACTGTTCTTAAATGTGTAAAACAAACTTTATTCAAATAAAGATCAAGTTTAAATGTATTGTGTTTTAACATTAATTTATAATTAATTTAGTGATTCCACTGCGTACCACTAGAGGGAGCCTGAGTACCACTACTGTTACTCGTACCACACTTTGAGAACCACTGGTCTATAACATTCTTTGGTTAAAATTTCTCAATAGTAATATAAAACAACACCCTTGCCAAAAACATATTTTTTCACAGGTGCATGTCCCTTTTAATGCTAATGCCCACCCCTCTCTTCCGTGGGGTGACGAGCAATTATCTGAGACTGTTAACTTCAGCCACATTTAGCCATGCAACTTGCTAACTAGCACATTATTAGGAACGATTAGCTGCAGTGTATACTTACTTCTCTAGGTGAAGCTGGATCATGAATGACCGAACATTGACGCATTTAGGCAGATCGGGGGGCGCATTAGTGATCCACTGCATCTTCACGGGCTCAGATGTCGGGAGTAAATGACGACTGCTATGTTCATTATTACATCCAAATCCAAAACACCTTAATCGCTTAGGAGACATTCTTGTCTACCCCTGCTCCGGCATCAAAACAATGGCGGACTGTTCAGCTCACTCAAGGACAGTGTTGGGCATGTTACTTTAAAAAAAAAGTAATTAGTTACTAGTTACTTCTCACAAATAGTAACTGAGTTTGTAACTGAATTACATCATTATAAAAGTAACTAATTACCAGTGAAAGTAACTATTGTGTTACTTTTTAAAAAATAAATTGGATGCCCCTAATATTAAATATGTTAAAGGAATAAAACGTTGTACAATATTTAATGTTGCTGTGGGACAATGTGAGAGACACCTTCCAGGGGCTAAATATCATGTTATTGGGGTCGCTTCAACCCTCTGGGTTTGAAGACCGCACCAGTGTGGTCTGTCTCGTTTTGACCGCGAAAAGAAAATACTCCTGATTTTTGATCGTACAGATAAAAATAAGGTATCATTTGAAACGGCAAAGGGTCTACTTTTATTAATGACAACAACAAAACAGTGTGCTTTTGTAAAATAAACAGTTTGCTCTCTGCCATCTCTGCCTCCGTTAGTTCTCTTCATAGCCAATACCTGCACAGACGAGATATATATGTATAGAAAGCTTGAAACGTCTGCAAAACAAATTTTTGTCGAAAACAAATTTTCTCTGATAAAGTAATCCGTATGATACCAACACAAGCTCCAGCTGTTCCCGTCTAAACTCATTACCCTATTTGGATGAAAACCACTTCAGTGAGCTCAATTATAGTATTGCTGCATTTTTTTGTCAGTAACAGTAACAGCGTTGTAACAGGGGAAACAGTAATTAGTATGATTACTCATTACTGAAAAAAGTAATGCTGTTAGTAACGCCGTTTATTTATAATGCTGTTATTCCCATCTGAGAACAGCTTGATCTTGATTGTTTATGGGGATTTACACTGGGTGAATTTTTATCATTATAGGGTGGTTGTGTACACACACTACTGAGACACATTTCAGTTCAAACAACATGTAAATGTGGATTTTGCATCCGATGACCCATTTAAATGAATGATTTATGTTTTTACATTGTACTTACATTTTAAAAATACCCTCATGTAATTACATCTGTAAATAATTTCTCTAATTACATTTACAATTACATTGCTGACCCATCCCTTACACCTTAACCCACCCATTCCTTACACCTTAAACCTACCCATACCACCAAACTTGTTACTAAATTTACCAGTATCCCACTTCAATGGCAGCAAAAGTGTTTTGCAATATAATATGAACACAGTAAGTACATTGTTCTTACTTTCTGATTTAGTAGGCCACCTAATATAAAGTGGGATGATTTTATATTTTTTATAGCATCATTAGGTTTCTTTATAGCATTTTCAAAGCATTGTTCTTCATGGAACCTTATAAAAAAAAAATCTATTTAACACCAAAAAGATGCTGTCATAAACCAAAGATCTAGAACCATTTTTATTAAGAGTGTTTTGTAAATATTCTAAATACATATATTAGTATGGTCATATCCAATTAAGATAAAGATAAAAAGATTTGTGGACAGCAGGTATGTGACCTCCAGCATGAGAGAGGACTTGTTTTTCTGGTCAGAGACAAAAGCTCCATTTAGGTCCACTGCTCCAGCTGTGATTGGACCATTTGAAAGAGGAAAT
This sequence comes from Labeo rohita, assembly GCF_022985175.1. Lineage (NCBI taxonomy): Eukaryota > Metazoa > Chordata > Actinopteri > Cypriniformes > Cyprinidae > Labeo > Labeo rohita. Next base: position 25,194,732 of record NC_066873.1, read on the forward strand.
GGATTTAATTGGCTCTGTGACACAAGACATCACTTTCCGCTCTCGCTCTCTGTCCCTCTCCCCCTCTCTTGAGCATGCTTAATTTGCTCAGTTCAATGTCTGTTTTTCCACTCAGATTACTTTGGTTGTAAATGTCAAAAGCCATAAAATTAGCGTTCCAGAGACTGGATAAAGCAAGAATTACCATATAAAAATATCAGCACTGGAATATTAGATGTTCAAGCCATTGACCTTTGGTTATTGCTTCCTTCAGGGATACAGTTATGAAAGAAAAGTGAGTGAGAGAAGGAGAGAGAGATTCTATTTTGATCTTTTTGTCCCATTAATCTTTATAATGGAAGTATAATAAGAAGTAAAACACAGTATTGAAACTCACACACCGCTTTCTCTCGCTGACACAGCTTCCACCAGTGCACCGTTACCTGCTGTTTATGATAAGGACTTTACACATTATAAAACACAATACTCTTTGATCAAACCTTTCATAATTTTTGTGATTACTAGTACAAAGCGAAAGGTAGTGTCGTTGAGACCAGTTAACAGATACGGCTCATAACAGCTGATAACTGAAAAGTTAATGTTTACTCAGTATTGTAGTATTGAAGTTTATGTGTGTAAGAGAGAATGAGAGGAAGCGAGGTGTAGGAGGACACACAGCGACACTCTCATCACTCAAACCACACAATAATGTAGAATCATCACAACGATGTCAGACTTGAGTCATTTCTGTGATAAATTCACATCAGTCTGAAAAGTAAACAAACATAATCAATTATATTACATCTGAGAAACTTCTCATTTATTATATCAATACTTGAAAATAAGAGTCTCGTAAACACTGCAGTCTGACAAAGAGGGGTCCACTTGTAATTTAAAAGGAATTAGACTCAAAATGAGAGGCTTTTAGCAAAGGAATCTGAAGTGTGCTTTAGTGCAGAGCTTGAGGAAATACTCTCTAGTCACTTCTTCATATGATTAAGTATGATTCAATATGCAGACTTTAATCTCTCTTGAATATTTAATGCTCATATTAAACCATATTCTCATTTAATCAGATTTAATCATAAGATGAGAGTGAAGATTTTACCCATATGAAGAATATGGTCTCTTTTCATCCATATTAATTCATTCAAATACATTCATGTTCATAATAATGCACACAGTTAAAATTCTTGTTAAAAAGTCAGTTATTATTATTACTATTTTTTTTTTAAAGAAATTAATGCTTCTGTTCAGCATGGGTACATTAAACTAAGTTATAGCAAAGACGATACAAAAAAAAAAAGTTTCAACAAGAATATGAAGCAGCACAATTATTTTTATCATTGATATTTTAAGAAATATTTGTTGAGCAGCAAATTAGCCCATTAGAATGATTTCTGAAGGATCATGTGACATTGAAGACTTTATGAACGACTGCTAAATATTCAGCTTTGCATCACAGGAATGAATTACATTTTAAAATATATTACAACAGAAAACAGTTGTTAGTTTTAAATAAACAATCTTTTGAACGGTAGTGTATCAATGGACAGATTTCAGTTCTTCATTTGTATACTATAATAAAATAAGTCAGTTTTAAAGCTTCCCTTGTTTTCTTTTCATCATATGACATTATTGCTGCTACAGTTGTGTGTATAATTATTAGAGGACACGAACTATATTAAACAATAATTATTTATTATAGATTAAACTTGCGAATACTACATAAAATAGTGAAGGAAGAAAACGGCATAAGCACAAACGCACACATAAAATCGTTTTCTAATTCCTTTTTCCTAACTAACATCATGCTTTCTGTCAAATCTCGCTGTGACCAAACACTTTGTCCAAACACATTTCACACGTGCGTCAGAAGCGTTGACCTACATCAAGCTTCTTGCTAAACTAATATCAGAACACAAAGGGATTAGCCTAAGATTAGGATAAAACCGTCTGGGCAGTAATTGTTTTCTGCCAATTACAATCTAACATAAACACAGTAACCTCAACAACTCAACCATGCTGCATTTATAGATCCTATCAATCATTCTAATCCATCTAACAAACACAAAATTTGTGAACCAAAAACATGACAGTGAAGATGGCTAACCATGTGCTAAGAAAGAGCATTTGGTTGGTTGTTAGTTTGTCCATAGTGCTGCGCTTCAGTGTTTAAATGTTTTCCAAAAGGGTGGCCTGTTTACATGCCGCCTGACGGTCCAGACATAGTGTCAGATTGGAGCGCGTGCACTGTCGGTACACTTTGTTTTTTGTCTCACTCAAACGATGTGACTCATCCAGCAGACATTTGTTTGTGTAAACACACATCATCGTTAACCCTTGTTAAATAACCCTGGTGTTTACTAAACAAATAATCAGCGATGTCCATCCAGTGTCCTGTGAAGTGTTGTTCTTTTGCAGCTGTCCACCAATTTGTCAAGCCGTGTTAGTAAACTTTGAGATCTTCAAGTCCTTAAATGGACAGCATGGTCAATGAGTCCACAGGTTCCACCCAGACATTCTCACTCACTCACACACGTTGGGTTTCCACGATTTATGGTGACATTCCATAGACGCAATGGTTTTTTAACTGTACAAACTGTAGTTTATCTCTACACCTAAGCCTAGCCCATAGGAAACTTTCAGCATTTTTAGATTTTCAAAAAAACCTAATTATGTATAATTTATAAGCTTGTTTCCTCATGGGGACCAAAAAATGTCCCCACAAGGACAAGGATTTTGGATATTGCCATCTTTGTGTACACCTGAACCACACACACACACAAAATGAAAAACATTTTATGCAATAACTGACCTAAAACTAAGGCTACCTTACACTAGTGCATTTTCGTTTTAAACCGCATAACTTTTGCTACGGTTTCACCTGCCGTTTATACTACTCTGGCATTTTCGACCCTCGAAAACGGAGACTTTCAAAAACACTGCAGACCCCATTTTAGTTTGAAAACTCGTTGTGTTTCAAAAACAGAGACTTCGATGGTGTGGCTGCCCATATTCGCTCTACGTATCCTTGAGCGTGTAAACAATAACATCTTGTAGGGCCCTATGATTTCCGCGATGCGGAAAACGCAGACGGAATCTCGGAATCCTGTCATAAAAATGGAATTTACTGAATAACGCGGAATGTCATGGAATTTGTCAAAGTTTGAATGAATTAATCAAAAGTAGGTCATTACAATTAAATCAAACCGCAGTATAGACTAGTTACTGTAAATATTACACCGCAAAAATACCATTTAAATATGAATGCTGCATGTTCTGCGTGTCTCTGTCTTAACGAATGGAGCAGACGAGCGGTTTTGTTTACTAAACACACTGAAGCGCGCGTGACACTCGTGGTTTATTTCAGTGTCTGTTGTCTCACTAAATGAGGACATAAATACATGAACAATATCTGCTGAGAGTCACTTCATGAGCATTTGACCGTTCCATTTGTGTGTGTGTGTGCGTGCAGGATGTGTGCGTGTGTATCTGATATAACTAGCGTTATATCAGATACACACAGAAATGCAAAGGTAGACACGGCAACCCGTCTAAAGAAAAGTCCGGTTCTAACTTGAAGACACTGGGCCAGATATATTACTACTATTACTTCTTACTAGAATGAAACAAACATTATATTTTAAGGTTATAATCACACAACATTTTTTCCATGTTTTAATATTCCATGTTTTAATCACAAATATGAATAAAAACAAAACATAAGTATATAATAATAATAATAATAATAATAAATAATACTGTCATTTACTCACCCTCATGTCTTTCCAAACCTGTATGATTTTTTTTTTCTTCTGAGGAACAAAAAAAGATAATGTTTTGAATGTTCAACTTTTTCAAATAAGTCAGTGATTTTTATAGGGAATGTAAACAATGTCTTTCACTGAAATATGTAGCAGAAAATGCATTAAACATTTACATTATTTATAAAAATCAACATTGTTTTATACATATTTTGGACTATGGGGGCGCTGTTATTTCAGTGACGTGAAATGGTTGTACTCGATGAGCTACTGGTACTACCTGTTGCTATTTTTTATCACAACACAACTCTTAATACACAACTTGGAAAATAAAATAATACAATGACTACAACTACTGAAAGAGCTTATAGGTGGAGCTTATATTCCCCCTACACGTAGTCTAAATGCCCCCAGATATTAGGTGAAATCTGCACTGAGAAACTCCTTCAGTGGCAGCATTGTGACAAGCGTCGGCATGTTTACATCCTGCCAGGGTGGTATCTAGCGTTTTTTGTCTCTGCCATTTTTAAGCTCTTTCAGCAGCTGTGGTCAACTAATAGCCTCAAAAGCATCCGTGCTGAAGTGGAGAGAACAAAGACACAGGTCTTTAAAAAAAATGTATTCATCCACAGGCATCTTCCTATTATTTTTTCCTCTTCTTATCGCTAAGAAAGCAGTGAAGACTTACATCGCTTCTCTTATTTCAAGTCATTGAAAAAAATGGCACCCCCATAGTCCATAATGTGTATAAAACGATGTGGATTTTTTAAATAACATAAATATTTCATGAGTTTTCTACTAAATATTTCAGTAAGATACATCATTTGCGTTATATTAAGCCATAGAAGTTTTAATAACCAGGGATCCCTTTAAACTACCAAAGTACTTCAAAATATCTTCTCATTTAAAACAATTAAGTCACACAAATTTGGAACAGCATGAGGGTACGTAAATGATGACTCACCTTTTGTTTTTGGGTAAACTATCACTTTCTCAGTTTATAATTGTGGAAATGTGTCCATCAGGTGTGTTTAAACATGCATGTACACAAGCATCCAGTTTAGACACGGCTATCTTAAAGCATGCCAGTTAAATTACATGTTTGCCATATGACTTTTGCCATTTGTATGCGTGTGGTCTCAATCAAACAAATCTGTTCAGAACATAGTTTTTCACTCAGAATGCATGTTTTGTTCCCTGCTTACACTTCTAAATTCCTATTTTACAACATGCAAGGCTTGCTCTAGTGAGGGTAAAAAATAAAAAAAAAGATTCTGGATCTGGATGAGCCACACACAGCCAGACCAGTCAGGAAAAATAAAGGGAGAATAAAGTAGAAAGAGACACTGATACCTTAAAAGAGATGGGGGGAAATGGAGAACCTGAACGAGAGAAGGGAAGAGGGAGACATTCAAAGAAACATTCACTGGAGAGTCTTGGCAGACTGTCTCGACAGCCTACAGTTAATAAGCCACCGTGGGAGATACAGGCCTTATGCACTCACTCACACACACATAGTCGCATATACACAATAATCAAGATGACAAAACATAATAAAAAGGATCCCCAGAAGTGTTTCTTTGAGCACTGCGGAGGAGAATAGAAAGTGCGGTGCATAGAGAGGATACAAGGTGAAGTGTCACGGAGAGGAATTGTTAAAAAATGTTACTATTGCAAACAGCTATTGGATTTCCTACAATACTTTACTAATTACAAACTCTCTGGGTTCCTCCTCCCACTCAAACACGCGCTCGCACACACTCCATCTGCTCGCGTGCTGTCTAATTAGGGAGCAGCTCATTTAACTGATGAAAGGGAAGGCGGCCCCCAAACGTCAGACCGCAGTCCCAGTGAAGAATCCAAAGCCTCTGGTGCTTTAGCCTATTAACAACACAAACTGGTGCCTCAGAGGCTGCCTTTGGGTCTGTGTGTGTTTTTACTCTGCCTCATTAACTGTGGCTATCCTACCTTCATACGTCATTGACTGATTCGACCCCTTATGATTAAGGACACTGTCTCTTATTAGTGTTTTTTTACTGAGGGGTGTTGCAAAGAAGCTGTTGATTTGGTCTGTTCATCATAAACATCCTGCACGCACACACACACACACACACACACACACACTTAATGGCTACCTATTGCAAATGTTTCTTATTTGCATCTTGTTCTAGCCACATAATGACATGAAAATGTAAACTTAAGTGAACCTGACAGTATGCCTATGCAAAGGGCATATTATTTTCCTTGTCAAACATTAAAATAAAAAAATAAAATAGCCAATTAATGTTCTTTTAGAGGCATGACATAATTTCCTCTGTTCTATAAAGTGCAACACAATTACTATTTTACAAGTTCACTGGTTCATATTATCCCAGCTTGAGATATGGTACACGAATTTGGCGTGCCGTTCATTATAAACTCGGCTTATCCATGAACATCTCCCCTTTGGACAAAAAAAATAAAAAATAAAAAATAAAAACAAAATCAAATAATTGAACTCACTATTATTAATATATTATAATTAATATTACAATTAAAAATATCTAGCAAAAGAAAAATGACTAGTATTTTTTATTTTATTTTATTGAATTGAATTTAATTTTAATTAATTTTTTTTTCTTTTTACTGAAAGAACTGATCAGAGTAAAAATTTGAGTTTTTGATTTAAAAATGTATAAAGCAGATAGAAATCAATAACTGGCATATAAAACTATAAATTGACAGTTTTACTAGATTATGTCATGTAAAGTACATAGCCTTTATTCAGAAAGGATGCATTATATTTGCATAAGCGACAGTAAATACATTTATAATGGTACACAAAATGCTGTCATTTTGCTTTCTATTATATATATATATATATATTTATATATATATATATATTAAAGTTAACAGCTCAAATGTTTTCCACATAAATAATGTTTCTTGAGTACTAAAATTAAACTGCTATCATAAGAAAAAAAAATACATTAAATCGAATTAGAAAAAGTTTTAATTATAATATTATTCACTATATTACTGTTTTTAGAAAAAACAGAATTGAATAATATTACAATTATTCATTATAATAAATATTATTTGCTGTATTAATATTATAATTTTTAAAAAAATTTAAAAAGAAGAAAAAAAGAAACAGCAAAATTTTAAAAGTATTTTTTATTTATTTATTCATTTGTTTATTTATTTATTTATTTTGCTGCCACTTTATAATTTTTTTTTACCGAAAGAACTGATCACATTGAAAAATGTAATATAGCCGTATAATATTAGTATAGTACAATATTAAAATTATTCACTATAATTAAATATTATACATAATATACAATTATATTTAAATATTAATATCACAATTTATAAAGACACAGAGCAAAAGAAAAAAAAAGATTCATATTTTAAATTTTTTATTTAATTTTTTTTTTTTACCAAAAGAATTGATCAAGGTAAAAAATTTGATTTTTATTAAAAAATGTATAATGTAGATAGAAATGAATGATTTTGGCACATAAAACTCATAAATTGACAGTTTTACTAGATTATGTCATGTAAAGTACATAGCCCTCCTTCTTAACTAAGCATTAGGCAAGTATTTAATGTTAAATTCATCAAAGCAACGGTGCAAACAGTCAATATATGTCCGGGTCAGGGCAGCCTGATACTGACAACATTCCCCCCTCAGTAATTACTTTTCCAGTTCGTTAAAGACCAGCGTCTTTAACGAGAATGGCACAGACTGATAAGAGTGAAGCCGCTCGCGCCAGCTGAAGCATGAGCGTTCTCTCCTTTAATTAAAGGTCAATAAACCTGATAAATTTCCCTTTTTCTTTATTTCAGTTTCAAGCTAGAGCGGAGATTCACTAGTTTATGCTGCCGGGAGTCCGTCACTGATTCACACTGATCAGTGAAGCAAACTCCACAAGTCTGTTGTTTTAAATGAGGTTTCCTGTTATGACAGCCTGTCTGTCCTCGGAGTATCTCCAGCATTTTCAACAGCTCTTGGATTAATGAGAGAAGACGGGTTTAGAGAGACTCCCCACCCCCTGCAAAAAAAAAAAAAAAAGATTTACAGCTTACCAGCTTCTTTGGTCCTGAAAAACAGCATCAAATCAGTGTGTGTCGCTGTGGTTTTGGGCCTGGCTGTGTTTTCAAAACTGATGAATAACAAACAGTACCCAAGCACAAAATGACATTTAAGCAACATTTCACCACCGTTTATCGCAATCAAAGAATCACAGCAGATATTTAACATGCAGATGCTGGAGTTAATGAAGAGGGTGGTAGTCTGTTTTGATATGTAATGAGCTGTTTCCAGTTCATGACAGAGGTTTAAACGAGACTGCAATAACAACACGGTTTAAAAATAAAAACAAAAAATAAAAAAAATAAAAAAAGAGTTGAATTATAGAAAATGAGGGGAAGCTAGTTGATTATACGAGGGTATTATAGAATTAAAATGTCATTTGAATTAAATTAAATACAAATGTTAAGTGCTACCAACATTACTCATGCTTTCAAAACACATCCCAACAGTTAAAATTTAGCTGGAGTCGCAGTATAATAATGAGAGCGGCTGGTAGGTAATCTTAACCAAATGATGGAGATATGCAAAAGAGAGGGGGAAAAGCTATTGAGAGGATATTCAGCTCTGCCAGGCCTCGTAATACTGATCCAAAGAGCTCTTTAGTGAAAGAGCGCAGCCAAGCTATGGAGGAGAAGAGGATCGAGAGGGAAAAGGCTCAGGCGATTCCAGGCTTTTGTGTGTGGTCTCAATCACAAGCCCCTTGAGACTCACCCCTCCTCTGCTGCCTTCTTTCTCCATCCATCGCTCTGTTTACACGGTCACTTTCTCTTTCCTCTCTTCCTCTTCTTTTTTTAATGTGCTACAGGTGGGACTGATCACAAACAGCCACTACTAAGGGCAGCTAACCTTCCTCAAAGGTCGATATAAAGGCCTTTTCTATACGTGTGTGGTCTCAGAGTTTGTACTGGCCATTTGGGAATATATTTTCCTTTTAACCTCGAAACCGACCAAACCTTACTGAATGTCACATTATAGAAAGTTCTGATTTGGTACTGAATCTGAAAGGCCAATAATGCAAATTATGAATTTAGCCAGTAAGATTCTGTTGCCATGTATTTCATCTTGTTTTTAAAACACATATTATTTATTTATTAGTAAGTAGTATGTGAATAGTATAGTATGTGAATATATACTATATGTTTTTTTTTGTTGTTGTTGTTGTTGGTGTTGTTGTTAAATAGATTTATGGGTTTTTTTCACTGTCCATTTACATTTAAAGAATTGAATTCCCCATATATAATGAGTAAAGCATACTCATAAAAAAATAAAATATCATTTTCTTTGAGTTGCAATTCAACATTAGTACTTTGTTTAATGGGTCGTTCATTATTCGCTTGTTAAGTATGACATCAAGCGTCACCTCTTCCGTGACTTCCGGGTTCAAACGCTCTATTAGATGACACGAGAAAACAACAAACGGTACTAATTATACACTCACAATGTGGTATAATAATACCAAAAAAATGTAATCCCACCCTTTAACTCAATACCGAAATGCCAGACAGCCATACAATGAAAATATAAATGAATAAATATAAAAATTAATTGTGTTTGTGACGGAGCACAGAGCACGTAGGCTGTAGTGTACACCATAAATTTGAAAACGTTTAGCTTAAATGTTTAATATGAATAAACAGTGCTCATAAATGGCTGCTGATAGTATTCTCAAGTGAAATGAGTTGGGGTTTGGACCTGGAAACAGCTATAGATGGACGCTACAGAGCCCATTCAGCTCACAAAATTTAAAGGGATAGTTCACCCAAAAATGGAAATTCTGTCATTAATTACTTACCTCACATGTTGTTTTAAACCTGTAAGTCCTTCATTCATCTTCAGAACGCAAATTGAAGTATTTTTGATGAAATCCGAGAGCTTTCTAACCCTTGTCCACGTTTGATGTTTAATTGCATCATTATATTTGGTCCAATGAGGTTTCGGTGTGGGCGTGGCTATGTGGCACGACAACATAAACAGAAAAAATGCAATATTATCTAGGTTAAAAAAGCTATGGAAATGCTATTAGAGTTACAAATGTTATGGACATTATTCGTTACATACAAGAGTATGTGATTATATACTATATGGTTTGCTTTTTTTTAATGAAGTTTTAAGTAAGTTTATGGGTAGTTCATTATTCAGCTCACAAAATTTAAAGGGATAGTTCACCCAAAAATAAAAATTCTGTTATTAATTACTCGCCTCACATTAGAATAGTCCACCATTAAAATAGTCCATATGACATGAGTGATTCGTTTCTTAAACTTGGAACACACTACACAACAAACCTGAACAGATTTTTAAAACACTAGGAATCATACACTTAACAACTTTGTAAATAGTGACAAAGGAAAAACGGCCTTCATACACTACACGACTGAGGATCAAACACTAGCAGAAGTCGTTCCGATCACAACAAACTCATGCAGAAATGTGCGCCTTGTTGCTATGAGACGCTTGACAAATGAAATCAGTAAAATGTGTTCTGAAATCGGCTAAAAGTATCAAACATGGTTGATAGCCTCCGAATGGGTGGAATCAAAGTCGAATAAAAAAAAAAAAACCGGCTTCTGTGACCGTCTGATCTGTCATCTCAAAGCTCCGACTTACGGCAACTAGCGTCAACTTTTCCAGACTGTAAATCAGCTGAAAATCAGGGCAAAAACTGTGTTGTGTGTTCCAGGCTTTAGTTGCTACATTTCTGGGTCTGGAAACATTTCAGTTACATTGCTTTATATGGGGGGGTCAGAAAGCTCTCGGAGTTCATCAAAAATACTGTAATTTGTGTTCTGAACGATATGATGGTGAGTAGTTAATGACAGAATTTTCATTTTTGATGAACTATCCCTTTAAGAAACCACACTGAATAATAAGGGTGTAAGACTGGCCATGAGTGTTGGTGATTAGAGAATGCCATCAGAGAAAAAACACACTTGTTTTCCCATTATTCTGCTATTTTTATTATAGCCATTGGCTGAATAGCAAGGTTCTCTACACCTGATTGATGATTGGATCAGATTTCACTCAGAGCAACCTATTATTGGCTAAGAGACCGTGTGACATCTCAAGGAGGCTTTTACTATGGCAGAAAACACAGCGTATACGCCAGCTCCCTGGAACTGACAGACATGTTGCTTGGCAACAGGAACTTGAGGGACATGGTATCACATGACTGTGTTTATTGCATGTATATATGTATACAGAGTGTACTTACATGTAATTGTTTTTTAAACGCCGTTGATTGGAGGAAATTACCATGCGTTACACAATCCATAAAGTAATATCTCCAATATTAACATTAATATTTATTATCCTAAGTTGACATGTTATGATCATAGAGATTTGTTGTAATCACTTGGGTTATATGAGCCTGTGAGAAGTGTGAACTTTACAGCTTTCTCAGGGTGTGATTAAGCACATCCTTATCGTCTTGCCATAGTGTGCTTGGGTATCTGTCAAGAGCCTGTAAAACTGGTCTTTCTTTAACCTACTGAAAGGGAGTCGCTTTATCACAGGAATGTAAACACTCCTGTCCTCAGGAAGAGCAGGTTTGTAACACTGTGTGTCACTGTGACTCTGTTTACAAATTGTAGACCTGGTAGTTACTGTGGTCAGGATGCAGAATGTTTGAGTGCAATAAGGTAAGAGGATGATTAAGAACGTAGGAGGAACATCCACGAAAACTAAAAGACAAAACAAGAAAAGGAGGCCTGTGGCGGAGGAGGTCTATTTAAATGTTCATGTTTCACATCAGCTGCCAGAGTTTGCAGATAATGGTCAGGGTTGCCACGGCAACACTGAAATAAAACGGAAAGTATCTTATGGGTCACGTATGGCTGTTACTTCCTGTCTAACAGACACACACACACACAGACACGAAGAGATGATCTCAGCCTTTTCTGTACGTTTATAGGGGCCCTTAATAAACACACACCCATTTAATACGTTGTACAGACAAGTGTTGCCTGCCATATAAATCTGGCCAGATATGTGAGAAATGTTTTAATGAGCTCCAAATAAGCCATGCAGGAATTAAAAGCTTCATTTCTCAGCATAAAAGAAGGAAAAACTTACTTCAGGGATTGTAAAAGCATGCACTGAAGTTATTTCTGACGATCAGGAAAACTTGAATAATGCAAGAAGCTTTTATATCCATCAAGAGGAAAAACTCTTATCTTTATTTAGCCATGAATTTCACATTGTGAAAAAATCACTTGTACAAAATAATGTTAACCGCAGTGGTTGAGATAAAATAACAATACAATTATATAATACGACAAATATAGAAATGAAAAGAAAAATGACACCCACAAAAACACAACAGTACAGCCCAACATTGACAGTGTTTTAGCAATGCGTCTGTTTGTGAAGGCATACAGCGTTTAAGAGTTCTCAATGCACACAGGCTTATGAGTCACCTCCGAATCAATCTTTCACTTCAGCGGGAGGAGAGAGGGAGGGCAAAGGAGTAAGAGGGAAAAAACAAAACACTTGACTATTACTAGTTCAAATGGAGTGGGGAGCCATGATTGTTGACCATCGCTGTGGCAACTGTGCTATGCGAGTGGGGGCAGAACGGGGTCTTTTGATTGGCCGGAGGTCAGAGCGTGCAGTGTTTTGTGAAAAGGTATTCTGGAAGGGGGAGGGAGGGGGTCAAAGATGGAGGAGGGGGTGCGAGACCCTAAAGGCTAATCGGAACATTGTAAGCAAGAATTTCCTGGAGGGGATAAGAGGGTTTGTGTGGGAGGAACGCTTGCTACGGATTTTCCTCTCTCAGGGCTTTTCCTTCAACTTTGCAGTCGCTGTGCAATTTAACAACATAGAACACTATATTCTATTAATATAAAGCTAAATCATTCGTCACAACAGCTATAGTATAGCAAACTGCCTGTGGTGTTACTCAACCTAGCCGAAAACGCTTGTCACTGTCACTCTGCAGTGAATATTCAAACAGACAGATCATCTCTACAGGCAGTGCATTTGGCATTGACATGAAAGCACTATGGTCCTTGCCCTTATGTAGACATCGCTGTTAGTTATTTCGAGACCTTTGGGATTTAGCTTTATCATCATAAACACCATTGTAGTCGTCATCATTTTATCTGCCTTATAAAATCGTCATTTTAAGTCACATGCTGTAGCACATCCACTCTTAAAAATAAAGGCTATTTATTGATAACTAGGTCTCCTTTTAGTGGAAAAAGGTTCTTTGGATTAATAAAATGCCCTTCATACTCAAGGTCCTTGCAGTCAGAAATTTTCGAATGCGTTTTTTCATATTCGGCATCTTAAAAATTCACACCAAGTCCGACGTGTATTAATTAATCCATCGCGAAACAAACTCACAAAACAAACAAAATGGGAGTCCTCAAGCATTGAGGATGATTTTGTTGTCCCGTCTCCTCTTTAAAAGATAAAAAAAAAAAGAGAAATATTGGGTCCATCCAATCCTAAAATTGCTCCTTAAGGAGTTGTGGGATTATCCCAAGTGACTCAAAGTTTACTTCAGGATGTCAGTGGCTCAGTTTGATGCTTTGCTAGTGATACAGGAGCCACATTTTAAAAAGAAGACCACCGATTTCTGTGATTCTGGATTTTGGCGTTCACTTGTACGGTGGCTCTGAATTGTAAAAGAACTTCTCAAAATGCTTGTTACAAATGCGAAAAACGCAGAAAATAGAACCCGATCCACAACGTGAGGTCGTATGTATTTTTTTAACGTGAGAATTTCGGTGTGCAAGGACCTTAATACCATGTCTAGATGGGGTGCAACCTAGTATAGAGAGTATAAAAAACAAGATTTTTGGAGGACAATATTCACTGAAAATGGTTTTTCTATAGCAGAGACCCTCAAATCTGGGCCACGAAACCCACTTTCCTGCAGAGTTTAGCTCTAAACCTAATCAAACACACCTGTGCACGCTAAGCAATGTCTTCGGGATCATTAGAAAAAATTACTGGTAGGCGAGTTTGATCATGGGTTGGAGCTAAACTCAGTGCACTGGGCTGAGTTTTGAGGAACCCGGTTCTAAATCATCACTGCGAAAAAATTATTTTTGGAACCTGTATTTTTAAGAGTGCATCCAGCAAAGTGTCTGTGACATATTCCTAATCCAATAATGTTAACAGCACCGCTGAACTGTAAGGGTCAGTCAAAATTACAACTTGCTGGTGACAGTTCCAGCTGTTCTAAGAACAACTGTGGATGTCACATTCCTCAGATAGCTCTACAGGACCCTTATAACCCAAAGAAACCCTGGGTCAGTGTGAGTTTCAGTATTGACAAAGTGATGGACACAGGTTGAATACTGGTCCGAGTTGGGCATGGGGTCACTCGACACTGGTCGAAAGCACTTGCTAAACTACGCTAATGTTCGAGTGAAACTTAATGCTTTGTAAATGGAGGTTTGAGGTCAATCTATATTGTGTAAGATTATAAACAGTTGATGCAGGTCAGAGCACCATCACAACCACATGAACTGATCTGTGGTTGAATCACATCAGATTTTTAGAACCTGAATCAATTGGGTAACGTTTATTAAAGAGAGATTTCGCCCAAAAATGACCATTCTGAGAGCAAGTACAAAAATGACAATATTCATTTTGGGGTAAACCATCCCTCAATCTTAAAGAATTTTTCTTGCTGTCCCCCAAACTCTCAAAACCACTTCCCAACTCCCCCATCTGCTGACCCTCCCACCCTGGGTAATCTGAGCCTGTGACGTCATTTGGCCCATTCTTATCCCGTCAATGACCTTTAACCCCCAATCCTCCCTGTTTTTGATCAGATGAGCAAAAGGCTCAAGAGTTCGCTGACCACTACAAATTCCACCTGCTCAGTCAAAATTACCTTATGTAAATGTGCAAAAGAGCAGCAGGAACACAGAGCGTTTTGGGCCATGCGCGGTACAAAAACCTGTCAACTTCGATACATCCAAACATGTACGCAAGCAGAAAACTTAACAATAAATAAAGAAATATTGTTAATACACAATGGATCAAACAAAACAAAAACAGCTTTAAAAAAATCATAAATTAAGACTATTAATAGACACTGAAATATGTGAAGCCAGACAACCAGTTTCTTGCACTTTTTTTCTTGTCCGGGTTTTTTTTTTTTTTTTTTTTTTTTTTTTTTTTTTTTAAATTTACAGTTTCGTTGTTGTTGCCATAGAGACTGCATTCCCTCATAGGGTGACGAAACGACTCTCACCTCTTTTCTCTCTCCTTCTGTCGTTCACGTTTACCGTGACTGTATGTGCTTAGAATAGTACAAGCAAAAATGGCAGAAGTGTCGCGCACAATTGAAGTTCTGTGCGGGAGAAACGTAGAACTCTAGTCGGTCAGTCATCAGAAGCTGGAAGGATAGTATTTGTTGTTGTTGTTTCCACAAAGGGCATGCTCACGCTGTTTGTCGGTTGTTTATTTTAAAGGGGGTGGGAGAATGATCGGGTGTTGAGTGGGGGTCAGATGGACTCTCGTTCAGTCGAACATGCTGGGACATGCCTCTCCCGCACTCACTTAGTCGCAAACGCACAGCTGGCGCGTGTACCTTGGGACACACTGTGCCCGTGTCCATTTTCACACCAAGCTGCTAAGGTCTGTTCAACAGGAACCGTTCAGCATCAGTCTGTCCTCCTCGTACAGACGTGTGAAGGACAAATACTTTTTAATACTTTTTAAAAAAAAAAAAAAAAAAAAAAAGGCTTGCTCATGTTTCCTTCTGTCCTTTTTTTTTTTTCCACCAGCAAAATATGATGTATATCAGTCCATGAGTCTGCCTTAGCCTTTTGTCTTCAGAGCAAGTTCTATTTTTTAACATCAATATGGGAGAAGAAAAGGTAGATACATATCAGGACATGAGGTACTTTTCCTGGAGTATCTTCACATCTCCAATCATGCGTAGAGACTCCTGTTGATCTCCCAATCAAAAGTGTCCACTCATCCTTCATGCAGTATACAAATTAAGACAGGCATACGGGTCTATTTTAGCTTGCACGGCATCAGCATTGTACAAAAACGGTCAGAGTACACAGACGAAAGTGATGATTATGCTGGTTATGATGGAAGCAGACTGGACTTTCAGGGTGCTTCGCAGTTCTTTTGGTTTTCACTGTGAAGCGCACGTTCTGATACTCCACAAAATGTAGGACATCGCAATGTACATGAAACTTCCAAGCAGGAAGTCAAAACTCACAGCAGAAAACAGCTTTGTGACTGGACTTTGCACACAATATTTAGCTCTTATGGGAGAAAGTGTCTTCATAGAATTGCACAGGAAGGTTATAGCATTTCTTCACAGTTGGAATCCAGTAGACAATATCGACAAATGGACACAAAGAACTCTGTGGAGAGATAAGAAAACAAAAACACATTAGGAACAATTCACTTGAGGTATTTTGAGATTGTGCTGCTTTTGAAAGCTAGACTAGAACTTGACATTTACGTCACACATTCACACACGCATTTCAGGAATAAATAAATATTCAGACACTGAGCCAAACCATTTGTTCCTTATCTTTTTTCCCCCCTCAAGTAAAAACATCAGAACCTCACACCTGTTTAACTGCAGACACAAGCCAACAGACATTACAAACACACACAGGCCTGTACTCTTTTAGGTACTGCACTCAGTCAGATCACTGACTGAAATCAATTTCAGTATGAAATCAATTAACAAAGAAGCATTTAGGAACCTAAATGTAGTGCAACAAAGGCTTCCACTTCCGTCCATTGTACCAAACGCTACACAGTATGTTTTTCCTCTTTGGCTTTGTCTCTAGTATCATTTTACAGCCTTAAGCTTCTGCAAAGTCCACTATCCATTCTAAAGTCACGTATTCTCTCTCAAGGCCTCTAGCTTGAAATAAAAGAGAAAAATGAAGTGGAGGTGATCATTTGATAGCAGAAGTCCCCCAGAGCGACCAAATCAAGTCGTTAGCACACATTTTCCCCCTCTCTTTCCAACCCTTACCCAACTCCCACTTTTTTCCTTTTAAGTTCTGCATACAGTTCATATAAATGACAGTAAAGGGCAGAAGAGCCCTGCAGTTACAGAAGAATCGCTTGCCAATTAAAACCCACTCAAACAGAAGCCCAAAAAGAGACTGGAAGGAGGCATAGCCAAATCCATCTCTCCATCGATTCCATGGCCGGTTGGGTGTAGATTTTACAGAGCTGCTTTTGAAGACAAAATGTTCAGTGAACCATGGCACTTCATCTAAGCAGCATGGAGTTGACGGTGAATGAACACAGCTTAGACTAATGACCTCCCTCCACTCCCACACCCGCCAAACACAAGCCTGGCATAAACACACACGCGTATGTGCAACTCACACGCGCGGCAACATACAAGCTAAGTTTTTTTTATTGCCATGGTGGAGATTTTCTATTGATTTCTATTTTTTTTTTTTAAACCGAGCTAAACATTTTCTGAATCAAACATCTCCCTGTCATTTCAAGAAAGTGTTTAACTTTCTTTTCTTTGCAGTCTATTTATTTCAAAAAAATCCTGAAGGAAAAAGCATTAATATTATCAAAAAAAATTAATAAATCAGATGGATCATGACACTGGAGTAATGGCTGCTGAAAAATCTGATTTATATTAAATGTTTATATTAAAGCTTAATATTAAAACAAAAAAGTAACTTAAAATTATAATTTTATAATTATAATATTTTTTTCTGCACTTTCGGTCAAGAAAATGTGACCTTGGCAAGCATACAAGATTTTTCACAAACACACACACACAACAAATAAAAAGTAAAATATCTTACCAACCCCAAACATTTTAACTTCACATAACATTTACAAAAAAAAAAAAAAAAAGTTAAAGCTAACCTGACTTTTTCTTCTTTCTATGCGATAATCTCAAAATAACCAACTATAGACTGACATATAGACCATCACTACTTTACTTTTTCAAAGAAATGTTCTAATTTAAAGGATTATGACTAAATTTTCAAGGTATGACAAAAAAGAACCCCACATCATGGACCCTCTATCCAAAGTTCTAAAGGCTGAGGCAATTTGTTGTCAGCCATCTTTGAGGAGAAAGAAATAAAATAACTGTATATACAAATACGTAATTTGTTATCATATCTGTTCTGGTATAACGCAATACTTAAGCGAAGAACATCACTGAACCTTTGCAGAGTTCAACAGCAGATTTGTACAAAAAATGGTTTCACAGAGAGAGGGAAAAGATAAGAGATAAAGAGAACAGTGTGTCTGTGTATGTAGGAAAGGGAGGATCTCTGTAACCAGATGCATTCCCATGGGAGAAAGATAGCAGGAGTTTGAGTGTGAGAAAACACAGCCAGTTGGAGAGAAAGAAAGAGCAAGACTGAAAATCTTTGTTTACCCTCCCTTATCCAGTCCTCCCCCTCTCCCCTCATCTCTGTCTTCTCTCTCCTCCCACTCCTCTGGCCAGCAGTGAGGCTCCTCATTGTTAGCTGGGAGGAAGCTTGCTTAGAACACTTCATGGTCTTTTAAATGCATAGGAATGGCTCAGTGAACAAAGGAAGGACCACCACTTTGAAATTAACTGCCCTGTCAAGGTGGGCGGCATTTCACACGCATGCGGTCACAGAGACTTTAAAAGCGAAACTAAATGACCAGTGCCAAAGGGTCAGGAATGGAATGAGTGTGGAGGACTGCCTAAGTTGTTGTTTTTCAGTAAGGAGGAAGTTAAGTTGGTGCTCATTTTATTTAGTCTAACGTCCTCGAGTTAGATTCACTCTATCAGTATTTATGGGTTATTCTGTTCTCGCTACAGTCAGACTGATTACCTGCCATGAAGGGAGAGGAGAAATTAATGTATAAAATATTCATTTCCTTCTACCAGGCAAAGATAAATCTTTCTATTGTTAGGCGCTTTCACTCAAAGAATAAAGCGCTAATATATAAACACCCTCCTTTCAATGTCTTTGGATTTTTCAAAATATACTCATCAAATAAGAATGAAAATATTGTATTTATGTTCTCTTATTTTCAAGTGTTATACTCGCAGAATATAAATGCATCCATATTGATTTTTGCTTTGCACCTAAACTCCCATCACAGTCTGAATCGCAAGGATTGCATTGCATTGCAGCAAACTGCAAAACAAGTTGATTGACAATACTGAAACCGTTTATGAAAAACAACAGCTATGACTCATCTGAATTACCTCATTTCATTTACTTATGCGTGCTTTACTCTTAAGTTAAGCAATATATGAGTCAAGCCAAAAGATTTCCATCTAGAAGTCAAGTGAATCCGCAACAGCGTGGGTTTTGCATTAATCTCTGGCCTTTTACTACAGCTACGAATCTATCGAATTCAGTTTTGTTTCACCAGACACTGTTTTATCAATACACATTTCAAACAAGTGTCTATTTCACCTTCTTCCTTTTATTTAGATTTTTTCAACATAAACATTTCCTGATAATTTCCTCACCCCCATGTCATCCAAGATGTTCATGTCTTTCTTTCTTCAGACGCAAAGGAATTACGTTTTTTGAGGAACACATTACAGGATTTTTCTCCATATAGTGGACTTCAGTGGTGCTCAGTGGATTGAAGGTTAAAAATACAGCTTCAATGCAGCTTCCAAGCAGGTCTTATCTAGCGAAACGATCGGTTATTTTTAAAAAAATAAAGAAAATAGATACAATTCATATACTTTTTAGCCTCAAATGCTCATATTGTCTAGCTCTGCGATGCGCATGTGTACCCTGTGTGCTCTGGTTCAATACAGTTAGGGTATGTCTAATAAATTCCATCTCATTTTCTCCTCCAATCGTGCTACATCGCTGCAGAAATACAGACCCAGTGTTTACAATGTGAACATGCAAGGAGGGTCAAACACCCTCTACAAAAAAACAAAACAAACAAAAAAAACCAATAAAACAGCGACGTAGGATGATTTTGTACACATGCGCATTGCAGAGCTAGACAAGACGAGCATTGAGCGTGAGCATCATGTACTCTCATTTCGGCGAAATAATCAAGAATGAGAGGAAAAATATTGAAACTCTTGTGTCATTTTGAGCGAGATGTTAACGGTCTAATCTGATTCAATGATCTATGCTAAGTTATGCTACCGCCAGACCCAGAGATTGACTAAATGGATTCGAAAACGGTAAAACTGTTTACCCCTACGTGAAGTTGGACAATGAGCCTATTTTCAAAAAAAGTGGAGTGTTCCTTTAAAGTCCACCACATGGAGAAAAATCCTGAAATGTTTTCATAAAAAAAAAAAAACTTAATTTCTTTGCGACTGAAAAAAGAATTACATGAATATCTTGGATGACATGGGATGAGCAAATTATCAGGAAATTTTGATTCTAAAAGTGGACTAATCCTTTAAATTATATTAGTAATTTTTTGTCTACATATGCCATTCAAATATGCAAATTATCTGTGATCAACTTAAACCCGTTGCTAAATCTTACGCATACACACAATAATCACGAACTGTGTAGATTTCCTGTGAAAATGTCACTGAACAACTATTAACATGACCACACCTTTAACCAGAAAAGACGGTGGTGATCCACAATGTCTATTTAATCATTCAAATATTTGATTACACATTGTACCATATGTACTGTAAGACTGTAACTGAACAATGCAAAAGCCTACTGCAAACATACTGCAAAGGTACTAAACTGTTTCTCAGACTTCATGCTAGCATGTCAACACACTGCTCATCCAAATACAACACACCTCACGGTTTCCTTCTCTGTCTTTTCTCTGAGCCCTCGCCTCCTTCCTTATTTGCCCTACCTCTCTTTCCTCCTTCCTCCACCCTTAGACAAATTTCCCCCTCAGGAACAATAAAAGTCTTCTATTCTGCTTCAATTACCCTCGGTGCAACGCCCCTCACTGCACACTCATAACTCATTCAGCCCTACCGCAAGCCGCCTCCTCACAACAGAGACACACAAACACAGTTTTACTCTGAATCTAAATTTTACATGTGAAGATTTGCATGTACCCACACACACATTGAAATTCAGGTGTAGCCTAGGATCTGGTAGGGGAAGCTTGAATCTCCAGCTCAAAGACCAAGGCTTTGAAATCTCTAAAGCAAGAATTTCTATTTTTTTCTTCCTCAGTCTGGAGACTGATCAGATACAGCAGAGTCTCCATATCAGCCTAAGCAGACATAGCGTGCACACACACACACACTGCATCGCTGGGCATATCACTGCTGAGAGGTAGATACTGGAAAGCCTGATGCCCTTTTCCGATGCTGTCCTGCTGTGACCGAAGCCTGTTTTCCTGGAGACTGAGCAAGGCTCAATACTTAATAGCCACTATTTTTATGGACTCTCTGGAAACCTGACATCTGTAGCAACCTATTATAAAACATCCATTAATGCGCCAGCTTTGAAAGTTATCGATTAAAGTGAAACGCTGAGATTAGTACACCTATATACACAACAGAAGAATCTCCTTACAGAAAAAAAGAAGGAATACAGCAAAAAGACCATCGAGAAAGAACACAAAAACCAAGGGGGAACTGATAGATTGATATATATATGTTTTTGCATACGAGCCGTGTTGACTTGGTTGATATGCATAATAGGCTGCCTTACCGTATCTTTTCCATCTGCTTCCTAAGACAATCTAATTGTGCTGTCAATACTCAATTTGCCACTGATTTTAATAAGGTTCCTTGTCAATGTATGCACAAGGCAGATCATGAGGGATAAATGAAATCTCTATATCCAAATGCAGTGTGCATGTGAACACACAAAGTGAAATTGTACATGTGTCAGTACACTTACAAAGAGGGTACTGTGTGAAACCACGACACTGGAATTATTATAATTAGAGTTAAATATGTTCTGGGGAAACAAACAATTAGCAAATATGATCTAAACAGGTTCATGACCTTAACTAACAAGGGCTGGGCGCATCTCATTCCTCTGAAATCCCTCGTGTTTCAAAGAAAAAAAAAAAAAAAAAAAAATCTCACAAAATGTATTTCAGCCTTTACAAACTGATTTGCCCATGCAAAAACAAGCTCATTCAGTCGCTTGTAGACAAAATGTAAACAACAATGTGATTTTCTGTATTAACGTCCGCCAAGAAATGAAACCGAGACTAATCCAAACACAACAAATTCCTATATACAGACAGGGAAATAGAAATTCATACCAGTATGCCAATAATTACATGTTAAGGCTGATGAATGACAACTGATTTTAAGAACTTGATATTATTTTACTTAAATAAATTTAAAATAAACCTTTTGGAAGTGCCATTTCATTTTAAACAAATTTATGATATACAGTATGAAAATTATATGTTTTGACTAGATTTGATCACTTCCTATATATAACTGGCAAAAAAAAAAAAGTAACATTCATTTTTTTTTTTGATTATATTACCTACCTTGTAGGAACAGTAGGGTCACACAGGGGAGAACAGGCGTGCTTCAGGCTGGGAGGTGTTTCCAGGTGCTGACGAAGGCGGTAGGGATTAAGGAATATGGTACGGTAGTGATGCTGTTCCACGCATCCAGCGTGGGATCGTAACAGTCCAGGGTTTTGCAGCGCTGTGTACCAAAGTAGCCGCCCACCACATAAAGTTTGTTTCCCGAAGCCACCGCTTGGCAGCTCATTCGCTTCGCCGTAACATCTCCAACTTTAGTCCATTGATAAGTCTCACTGCTAAATTTGTAGGCAGAGCAAGCGGAGAATTCGGTGTCGCCCCCCCATTACAAAGATCTGGTTGCCGAGAACAGCAGCTGCGGTGTAGCGCCACGGCTGTGGACAGGAAGCCGGAACCGTCCAGCGATTTTCCGAGGGATCGTAGCACTGAACTTTGGGTAGCTTGTCGTGGGCCACGCTTGTCCCACCGAAGGCGAATAACTTTAGCTTTACGCTGACGACAGCAGCATTGCTGACTCCTTCTCGCAGTGGAGCCACCATGCTCCACTTGTTAGCAACTGGGTCAAACTGCTCTACCTGCTTCAAGGACACAGATGGTGATGCAGGCAGACAGCCAGTGGCAGCTGTGTGACCTCCGACGACATACAGGCAGTGGCGTAACTCAGCAGATCCGTGACCGAAACGTGCTATCAGCATCGGAGCCGCTTTGGACCATTCTTCATGTAATGTGTCATACACCCAAACGTCTTTAGACACACCGTTCTCTGAACCCCGGCCACCAGTCACGTACACTTTGCAGCCAATGGCGCAGGCGCTGAACTCTTTGCGTGGACTGGGGATGTCCGCCTTTGGAATGATTTCTTTAGCCTTCTGGTCAACCAGGTAAAGCTTGTCGCACATAAACGTGGGGCCGCCCAGAAGGAAAAGAGCATGACTGGTTTTTCGTGGCCGGGCGCAAGGACTATTAACGACGCCGTCGTTTTGCAAGATGCGCAGTTTGCAGCGAATTGCCTCGTCCACCAGCTCTTTGCTTTTTGCCTGTGCGATGATGAGCTCTTCCGTAGAGACGTTCTCCATGAGGAAGATGGCAGGCAGGAGAGCCAGACGCACAGTACGGAGCAGCTCTGGAAGGTGACAGTGCCGTCTCTCAAGGTCGTAGTTTACCCAGTTGAGCGCCGACTCGTAGACGAGACGCTCGTCCTCGGTTTCGAGCTCTTCATGCGCCAGCAGTTGGACCAGCATGTCCTTGGGCAGCTGGAGAAACTCTTCAGTCTTGCAGATAGCAGGGAAGTTACTGAGGCACATGCTCCAGGACAGCTGGAACAGCTGGGTGCACTGGTGAGCGTCCGAGAGCAGCAGCATGCCCAGGCAGTTGGATGGGTGAAGGTTCTTCTCCAGGAACTCGGCACAGGCATCACGGATGTCCTGGAACTCCAGCATGTCACCGGCCTCAAGGAGAGACTCCGCATTCTCCTCATTTATTATCACTCTTGATGAGTAGGCATAGTCCAGAAGGAGCTCCAAAACCTAGACAATGCAGAGTAAATGCAAAGTTAATATAAATAAACTGACAACCTGCACTTAAAAACCATGAAGCTATTGATTTGCAAAAGCCTGATGTTCAACTCTAGAGCTACTCCAAGGTTTCAGTACTCTTCAGTCAATAATGTGTTGCTTACAATGGCAGAAAATTGCTTTCTGTCATCATTTACTCACCCTCATGTACTTTCCAACCTTAATTTAACATAAAAGATGGTATTTTTAAGAGCTTTAGTTTTGTGCTACAATGAAAAAAAATGTCCTACAATGGAAAAAATAAATCATTTTTTCCTTTGAATTCCACAAAAGAAAGACATACAGGTTTGGAATCACCATGAGGTGATTCACTCTACAGAATTAAATTTTTTTTGGTGAACTATCCCTTTCACTCTACTATACAAATTCAAGCACTTTATCGGTACCTCTGGATGAATAGAGTCCCTGAAATCCACTTCACTGTCCTGACTCTCTCTCAACCCTCCGCTGAACATTGCTTCGAAGTAGCGGCTGCAAGCGGCCAGCACAGCCCTGTGGCACGGAAAAGAGCGATTTCCTGCGTGGAGCAGAACATCGGTGAAGAGTCTCTGCTGACGAAGAGCATTCAGGTGCATTAGCACGCTGTCGGCATATGAAGACTTGTGGAACAGGTAGATGTTCATAGAGCCCGTGCTGGCACGAGACTTGCGGTTCTCGTGGACGCAGACAGACATTTTCATTGAATCCTGAAAAAGTAGAGAGAGAGAGAGAAGTTGTTCTGGTGACTCAAGAATAAAAACAGGGAAAGTGTGCTAACCTTTTACACAATTAAAATTCACACTGAAGAGGAAAGAAAATGTGAAACTCCCTAGTACCATAGTGAGAACTGGCATTTTGCTGAGGGGCTTGAATAGCCTCTGTTGTTTGTTGCAGGAGTTGACTGACATTGTTTTGAACAGAGATATGATCAGTATCAGCAAAATACACAAAGAGCATGCCAAACCTCAACATGAAGGCAGAGAAGATGATGTAATTCTGCAAACACAACATAAAAACCCACTGGAAGCCTCTCTGATGTCTAGCCGACTGGAATGTGAACAAATGCAAGGGAGTCTAATCATTACCAGGTGTTCAAAGCCGGACGGATAAGGAGGGGGAAACTGAAGGGAAAGAAAAAAACTTTCAGAAGTAAACACCCCTGCCTGAAATTTACTGTGGAAAACTGAACAAAGAGTTGAGGACCAGGCACAGAGTCAACACTAAGTGTGTCAATGTCACCGGCCACCATCTGGTCACCTATATGGTGCACATTCAAATCCAATCAGTCTGAATTTCCATGTAACCGATACACGCCCCCCGGTCCCTGCCGGCTGTCAACATCCCTCCGGGGAGAATTTAATTGTGTTTCCGCTAATGTTGTGCAGAAGCAAAATGTAGTTCTGAACTGGGCTAAACACATTAAGGACACACAAGCAATGGTGATGTATCACACCTGATACAGTCCAATAATCCATTTAAATTGGCCACAGCTGTGAAGTACAAGAGCCAGAAACCCTGTGCTGACATTGGCCATTAATTATTTTGCAACACAGCACTGAAAACTAGCAATGTTATGCGAATGACTGTATAACAATCAGTTAATAGCTTACAATAAAAATAAACAATAAAGAATGTAATCACAATTTGCAATCATATCTTATAACAGTAGGCTCCATAAAAAGTGCTCTTCAAACACCATTTATTTCTATGCCAACATGTGTTACAGAAATCAAATTTTGAATAATGACAGATCAACATTGTCATGACATAATTCATAGGTGCACTGACATCACTATTTTGCTAACTATTTTTATCATTAAAGTATAAAAAGTAAAAACAAATGACAAGAATAACTATTAATTTGAATTAAAAGTGAATTATAATTTATTTCTAATATTTTAAAACATTCGAATCGAATATAAACATAGCTTTTTGTACAACAGAAGAAATGTCCAATGAAATGTGCCCTAGAAACAGCCCAGGGTAACTAAACAATGCACTTGCATTTGCATTTATGAAAATATAGACCGTATATATTACCTGTTCAGGAGCAATGAGGACTTCAGTTCCGTCTGCTCTGGCCGACAAACATGCCACAACGCGACGCGTACAGAGTCACAATACCGGCGGCGCTGGACGCTCTAGCAACAGCGTCCTATGTCGCGTGGGTGAACCACAAAATAAACAAATGAAGAGTAATTTAGTCCACTTGCTTTTAACGTAAGCAACGAGCCTAGAAATACAGTTTGGTCTATTTTTGCTGAGATGCACGGAAAACTACTTGAGTTCCTCTATTTTTTTGACAACGGTGCACAAATACATTCGCTCGTATCGTCATACAGCAGCTCCGCTGCTGCAGGTCTCTATAATGAACAGCTGACGGGTGTGAACAGCTTTTAGAGGAGGAAGAAAGAGAGGCGGAGCGCTACTGCTCTTTAGGAGAATGTGGGAGGAGATAGACTGATGAACTGGCGTGAAAAGAGATAAGGAGATTGTGGTGGGGCTCATTAATAGAGTAAAAATGAAATTTTTTAGGCTGCGTATCGCTAAGGGGTTTGTGTGTATGAAAGTATTTAAAGTCTGTATATACATTGTATAATATCGCATATATATGGCCATTTTTGGAAAGAGTGATCCTACTTAACAGCAACTTCGGCGGCAATGCTGTGTATTGAAAGTAATTCAAATAATCTAGTCTATAAATTGTACTTCGAATCCAGCATGAACTTTGTTTCTCGTTAGTTTGAGACGCACACTCTGGTTCAGAGCTCAAGTGGTGAATTTTAATTCACGGAACAATGTCGTCCCCTGCTGAACAAAAGGTGCATTTGCGTTGTCTGCATCATACCTGTAAATGCCCTTGACGTATGTAGGAGGGTCATTGCTAGTATTCGTGCCTTTTGGACATTCACACTTAAAAAATGAAACACATTTTTATATAAATTCTTGTGTGATACTATACCAATTCGTATGATAGGGAGATGTAAAACGTGTGTAGAATAAGTTTGGTCCACCTTTGGTATATACATTTGATTTTATGACTTTAAGAGCCATCGTTTCACACTGAGGACAACTGAGGGACTCATATGCAATTATTACAGAAGGTTCAGGATAAATATAACTTATTTTGTCCTCTGAGGTAACTATCTTCTGTAGCCTCTGAAGGGCAGTATTAAATGAAAAAACATAATATTTAGGCAAAAAATAGGTCTGTCAAATAAAAAATTGAATGTTTTTTTACATGCTACTTTTAAACATAAGAATTTCAAAAAATAGGTCTGTCAAATAAAAAATTGAATGTTTTTTTACATGCTACTTTTTTCCATATTTCCCTTAACAGGGTGGACATGTTAAAGTTGACCACATCAGATTGTAAATATAAAATAAGTAAAAACAGACAATTAACAAAACAGAGGCTCTCACTCACCTTCCCCAGTTGTTTTCCCTCCAAGAAAATGATATCAGCCATTTGATATGATGTATTTCCTTTTTCCAACTTTGATTTAAAGGGCCAGTAGTTTAATATAAGGGGATGGACAATATTTTGAAGGACAAGCTAAAAATCTTTATTATTATTATTATTATTATTGTTGTTGTTTAATGAATTTATTACTCTGAAAATATATACTTTAGAACAAGAGTGTCCAAACTCAGTCCTGAAGGGACAGTGTCCTGCAGAGTTCAGCTCCAACCCTAATTAAACACACCTAATATCACCTAGAACCAGCTAATCAAGCTCTTACTAGGCGTACTAGAAACTTCCAGGCAGGTGTGTTGAGGCAAGTTGGAGCTAAACTCTGCAGGACACCGGCCTTCCAGGACTGAGTTTGGACAACCCTGCATTAAAGAAATCACACATACCAAACAAGATGAAAAAAATATCACTCATATTAAGTGTTGTATTCGTCATCAAAAAGGCAGACACAGGCCTGGGGACATAGGAAAAATTGTGATATTTGGTGGTTTAAAATGCTGTAAAATGTTTAGAATTATTTTAAAAAATAATAAAATTTATGTTTTTGAAATTTTTAAGGCAATAATATCACGATCTTTATTGGGGACACAAAAGGCACTGAATCCCAGGAATAAACCAGGTGATTTAAATTTCTACCTTTTGAATGAAAAATGTCATGATTGTTCTTGGGTCTTGGGCAGTGATGTGGTAGATTAAAATATGTGGCTCATGTGGCCCTGGTATGCTTCTTTCTTTAATCTGTGGAGCTATAAAATTTATGTGGACCATACCATCTGCTGTCGGGCTCTGTCTGCAAAAATCTCACTGAATTATTTCAATTAATGGCAAAATGAATGTCTGGAAATGTAAACTGATGTAGTGTCACTATGGGAAATATGGTTCATTGCATTAGTATCGAACACAAGGAAGCGCCACCTAGTGGATGCGTAATGGTTTTTCTACTGTACAAACTGTACTTTTCTATTGCCCTACCCCAACTCTACACCTAAACCTACCCCTCACAGAACACTACTGGCAATTTTTTAAATTTCAAATAACACGGTTTAGTATGTTTTTTAAAGCCTTTTGGTCCACAGGGACACAGGAAGTGTTGTGATGTTGACAACCATGTTTACATTGTAGTCGTAGAAGTGTCCTCATAGACCATATATACCAGACACATGTTGGGTTTCCATATTTTATGGGGACATTCCATGGTTTTTATACTGTACAAACTGTATTTTCTATTCCCTTACCCTAAACCTACCTCTCACAGGAAACTTTATGCATTTTAATATTTTCAGAAAACTGTATGTGTATGATTTATAAGCTTGTATCCTTATGGGGACCAAAAATTTCCCCACAAGGACAAAGATTTTGGATACTGCCATCTTTGTGGGGACATTTTGTTAAGGTATGTCAAACACACACGTCCGTCAGTAGCTTTGTACCTGGACTGCATTTCTCAAAAGCATTGTTAAGCTGTAGAAACCACTGGTAACAATGTTCTATACAATCTACTTATGCCTTTGTGTTTCCTCACCCAGGTGTTGCTGTAATGTGCCATTCTTTCTTTGTTCAATCAAGACCAAGCAAGACATTTTAATTTTTCCTTTTGTGGTCCAAAAAATAAAGAATGACTCCATTTTCGAGTATGACGTCTGTGAGGCCTCTGCAGAATAAACGTTTCTAACTTATTGGGCGTTCTCAATTTAATGTTCCTGAGAGGACGTTAAATAATCGCATGTACACTGTTTGTGCTGAGAAAAGTTCTTGAAATTTTTCTTTCTATTGTAATTTCACATGAAAAAATAGCATATCTTTCATATCTAGTTTTTAACAACAGCAGCAAATAATGCTTTACAAAAAGTAGGGGATTTAAAGGGGTCATCGGATGCCCATTATCCACAGGTTGATATGATTCTTTAGGGTCTTAATGAAAAGTCTCTAATATACTTTAATTAAAAATTCCTAATGGTTTTGTAAAACAACACCCTTTTTACCTTGTCAAAATCAGCTCTCAAAAATCATCTCATTCTAAGGGGTTGTACCTTTAAATGCAAATGAGCTCTGCTCGCCCCGCCCCTCTCTTCTCTCTGTGGAAGGACGGTCTTGTTTACATTAGCTGCATTTAGCCGCTAAACTTCCTAACTACAACGTTATAAGGAAAGGCGATCGCAAAGATTCATAAAAAAACGCGTATACTCACGTCTGCTGTAAGTGAAGCTGGATCATGAATGATTCGCGCGAACATAGGCGGATATATGTACATATCGCATTCCTTTCACAAACAAACGTAATCTACTGCATCTTCAGCTGCTCACATGATGGGAGTAAATGACGACCACTACGTTAATTATTACATCCAGCAACACAACACCTCAATCGCTCAATCGGAGATATTCTTGTCTAATTTACATCCCTGCTCTGGCATCAAAACATGGAAAGTTACTGGACTGTGACAGCTGGTCTGAGGTAAAATGCTCATGTCAATCAACTATCGTGGGAGCGGCCTCTGTGTGTGTGACGCAACAACGACAGGCATCTGAGAATGGCTCGATTTGAAAAACCACTGCATGGATTTTTATCATTATAGGGTAGATTTGTACATACACTGCCAACACACATTAATGTTCAAACAGCATGAAAAAGTGAACTTAGCATCCGATGACCCCTTTAAGTACACAGTAGGCTACTATTACAATTATAATTAGGTAATACATTATAATTACATAGTACTAGTATTCGGGAAATATGCCATAATGTATTTTAAAATACATTAGGTCTGCTCCCTGTTCCCAGCTAACAAAAAAAGGTCGCCACAACGTCCCCTGAATGGCATCTGCGAACGTCCCCTGGACGTCACCGTGTAGGGTTCTTTAGACGTCATGGGGACGTCGCGGGATGTTCATGAAAACATTGTGGGGACCTATAGCAAAGGTTTGCTACAGGTCATTTTAACATATGTAAACATGTCATTAGTCAGATCAGACAAAACTGAACTACCCAAGGAATAAACACACAAGCAATAGTACGTTAACAATACTTTTTTATTTGTTAAAATTGTTAATTTTTTCTTTTTTTTGGTTTGTTTGTTTGTGTGTGTGTATGTGTGTGTGTGTGTGTTTCTGTCTGTCTGTCGTCTGTTCCAGATGGTGGGTGTTATCCAGGTCTGATTCCACCCATACGTTCGAAACCTAAAAAATATAAATGAACAAAAATCAGCAATGGTTTTAAACCTTGACTTCATTTTCACATAATGACATAATATTCTATAAAACTTAATCAACTGACTACTCTTTATCTGCGCAAATGCGACCTAATTTCCCAATGTAATAAGTAAATTAACCAGTGAACAGATCAAAATAATAATCGTTTTTGCCAGATTGCATGCTGTAATATATCTCAGTAGAATTTTGGTACTGCAGACTCAGACTCACTGGAAAGACAATTTCTTTTGATGAATTTATATATATATATATATATATATATATATATATATATATATATATATATATATATATATGTATTATTTTTTTTTTTTACACCATTTTAGCTGAGGGTGTTTTTATGTTTGTACCAACAACGAATGTTACAAAGTGGACGTACTGTGGACCTAAACCGACGTTCGCGACGTCCCCTGTTTACTGGGTTATACTTTGTTGAAACCTGAAACAACTGTTTAGCTTATATCGTTTCTATTTCCTGTTTGTTTTGCAAGTTAGCCTACATCTAAGGATTGACCTTCATTGTGCTCGGCACAAATCAACAGATAAAGGGATGAGGTTTGGTAATAACAATCTGTGCAGTTCACTTAAGACGTTGAAGGGGTGTGGCGGCTTGGTAGGTCTCATGACTTGAGTTGAGGTAAACGCCGCCCCCGAGCTCAGAGCACAACATCTACAGTCGTCCGTTCAGACTAGAAGCAGAAGTCAGCTGACTGCACAGCGCTCGACACAGCCATGTACTGTCTGCTCAAATTGGCGCCTTTGTTTTTGGCATTAGCCGTCTGCCATGGGTGGCTTTTCGACAACTTTGTAGAGAAACAGACGGAGCTGGATGAAATCGCTCTATGGCCGCTACCGCAGAAATTTCAGTCGTCTGACGCCGCTTTTAAACTCAGCCATGCCAGCTTTCAGATCGTCCACTCGAAACAGTCCTCCGCCGGACCGAGCTGCAGTCTACTCGAGAATGCGTTTCGCAGGTAGGTAACGCTACTGTATACCTTATTCATATTTGTGTTATGAAAAACGCTAGTGTTTAGTTTAATAGGAAGTATAGTGTCAGTACAGTACTTAACTAGCACCGTGTGCTCGGTATCATAGAGATAGTAATAGTTAAGTAGAATCCATTAGGCCTTAACTGACCTTTGCTTTGCAGATATTTTGAATACATATTCGGTGACATGAAGAAGCACGAGAAGAGCCGAAAGAAAATGTATGATTCAGATCTCGCAGAGCTGCAGGTGTGGATCACATCAGCTGATCCAGAGTGTGACGGCTACCCGAGTCTGCGGACCGACGAGTCATGTGAGCTTTTTTCCTTCCGCCTTTTTTGATCCACAGCGCCGTAACCCAAATGATCTCTAATCCAATGAACGATCGGCAAATCCAATAATTGGCATCTGCCTTTTGTGGGTGTAATCGGGTTAACGTATTAACGTAATTCTAGAGCTCTTTTTAGATTTTGTAAAATTTGACTCATGTTATGTAATTTGTAAACACTTTTTACAGTTTCATAGAAACTCGAGTGTGAAAGTCAGTCACTTCCTGCTTCAATCAGATGTACTGAGATCAAACTGAATGAATGTTTTGGTTGTCTGTGAATTGTGAATCGTTTCTTTTCTTTGTGTAGATGAGCTGTCAGTTGATCAACCCTCTGCTGTCCTGAAAGCAGCTAATGTATGGGGAGCTTTGCGAGGTAAGCAAAACTCCACAATAGAGTTGTACTGTAAAGGCAGTAAACAGGCTCAACATTTAGATTTCCCCTATGAACATATACTCTACTATTCAAAAGTCTGGGGTCAGTCTTTTTGTTAAAGACTAAATTAATATATTTTTTTTCCAGTAGGTACACAATAAATGAATCAAAAGTGACAGTAAACATATTTACATTGTTACAAAAATATATATTTCAATAAATCCTGTTCTTTTGAACTTTCTATTTAACAAATAACTTCAAAAATATTAAGCAGCAACTGTTTTCAGCATTGGTAATAATAAGTTAATATAACAAATATGTTTCTTGAGCAGCAAAACAGCTTATTAGAATGATTTCTGAAGAATCATGTGACACTTAAGACTGAAGTAATGGCTGCTGAAAATACAGCTTTGCCATCACAGGAATAAATAACGTTTTAAAATAGAAGTAGAAATATTGATATATTTCACAATATTACATTGGATTAAATTCCATTTCAATTCTTATTAGGGGCATTGCCCTTTTCTAAGTCTCAAGTCTCAGTTTATTTACAGAGCACAATTTGAGTTGACCAATGTGCTGTACAATATTCTAAAAGACTTTTAAAAACATGTATACAAACCAAACAAACAACAGACAACAAAAAACATCATAAATCATATGCTATGTTGAATAGATATGTTTTTAACTTTGATTTAAAAATATGCAATGTCGGTGCAGTTTTAATATGGATCGGTAACTTGTTCCGAAGTTTAGGTGAGGCTATATCAAAAGCTCGATCACCCCTAGATTTTAATTTTGACTTTGGAACAGTTAACAAACTCTGGTTGGCAGACTTAAGAGTTCTTTCTGGATGATATTCACACAACAGGTCAGAAAGGTAGGAGGGAGCGAGGCCATTTAAGCATTTAAAAACAAGCATAAGCAGTTTAAAATCAATTCTAAAGCGTACTGGGAGCCAATGTAAAGACAATAACACAGGAGTAATATGTTCGTGTTTACAAACACCTGTTAAAAGACATGCAGCTACATTTTGGACCATTTGTAATCTTGATATTGAAGAACTGTTAATTCCCAGATATAAGGAATTACAATAGTCAAGTCTAGAAGAAATAAAAGCATGAATTGCAATTTCGAAATGCTTAAAATAAAGATCTGTAGAAGCTATTCTGCCTTAAGAGAAGAGATTGCAATGTTTATTATGTCCATATAACATGTTTTATCTCAACTTATGATTTCATCATTTTAACTTCCTTTATTGTTGTAAGGACTGGAAACATTCAGCCAGCTGGTCTATGAGGACGACTATGGAGTCGTAAGTTTGAAGTAGACCATTACTTACTAGATTGTTGTTTTTGATTAAGGCTTTAAATGTTAATACATTCCATCAGTGTATCTGTTTAGCTCTTCTAAAATCAAAACATCTTTTGTCTTCTCAACAGAACAACATCAATAAAACAGAAATCTCAGATTTCCCACGGTTTGCCCATCGAGGGATCCTCCTGGACTCATCTCGCCACTTCCTACCACTCAAAGTCATTTTGGCCAATTTGGTAAGCTGAAATTGTTTGCTTTACAAAAGCAGGCTTTAGTTAAACACATGCATAGATCTGGAATGGCATTTTTTAGGCCATGCTTAAATTATGAATTATCATTTTTTCATTAATGCTCAGTTAGAAGGCTTTTGTCAACAAACTAGCTCAAGGAAGTTATTTTACATATGAGACTGGAAAGTCAAGTTTTTTAGGTACATGACAGTAATCACAAGACAAGATGATGCTCATCACAACTTTTCCAGAAAAATGCAGTCAGTGAACAGTAGTGAAGTTTTGACTTAGAATTAAATGCGAGTCACGTTCATATTTTGCTGGTTTTGAAATACTTCTCATACCACAGCGTTCAGTAATAAAGTGTCTTCACAGGAAGCAATGGCGATGAACAAGTTTAATGTATTTCACTGGCACATTGTTGATGATCAGTCCTTTCCTTATGTGAGCCGTACCTTCCCGGAGTTAAGTCAGAAGGTGAGTATGTGATACATTTGACTTTGTTTTAGATTCAAACTTGACTGCCCCACACTGATTAAACAGGTCTGTATTCAGAACATGAATTATATTGTAGATTTCAAACAGGTTGTTAGTGGATAGTGTCATGGGCAAACATCATGTAAATAGGAGATCATATTGAGCTATAATTACACTGAAACTAATTCCAGGTTTTTGAAAGACTTATAGGTAGGGCATCAGATGCAAAATTCATATTTACGTTGTGTTTGCATATAAACGTGTCTTGGCAGTGTGTGGACACAACCATCCTACAAAGATAAAAATCCATTCACTCTTATATTCTTAAAAATCCTAACAGTCTCAGTTCAAGCCATTTTGATTTTCTGAGCAGTGTGATATCGTACTGCTCAGGACCCGCCCGCAACCGCTGACGGATATGTCCCATATAAGCATATTTCCGCCCTCAGCCAGTTGTATACTGTTCGCCATTTTCTCAGTGCTTGAACAGCTGGAGCAACAACATCTTGTAAGCAACGTGTTTTGGAGTAGGATGTAAAAGTGAACATAAGAGTCTTCATTTTCTTCATTTTCTCACCACTAAGGACGCAGTGAATTAATTTTGTTTTTGATTGAAATGCGCTACTAAATATACAAAAAAATAGAATAGAGGGGCGGGGTGAACAGTAGCTCATTAGCATTTAAAAAGACATGCACCGAAACTGGTCGCTGTGAACAGAGCTGTTTTTGACCAAATGAAAAGGGTGTTGTTTTACACAACCATTAAGGGATTTTAACCAAAGTATATTACAAACATTTCATGAAGACCCTAAAGCAGGAGTTTTCAAACTGGGATTTGTGACACAAAGCCAGGGGGTCTGAAAAACAATTTGCTATTATAGGCTACAATATTTTCCGGACAACTCACGTTTTTTTATCTTCTAAAATGTGCTATGATTCATATTCCAAATGTCAAATAAGCAAAACGTAAACACTTAAAAGCGGGGTTTTTTTCGGTCACAAGAGAACTTCTTTATATAATAAATAATAGTTTAGCAACCACACCGTGTCTAACAGTTCACTCATGAAAACAATTCATGCCGAATGAGAGGTTACCGGCAAATTACCGGCAATTCTGCATCACTTAATTAAACTGACAACAAAACTGTGACACCACTTTGTAGTAGGCCTATCGAACCGAACTGTGACTTTGTGAACCGTTTCACCCCTAATATGTACACATTTATTTCTGTTCTGTTTTGAATTCCACTAAATTTAAACAATTTGAAGTGAGGGGAAATAAAATACATGTTAGTGTTTGTCAAGTTCCCTAACATTTGTTTTATTTAGGCCTATTAGTACATTATAGGAAAATGCAACTTGCATGCGACTTGCATTAAGGATCATTTTAACCAATAAAACAATCATATTATGTTTATTATTCCCACCCACTTTAAACTTTAAAAATCCTCCCCCCTGTAAGGGGTCCCTGGCTCCAAAAAGTTTGAAAACCCCTGCCCTAAAGAATCATACCAACTTGTGTAAAATGGCATCCAATGTCCCCCTTTAAAAAAAGATATGCCATGCTTTTAAAAATAGTTCCCTGTTCTCATATGCGTTTATTTGTATTTGCTGCACTGGAAGCGAAAGGTAAGGGATAAAATTGCCACAAAATGATGATACTGCTGTAGGACATGTCAATTCCTGTGTTGTCCTTTAGTGTAGAATTTTCACCTCTAATCTAAAGAATTAGCCTGTAGGACTCAACTGCCACTGCTGAAATCTACTGGGGAAAGTTTTTATCTTTGTGTATTGATCATGTTTTCCCTATTTCTTTTGTGATTGACAGGGAGCCTATCACCCATTCACACATGTGTACACTCCATCTGATGTGAAGATGGTCATCGAATTTGCCCGCATGAGGGGGATCCGAGTCATCCCTGAGTTTGACACCCCTGGACACACACAGTCGTGGGGCAATGGTTAGTTGTTGGACTTGCTTAGTCATACGTAAGACTAGAAAACACTGCACAACTTTTCAGATCTGAACAAATTTTAAAACACTAGGGGTCATGCACTTGCCAACTTGCCCAAATGACAAACACAGTACAAACTCACAAAGAAACATGCCTTATTACTAGCAGACACATGTTTCAGAAGTCATGTAGTTTATTTCAGTCTTAAGTCATGTTTTGTTGGTTTAGCAGTTTACATTTAAACTACAGTTACTGATTAATGTGATAATAAATGTTTTCTCTCTCCGTCACTCTTTCCTTTAGGCATGAAGGATCTGCTAACACCTTGTTACAGTGGCTCTAGTCCTTCAGGATCATTTGGGCCGGTGAACCCCATCTTAAACTCCTCTTATGACTTCATGACACAGTTTTTTAAAGAGATCAGCACCGTCTTCCCTGATGCCTACATACACCTGGGAGGAGATGAGGTTGATTTCAGTTGCTGGTAAAAAAAAAAAGGAGCTTCTTAGCCAGTTGTCAATTAGTGAAGTACATTGTTTCCCTGAATATTGTAATGCCAACAATCTTACTTTATATCACTATTGCTCTACTTAATGTTGATAGCAGTTATGGTTAAAGTTTATGATTACATTCCTCTTATTGTTCCTGTAGGAAGTCCAATCCTGATGTTCAAAAGTTTATGGCAGAGCAGGGCTTTGGCACAGACTACAGCAAACTGGAGTCTTTCTATATTCAAAAGTAAGAGTTTCAGTGTAGTCAGCAAATATATTTAGTATAGTCTTGCAGTATAAATTACAGATGATTAAGAGAGTTTGCTTTTCTTCCCAGAAGAATGTAATTGTAAATGAAAATATGAATCAGAACACAAACTGACATTGTATTATTCATCTTTGGAAAACAGATTACTTGATATTGTGGCTTCTACCAACAAAGGTTACATGGTATGGCAGGAAGTGTTTGATAATGGGGTGAAGGTAAGGCTCATCTCATTTTATCTGTGATATGGGCTTAATGTAAATCCAGAAATGTTATATTAATTTCTTAGTTTATCTTCCTTTTGTACACAAATTAAGACACATTAGTGCGGGTCCAAAATGTTTTGTGACTTCAAATCAAAGCCTAATCCACTTTTCTTTAACCTTCTTAATCACAAATAGCCTTGCATGCTCACCTTTTCATTAAATTGCTGTTTATAACTGTGCTTGCATGTGAATGTATGATTGCCCATAAATATAACAGTCAAAAAGAAAGGGGGGGGGGAAACATTGATTAGGGCACATAATGAGCTTTATGCATGTTCCAGCTGAATGCAGACACTGTGGTGGAGGTGTGGATGGGGAACAAGATGGAGGAGGAGCTACAGAATGTGACTGGGGCAGGATTTACAACCATTCTTTCTGCCCCTTGGTACCTGGACTACATTAGCTATGGACAGGACTGGCAACGCTACTACAAAGTTGAGCCACTCAATTTCCCTGGTCAGTTTCTCTAGTCAAACTCTAGTTTTGTTTAGTTTAGAAGCACTAGTTTAACATCTAGTTTCAAAAGCAGTCATTTAGGAACTCTAGTTATTCAGTGTTTACACATGTATTGGGCATTAAATGATGTGTGATTGGTTTTGACCTGTCTTGTTGGCAACTTAGGGTTAAAATGGTCGGTTCAGATTTAGATTTCAGATTTAGTTTTAGAGTTTTAATCAAATATGGTTATTAATAACATTTTCAATCAATGTAACATTACATTTCATCCTGGTTTTTGCCCTGAAAATAGCCGTGGACAAGTTGACATGGTGCTGAAATCACAAACAATCTTGGGGGTTGAGACTGTGGTCTGGGTAGAGATGGTTAGTTGAGAAACACCTCCATTTTAAAGTTGGATATATATGCTTCTCATCGACCATCGATTAATTTTATGAAAATTCCTGTAAGTCTGCATTATTGTAGTGTTCAGTTGTGGTCCTGTCAGTATGGCTCTTGTATTTGGTTGTCACTTGTGGGTTGTCATGTCTATGTAATGTCAATGTTTGACCGCTCCTGATCAATTCTGAGCTCCTGCCACATCTTGAGGTCAGTTGTTGAAGACACTGAAACCACATATTCCTGAATGCTTTGGAAAGCATGCGCTCCAGCAACTGTCACTCTAAATACACTACCGTTCAAAGTTTGGATTTGGAAGATTTTTAAAAAGGTTTTTGAAAGAAGGCTTTGAATAAAAAGTAAAAATGTGCTAAATATTATAAATATCTTTAATGTCAGTTTTGATCTTAAAAATGTCTTAGTGACCCCAAACGTTGGAATGGTAGCGTATGCTTTGCCATAATTCCTTCTCCACCTTGCTCCAGCCTTGTTAAATCAATACAATAATATCTCTGCTAAAAACTTCTTCATAGATGTCACTGTAAAGGATAATGTTTAACTTGTCAAGTTTAGAGGCCATTAACTAATAATCTAATGAGAAAGACATGGCAGTCACTGCCGAGCAGTTTAGCCTCTTGGAAAATGTGACACTAAATGGATATATTTCTCTGGACTGTGTGCAACAAAGAACAATTTTGATGTAGTTTTGACATTTTTAACTGCTAAAATTGAATATTGATTGCATTGTATTGGGATATGCCAATATTGATAGTAGGGATGCCCGATACAGAATTTTTCCGATATGCCGGTATTGTTTAACTCATTTTGGCCAATACTGATATTTCCTTTAGTTTGAAAACCGAAATTATAAGCAACATATTTTACATTTTATCAAGAACCCATTTGTTACAATTAAATAAACAATAATGAAGTTCTTTTATGATGACAGTACATTAAAGCTTTGAAAATAACTATAAATAAACTATCAATCGCTGCATTTTTTTCCCAGAAAGATGCAGTGTTAACCTTAACATTTTATTTAAAGATTTAACATTAGTAGATGGTCTAAAGCAAACAAGTTGTGAAACTTTTGAAAATCTTCTAGGGCTCATAATTTGTTTAAAAAAATATAACATTACACATTAATGAATAAATCAGTATATATAAAATTATTTAATTTACAAGTGTTTGCGATTTGTTTTTTTTTTTTTTTTTTTTTTTAAAACCGTCATTTTGTACCTGCATTCTCAGTTTAAATGCAGTAATCCAAAACAGTGAATCTAATCATCATTCAGGCAAAAGAATGAGCCACACTGCTGACGTGATCTAATCGCTAGCACACCCTGAGCACATATGAGTTATTTATGAGTTATATTTACATTTAAAGCTATTACCGGCCGATTCTGATATCAGTCCGATAATATCATGCATCCTTAATTGATAGCCAGTAATTTTTACAGCTGATTTAACACCAAATATTGTACATTCATATTATTTTGTCATTTTAAAATGAACTATGTTTGGTTCTTTAAGGACTACTAGCGACTAGATCTGCATAAATGTGCAATCTTGAGTAAAGTAAATCTGAATGAAGCCTGAAAAGCCTCACGAAAACCTTAAATGGAGTCCAGAGGGATTTATCCACATGTATGTTCGTTTGTGTGTTATACATGGGTCTGTATGTGTACACATGTAGCTGAAAGCGGACACACAGATCCATGTGTGGATAGAAAGGCAGTACCAGGAGGAGATGGCGCAGGTAACGGCGGCTGGTTTCAGTGCTCTGCTCTCTTCACCCTGGTACCTCAACCGCATCAGCTACGGCCAAGACTGGGTGAACATTTACAAAGCCGACCCCCAAAATTTCACTGGTGTGTTTCATTAGCAGATAATGGGCCTCTTTCTTTTTTGTGACTTGTTGTGTTTCTTCTTGACTGTTAAGTAACTTTAAATAGCACTAATGCATGATTTTGTAAGCTATGTTGGAGTTGACCTTTCTTTAACAAAGAGTTAAGTAGTAAGTCTGTCTGTTAATGGATGAGTCTGGTGAATTTCCTTGTTTATTCTAATTTCTTTGTTTATTGTATAGGTTTTGAAGGTCAGCTACACTGATTCAAAGGCAACAGGTTTAAATGATAAAGGTGGCATGTGATTGTACAGAGTCAGATCAGATATTACATCCTTAAATCGATCAGTTTCCCCCCCCCCCCAGTCCAAAGCTTTCATATTAATGGTATTGTCAGGAACCCGTTCTCATTTGGATATGCAAACAAACATGTTTGTCATGTGACCATAGCACTTTGTACAGACTGACAGTTATGAGTCTGTTCAGTCACGTCCCAGTTTAAATGGTTTGCTTTGTCTGCAGGTATTCAGATGTTTAATATAGGAGTGTTTGACACAGATCTGACTCAGACAGGACCAACTTTTTGCTTTGAGGGACTACTTTTTATACATTGTTTTATTTTATGTATATGTTGTATTAAAGTGTATTTTGTCTTTGCTGTTGTTGTTAACTTGTGATTGATATTTTACCACAGGCACAGATGCACAGAAGAAGCTGGTGATCGGTGGAGAGGCTTGTCTTTGGGGAGAGTATGTGGATGCTACCAACCTCAGTCCTCGACTCTGGTATGATACATCACTCAACTGTACCAACAACAGCAATACAAACCATTATACAGGTGTAATAATGTTACAAACATGCGCTTAATTAACTGCATCTCCTATCTTGTAATATGTGAAATATAAAAGTAAAAGCTAAAGTTAGGAGTCTGTGGCATAACTGAAACCAAACCAAAGACTGTAGAATACCCAAGACGACGTGTCACTCGTATTGTTTTGAATGCGGAAAGCTCATTATGGCCGCTCTATCAAAGGAAGCCCCGCCTTCTGAATAAAAGAGCCAGTTGCATCACTGCAGCTGCCGTTAGAAGTCCCGGTTGCTATCCGCCTTTCTCTTCCCGTAAATTTTATGGGGTTGGCTTCCGGTCTCATTCGCATCCAGCTATTTTTAGCTGTACAAAACAGCTCGTTTTGCTGCTTGATATTGCAAATTGGTGCGTTTTTCCATATTATTTTAATGTGTTATCTTAATTATGAACACACTGGTTTGTAGTGCAAGATTTACAGTTTATTGCACGTTGTTATTCTTTCCCTATAGGGGATAATGAACCGGAAGTCTCAGCCATAAGCTTACTTCTGCGTTGAAGAAAAAGGTGGATAGGAACAGCGTTCTTAGACGTGTCCTTCAAACTGCGCATGTGGACTGACTGGTCTAGCCTGAAAAATTTGCTTGTTTTAACATTATTTATGCAAAAGAAACAACCTTTATAAGACCGTTGTTGTCAGAATTCATTGGTGATTTTAAATATGAAATTCAAATGTAAGCTTGGTGAACAGTTTTGGAGAATTTAATGTTTCCCCATTCAAAGAGATAGGAGCTGCACTTGCACACCCAAGAGGTGTTTTAAAGATGTCCGCAGAGTGAAATGACTTGCCTTAAAGGGACTTTGACCAAACCTACTATTTATTTAGAATTATGTTAATAATTTATGAATTTTGTTCGTTTGTTTCATTGCAGGCCAAGGGCCAGTGCTGTCGCTGAGAGGTTATGGAGTGATAAAAACGTGACAGACGTGGGTAAAGCCTATACTCGTCTGGTCCAGCATCGCTGCCGCATGGTCAAGTGAGTTAAACTATGATAGTTGCAAATTCATTAATGCAATCTCACCTTATAATACAACATATGATTCCGTCTGTTATATTCTTTAACTATACGTGTAAGAATCCTGATGCTTAGTAGTGGAGTGACCTCACTAAATTTTATTCAATTATAGATTTACTTATTTGTGTATTACAATATTGATTTGTAATTATTTTTAAGGCAGTCACTGAATTAAACTAAATTTGTTTTTGCAAATAAAATTTGCACAGGCATGTTGTTTGTGTATTTCACTGGTGAAAGTGATATTTTTCCCCTCTTTCCCCATCAGGAGAGGCATACCTGCAGAACCTCTGTTTGTTGGCCACTGCCGTCAGGAGTACAAGGGCCTGTGAATGTCAACACTCAGTCCAGAGTAGACAATTAAAAGGGAATAAAAGCATGACACTTTTTAAAATGTAAAACCATGTTAACCATGTTCCAGTTACTATGATTTGCTGTTGTATGCACTGAGCCAGCTACTGCCCGAACTTGATGATTGCGATTTACTGTCTTTTATCATTAAGCTCTTAGCATTCTTGGAAAATTTAACTAAGCACAAAATGTACCATGGCACCAACAGTTTCAACAGTTCTGCACATCTAGATTTCCTCTGCAGGGTTAAATTTGCTGAAATTGTAATTAGTATTCTTGTGAATAAATTTTACGGTATTTGAAGCTTTTAAAATGAAGTTTGCTTTTTACTCATTTCCCATGGCTAGGTATGTTGTAAGCGTTTTATAAATGAAATACACATTTGGAAAAAAGATTTATAAATGTGTTGTTATTGTAAAATTATTTTATATACATGTACACAAACACCAGTAAGCACTTTTACCTTACACTGTTGTCTCCAAGAGACAAAAATCCAATTAAGTCTTTGGATGTGGGTTGAGCAGGGTCATCATGTCTATATATAGCCTGGTCTCCAAGACTTATCTTCTGGACATATGTGAGCAGCCAATCACAGAGCAATCAAAATTTGTGTCCGTATAAATGGTCAGTTCAGTTGGTGACAATTACTGCTTTAAACCAGTCCAGCCATCTTGTTGAGCAGTATATTCTGGTCCTGAGTGTTCATGGGTTCATAGCTGGACAGCTCCAGAGAAAAGGTGGCGTTCCCAGAGGTCAAAGTGCGCAGAACGGTTGAGTAGCCCTTGCAACAAAATAATATAAAAACTGTTTCAACATTCTCAGATGGTATATAGTTATTGGCCTTTTTATACATAGAGATTTTATAATGTCAATATACTTGCAGTAAAATTTGACTAGAGCTGTGCGATAATAAAAAAAATTATATCTTGACATTTTCTGAAATTTTGCTGATAACTATAATTAGACTATATCTTGCTGAGCGTGCACAGAATCTGCATATGAAGTCACATTTAGAT
Source organism: Labeo rohita (assembly GCF_022985175.1). Classification (NCBI taxonomy): domain Eukaryota; kingdom Metazoa; phylum Chordata; class Actinopteri; order Cypriniformes; family Cyprinidae; genus Labeo; species Labeo rohita. Next base: position 25,237,797 of record NC_066873.1, read on the forward strand.
GCATTTACATTGTTTAATGCTGGACATGAATGCATTTAACCTGCAGTTACAAATGCATAATTCATGTTTTGATGTTTAAAAAAAACATGTAGAGCACTGATATATGAAATGATTTGGGAAAGATATATGTTAAAGGATTAGTTCACTTCCAGAACAAAAATGTACAGATATTGTACTCACCCCCTTGTCATCCAAGATGTTCATGTCTTTCTTTCTTCAGTTGTAAAGAAAGTGTTTTTTGAGGAAAACATTTCAGCATTTTTCTCCATATAGTGGACTTCTATGGTGCCTGAGAGTTTGCACTTCCAAAATGCAGTTTAAATGCGGCTTCAAACGATCCCAAATGCGGTTGTAAACGATCCCAGCTGAGAAAGAAGGGTCTTATCTAGCAAAACAATTGGTTATTTTCATTAAAATAATACAATTTATATACTTTTTTTTATGTCAAATGCTCGTCTTGTCTTGTTCTGCCTGAACTGTTTTTTTTTCCGGTTCAAGACAGTTAGGCTGTGTCAAAAAACTCCCATCTCATGTTCTCCCTCAACTTCAAAATCGTCCTATATCGCTGTTTTACCTTTTTTGTTAAAGGTGTTTGATCTTCTTTGCATGTTCACTTTGTAAAGACTGGGTCGGTACTTCTGTAGTGATGTAGGATGATTCTGAAATGATTTTTAAGTTGAGGGAGAAAATACGATTGGAGTTTTTCAACATACCCTAACTGTCTTGAGTCAGAATACACAGAGTTCAGGCAGAGCAAGACAAGACGAGCGTTTGAGATTAAAAAGTATTTTAATTGAATTTTTTAATGTAAATAACCAAAAGTTTCGTTAGATAACACCCTTCTTCCTCGGCTAGGATCGTTTACCACCGCATTTGGGATCGTTTGAAGTCGCATTTTGGAAGTTCAAACTCCGGGCACCATAGCAGTCTATTATATGAAGAAAAATTCTGAAATGTTTTTCTCAAAAAACATTTTTTTTTTCCGACTGAACAGAGAAAGACATGAACATCTTGGATGACAAGGGGGTGAGTACATTATCTGTAAATTTTCATTGAGTCATTCATTCAACCGAAACACTGTTGTGTTGCTCAAAGACACAAAACAGTTCTGCTGTGACTTGTTTGGAACCATTTTCATTGACGAAATTTTAATAGACTAAATCAGTCAGTGAAAGTGTGAACTCTATGTGTGCACAGTAACCTACATCTCATAGTGTATGTGTGCACTTGTTTGGTTTTTGCAATGTACCTGATAATGTCAAATCGCATATTGTTTAAACAACAATTTCAATATTATCGTAGACAATATATGTCACACATCCCCAGCTATTACTAACACATTATATCATCGTAATATTTTTAGTGAAAGACTCACCATCATCTCAGCCAAAGGTACTGTAGCGAGCAAAACCTTGTTTTCCTGTCGACTTTGGATGTCACATACAGTACCTCGTCGCTGGGAGAGATCTGCAAGCACAGGACTCAGATATTCTTCCCCTACTGTCACTTCCAGAGCCATCACTGGCTCCAAAACCTGCCCCCCAGCCAGCTTCAGAGCCTGACACAGAAAGACGACAACTCAGATGTGGCACTGTTTTGTGATTGTGATTTTGTGATTTTTTCTGCAGTGATTGCAGAAAAAAAGGCAGTGTTTGAGTACCTTGAGCATGCAGCGGGACACGCAGGCTGACACCATGGCGGCAGAAGTGCCTGGCTCCAATCTCACATGCTGGATAACCGTCTTTACACCCTGTACAGGAAAACCCAGCACAGGACCTGGAGGGACATCAGATTTATAGACTCACCTGTACTGCAATACTGTGCCAGGAAGATACGGATGTGATGAATGATTCAGGCATAATACCTTGGAGGTAGGCGCTCTGAACTCCATTTTCCACAGCTTCTCTGACATCAGCAGAGAGCTGAGTTTTCACTTCCTCCTCAAAAGTCACATCACAGGAAGTGCTAGACTCCCTCAAAGCACGGACGTCAAGCTCCACCGTAACAACATGCCTCTTGTCTCCCAGAGTACGATCTAATGTGTCTGAAAAGATCGTACAAATCATACTAGAATTTAGTAATATTTAACTAATAATATTTAAATACTGTATTATTTGATATTATACTTCATTTAACTTTACAATTTCTTTGTGTGTAGAACTACAGGATGTTTTGTTGATCTTTTAATTTACACATAAATAAAGACATTAAAACATCCTACCAACCACAAACTTTTGAACCTACACTAAAATAGGGCACATAACTGGTCATATGTGGTTTTCTTTATCATTTTATTGTTTTATGCCTATTGTTTGCCATGAACAAAGTCTAGTGTAACCATAAGCTGTATTGGAACATAAAACAGTAAAGCAGACAAACACATAACCTTTTACTGGAAAATACTTACAATGTTTCCTCACAAAGAAAGTAATATGATTTTACCTGAAGTAAACAAACATATAAAATGCAAGGGGAGAATTTGCACTAGCCTCACCTGTGGCAGTTGCTGATTGGAGGATGGTCTCTCTGTAGGCCACCTGCAAGGGTCCCAAGTGTGTTTCGATGTTATACTCTCTCTTAATACGGTCATGAATGATCTCAATGTGCAGCTCTCCCATGCCACACAGTATCGTCTGTGCATAAATAAATAAATACATTGTAGAGCATGAGAATGAGAAAGAGAGATTGGAAGAGAAGAAATTGTTGAATAAAGTCGTTTTTGCTTTCTTTGTGCAAAAAAGCATTCTTGTACTTCATAAAATTATGGTCGAACGACTGATGTCAAATGGACTATTTTATTGATGTCCTTGCTACCTTTCTGGGCCTTAAACATGGTAGTTGTGTTGCTGTCTATGCTGGGTCAGAAAGCTCTCCAATTTTATAAACTTTGAGTATGAACAATTAAATATGTATATACTACACCATCTAACAGACAAAACACTTTCAAAGAAGAAATACTTTGTAAATGACTCCATTACCTGTCCTGAATCAGGGTCTGTTCTGACTTTAAGACTGGGGTCTTCTCTCTGCAGGCAGTTGAGCGCATGCTCCAGATCTGTTGGACGAATAACGAGATTTCAATCTTTCCACTTGCTGCAGCCTACTTGGAAAATTAACTGCTGAAGACTTGTTCTCAATATTCTTACCTGCTTGTTTGGCCAGGGTAGGAGGTTCAATGGAGCAGAAGAACACAGGCTCAGGGACCTCCACCCCTGCAAGAGCCAGACTGCTGCTCTCCCTGTGCGAGCTACTCTTGCTCTCTGCTTCCTTCTCAGCCCGACGCACCGCAGCTGCTGCAGAGGCTTTGGAGGAGACGATGGTGTCGCCTGTCACCGTCTGACTCGAAACAAATAAAATGATAGAACATACTATTTTCTCAAGGTGTGTAATGGATGAGATGAAGATTCCAGTCCTATGAGCTGGCAAGAAAAAGCATTTTTGTTCTACATAAGAGTGGTACCACTAATAACAGCCATTATTTATTTATTTAAAAAACAACAACAACAACATCACGACCACTCAAATGCACAGATGCTACTAAGCTCTTTAAACAATCATGTAAAAAACATGTAGATTTTCTTTGTTCCATGAAAGATAAGTTTACCTGTTTGAGTCCTACTGTGAGCGCAATGTTTCCTGCAGACAAAGATGGGATTTCTATCTGCTGATCAGCAAAAGGCAAGAGAAGACGACTCATTCTTTCCCTGGAGCAACAAAAACATAACAGATTGTAAGTACAGACCTTAAAATAAAATAAATCCTGGGGCATAATAAAAAAAACCCCTTTTTTTTTTTTAACACCACAGTAGTTTTTTGTTGAGTAATTGTGTAATTTTCCACACAACAAATGAAAGGAAAAGTAAAAAGCTGCTGAAGTAACAAAAATTTTATGGCATTGGGCTCTTTGGGCCCTTAACTACATGCAGTTGAGGTCAAAGGTTTACATACACCATACAGAATCTCCAAAATGTTAATTATTTTACCAAAATAAGAGGGATTATGCAAAATGCATGTTATTTATTATTTAGTACTGACCTGAATAAGATAATAAGAACTTATTTTGTCTTCTGGGAAGTATCTGAAGGGCAGTACTACATGGAAAAATATGATATGTAGGCAAAATAAGAAAAATGTACACATCGTCGCCCTGTTACACCCCTCACTCTTAATGCATCATTTTTACTTCTGGAGCATCAGTGAGCATTTGAACCTTCTGTAACAGTTGTATATGAGTTCCTCAGTTGTCCTCAGTGTAAAAAAGATGGATCTCAAAATCATACAGTCCTTTGACCTCAACCGTATAAGTCGGACATCAAAAAGTATAAACCTACGTTCCGTTCCTGTTGATGTTGTACACTGCCGACTGAGCCTTCATGCTTCCAGAATAGATCCTAACAAACACGAGCGGACCCCTCTGTTTATCATGGACCACTTTGAATGCCAACGCACACAGATCATCCTTATACCAGCGCCTGGACAGACAGGAACACATATACATTTAATCATAACATGATTTATTCTCCTTTAGCAAAATGAGTTGAAGGATGGTGCACTCACACCAGGTCATGGTTCCTCTCATTGGGGGCAGGAAGGTAAGCAGTAATGGCATCAAGCAGAGGTTGAACCCCTTTATTTTTCAGAGAGCTTCCACACAACACAGGCACCCCCTTACGAGTTAATGTCACTCTTCTCACCGCCTCCTGCAACTGGATATTAAATTTCAGTTCTGTTTATTCAATATCCAAATGTAACTGAACCAAAAGAAACATGGAGGACATGTATAGAGAAACTGTATATTCTTACCTTCCCAGCAGGCACTGCATCAAAGTTTTCACTGTACTGTCCCAGCAGCAGCTCAGCAAAATCATCATCTAAATCTGCTACCTGTCCAGTTCACACAAAATATTCAGCCAAAAATTAAAATTCTGTCATTCTAAAGCTGTATGACTTTTCTTCTGTGAAACACAAAAGGAAATATTTTGAAAAATGTCTTCACATCAGTGGTCATGCATAAAAGAGAGTAAATTACAAAAGAACCGTAATTTTTTGGTATTACTTACAATACTCAAGATAATAACAAAAGGCAAATAACAATAAATGTAGCAGTGTTTAGTCTATCATTTTCAAATACATTTTTTGTTTCACCTGTTCTATTAAAGTGGTCCTGGCCTCACTTGCAGCCTGGAGCACATCTGGGTCATCTGAGGCCTGAAGGGCACTGGTCTCAAAAGCACGACCATCATATGCCAGTGAGCTCCCCTGCCACGTTATTTTCTGCCTAGTGATCAAGTCTACCAATCCGGTGAAGCTCTTCCCTGAGCCAATGGGGATCTGGAAATAATACCAAATATCCAGAATTAATCTTTTCATTGGTAACTCCAGTTGGTTGCTATGTTTAAAAAGGTTACCTGAAGGAGAACAGGGTTGGCCTTAAGTTTAGTCTTTATGCTGTCTATAGAGTAACTCAGGCTAGGAGAAATGAGAGTGAGATTTAACCTTAGTAAACTGCAGTCATTCATTCAGATCAATAGCACATGCTTTCTCAGACAAAAAACAGTCATAAGTTGCATGGGTATATTTGTAGCAAATACAAAAAATACATTGTATAGGTCAAAATTTTTCTTTTATGCCAAAAATCATTAGGATATTAGGTAAAGATCATGTCCCATGAAGATATTTTGTAAATTTCCTACTGTAAATATATCAAAACTTAATTTTTGGTTGGTAATATGCATTGCTAAGAACTTCATTTGGACAACTTTAAAGCTGATTTTCTCAATATTTTAAATTTTTTGCACCATCACATTCCAGATTTTCAAATAGTTGTATCCTGTCCTATCCTTAAAAAAACATACATCAATGGAAAGCTTATTTTATTCAGCTTTCAGATGTTGTATAAATCTTAATTTCAAAAGAATGTACCCTTACGACTGTTTTTGTGGTCCAGGGTAACATATTTTAACAGATTCTCTAAATTTAATTGTAAAAAAAAAAAAAAAAGATTATGTGTATAACCTAGCTGCAGGCTTGTCCATCTTGTTTAGGAAACACACACATGGGATTTTATGTTTTTCTGCCTGACGCCACACAGTCATGGTTTGAGCCTGAAATCCACATCAAACACACACACACACAAAATAAATAAATACATTCTTTACAGAAAACTTATAGCCTTTATTAATTATTAATTCAAACACATCCTCAAAATACATTAAAATACATAATAATCTATTTATATTATGTCTGCCAAACCTCTACTCCAGCAGAAGCATCAAATACAGCTACCGCTCCATCCAACACTCGTAACGCTCTCTCAACCTCCAGAGTAAAATCAACGTGACCTGAGAAAAGGAAGATAATTCATTATAATTGTATATAAATACGTATGAAAGAAATGAATTATCTTTTCCCATTGAATACATCACTATAGGTGTGAATGAGTGACACACGTGTACCTGGCGTGTCTATGAGGTTAATCCTGTGATCCTTCCAATCAAAGGTAACAGCAGCTGACTGGATGGTGATTCCTCTCTCCCTCTCCTGAGCCATGTAATCAGTTACAGTGTCGCCGTCATCCACATCTAAACAAGACCAATCACAAAGAAACTTATAAAACAAATACACATTTATTAAAGAATGTAAATTAAGCTGCTCAAATGTGCCATTTTATTATCATTTATCTACTATGATTGTATTATTATTTTAAATCACTTTTTTAAAATATATTTTTCTCAGTTTTCAATTTAATTCAAATTTAACCCTTTAACTGTCACCCCCATTTTTTTTAAATAGGCATGAAAGTGCACTATCCGAACTTAAATTATTGTAATTCATGAACACATTGAAATACAGATCTAAGGTTGGTCTCTTTTCAAAGAAGACAGTCAGCACATTATGCCAGAAGTGGAATTTTTTCAAAAAAAAAAAAAAAAAAAAAAAAAAAAATATATATATATATATATATATATATATATATATATATTAATAAGTTATAGAAGTTTAAATTTACTAAAAAGAAAATGCACTGTACCATTTTTATTTTATTTTATATAAAATACATATTTTACATAACAGGTTTTACCCTAAATTTGATATCAAATTGAAGCCTTATGTCTAAATAAGTTACGTTCCAAATTTGAAGTTGATTTGAAAAAAATTGAGGTTCCTGTAAAGTTTGTTTGGGGCGTTATACCACAAACAGCCACCGTGTGCCATACAAACTCTACTGAATTTTTTAAAATGCATTTTTCTGTCACAAACGTCTAAATTTCTCTGTCAATTTTACTTTACTTTATCACAAAATAACCACCAAATATGAAATCCTGAGACTCAGACCTTTCCAATGACATGTTTTTTGTCAAGATTATAAAAAGTTTGGATTCTAAAAGACCATAATGCATTTTGTAATATGACACTTGACACCGCTGCTAAGGGGGAGGAGACCGCCAAAAGATTTCACAGTACCATTTCCATGGTAACGCAATGCCTGATTTCAAAATTCATAGGATGATTCTTGGGCTTCTAAGCTTTCAAACGATACATAATTTATGATGATTACTAAAATATTTGATAGAGAAAAAGGACAATGAAAAAAAGAGCGCCAAGCGTCCCACAGGTGGGACGGTGACAGTAAAGGGTTAAGTAATTGCGTCAGTTTCATTATATTTTTAAATATTTCTATTTAGCATTTTTTTTTAAATATCAGAATAAGTTTTTTAGTACTGCAATTTATTTCATTTTAGTTATTTTCCAAGGATATATTTTTAATTTTTTGTTTACGTTTTTTAAATAAACATTTTTGTCTAAAACGTATTTAATATTACTTATTTATTTTATAATGCTATATTATAATTTAATATAATAGTATTAAATACTTGTATTAATAATATTATCATAATAATAAAATAAAATAATAATAAAATAATTCAACTTTATTCCAGTTAATGATAATAAGATATTCTTCATCTACTTTCTTTCTTAATGTCACCTCACCTCCGAGAGCCCGTGTGTAGCCAGAGTAGTACAGCATTCTCTCTGTCGTGGTAGTCTTCCCTGCATCTATATGTGCCATGATGCCTATGTTACGAATTCTGACCAAGAACATAATACAAACATTTGGAGTTAATAGACCATCATTCTATACTCTTATATTCAAAAGAAAATTGTGAAAAAAAGGATCACAAAAAAAAAACAAAAAACAAAAACATTAATAACAAATATAACACTGTAACTGTGGCAGCATTTTAAATAGGCTGTCATATCTTACTTTGAGATGTCAGGGTTGACCACTGCTCTAGGTGATTTCACCTCATCTGAAGAAACAAAAAAAAGCTGTGAACAGTAAGACACTAGTCTAAAACTACAAAATATGTAGAACTTTCTAATTATCCACTACTGTCCTTTACCTCGATAAAAGCTGTAATTTCTATTCCAAGTCACTCTGCATCGGCATGTCTGTGAGGATCTGGTCATCAGGTGTCTGATGCTCTGAAAGGGAATAAATGATGCCATGCTTACTGAGTTCTGTTTATCACAGTTCGATCACACACAGGTGAACCACTTCATCACTAGTAACAGATAATGGTGTAAAAGACTAATACAAATGTTTGAGATGTACTTAAATGGTTTCAGAATCTGCTTTAAACAAGGCTTTACTGTAGTACTCATGATATCTTGGTGGAAAGTATTGTTGTAAACATAGTAAATTACACATACCTGTACGTCTGCTACATTTAAGACAAACAATCAACAACACAAACTTACCCCTCGGAGAATGGGGGACGTTGCACTTAAATGCATTTTTGAGGCGGAATGTCTGATTAAAGAGTTAAAGCTTCAGTTGTACAATAACGTTACGACACATGACTGCTGCGCTTGTTCAAAGTCACGTTAAGATCAGACTGGACATTTAAGTCATCGTAACGCTTGGACGTAGGGGGCAAATCTCACTGACGACACGGTAAAGGTAAAATACATCTAAAGCAAACTCGTATCGTTTTCTTTTCCTACTGACAGCAAGTTAAATACAGTTAACTGGCAGTTGTCAAACGCTTTTTACAATCATTCCAGTCGGTGACAGTGTTTGAACGCACACGTTTTGGTGCATCTGTAAATAAGTCCGTCAGAAACATGAATGAACGGTAAGATGTTCCACAGCCAACACACCGAATAAACATTGATCATGAAGTTACTACATTTACTACACACTACATTTATTTAAAATACTTAATATATAAACATTTTTCTCAATTATATAAAAGTTTAGCTACGCCGATATACTTTATATGTATTTACAAGAAATAAGACTAATACCGAGAGGTGATTGCTACAGTTAATGTTAATACAGATGTGATCCCTATTGAAAAAAAAAAAAAAACAGCATATGCTGGTTAGGTAGGTTTAGATGCTGGGATGCTGGTTTTAGCTGGTCGTTAGCTGATTTATGCTGGTCCTTTGCTGGTTTATGCTGGCTCTTTGCTGGTCCTGGACCAGCACATGACCAGCTAAGGACCAGCATAGCAGGGTGGGGGTCAATTCAGGAATGAACTCAACAATTCCAATTCAAAGAAGGAAATAGAATTGGAATTGGAATTCAACAACAATTACAGGAAACAGAGTTGGAATTGAATTGGAATTACAGGAAGTGGAATTCAGTTCAGGGAAATTCCACTAAATTCCGTTTATTGCTGTTTCTGAGCATTTATTTGTGATTGCATTTAGAGACATACATTTGAACTTTATGATGCTTTACAAATACAAATACAAGTAATTTATGAAATAGAGTTGATCAAATGCAAGTAAATAAAAATGAGAACTGTACATTATGAATTATTAATTGAATGACAGTGGTGATAAGTTTCTGGATGTACTATACATTCAATACATGATTACCACATATATATATATATATATATATATATATATATATATATATATATATATATATATATATATATATATATGTCTCAACTCAAAAAAAAAAAAAAGAGTCATGTTCATTCATGTATTTCATTCACTTTTTATTGCATCGAATTATCATCATTTCCTGAAATTTGGCATCGCTAAGATTGCATCTCTCAGGCCTAAATATCTCAGGTGGAATTTAGTGGACTTTATTTGATTTCAATTCTGTTTCCTGACATTCCAATTCAGTTCCAATTCCATTTCCTGTCAGCTGCATGCAATTCCAATTCCAATTCCATTCCAGGAAGTGAATTGGAATTTACCATTCATTCTCAATTCAATTCATGAATGGCCCCAACCCTGCAGCATAGACCAGCAAAGGACCAGCATAAACCAGCATCAAAACCTACCTAACCAGCATATGCTGTTTTTTTTCAATATCTGCGAATGTTTTTAAAGTTTGCTGTGAAAATTAGTTTGTTTATTTCTTTGGTTAAGGTGTGGGTTCATTTGACGTCATTTGTGAACGCTTAGAAATGACATGCTGTGCTTTACTATTTTACCCCAGTAGAGGGAAACACAGTCCATCATGACGACACTCACACAAACCTTTGCAACTGACTAGCAATACTACAGCACACAGAACTAATCATTTCATATAAAATTGCTGGTAATGCGGAACTTTTTAATCAGCTCTAACTCTGTTATTTTATTACAAAGGTCGTGTTACAAGAGATGTTTGGTACATTTCCTTTTTTGTGTCGATACGTCCCTCAGGCAGAATGGGGAACAGAAAGAACAGCAAATTACAGTCGACAGAGATAGAGTGACATGTAGACCTGCTGTTTAACTGTGTGGAGGAGGTAAAAAATACTGTCTTTAAGCGTCACATATATAGATAAGCTGTATAAAGAATAGAATTGTGGGTGAGAATTGTTGCCACTTCTATATTGTAACCTGTAATGCAGAAGTTTAATGAGGAAGTGAACCGGACCACTGAGTTTACACTTATGAAAAGGTCCTCTTTACTATCATTATTTTGGAAAAGCCCCAAAATAACTTCTGTTTTTCAATGGTTTTCAAACGTTAACAAAAAGTTAAGTGGTTTACAAAACCTTGTTTTGTGAGCAAAAAGATAAATACATGTTTGAGTTCCTTTTTTGTTATATAATTGAAGAGGTTTTCTTTCTCATCTCGCAAGCTTACATTGTTTGAAAAATCACCTGACCTACATACAGCATAAAACAGGGTGGTACAAACAACCACTAGATGTAATATCTTCTTCTGACCATTATCATAACCACAATCATAGCATTTTTTTTTTTTTTTTAAACACGTGGTTGACTTCACATGGTAGTTTCACATGAGATATTTATGTGTGTACATGTGGGTTATCATAGCTTCCGTTCTATCATAAATTAATGTGGTTTCCATTTTGACTGCATTAACTTTATAGACTACACAGCAAGACAGCTGAAACCATATTAGAGACTAATTTTGTGCTGGACTAAATTAATGACTTATTTTACATTAGAAATCCAAGTAAACATTTACTTACCTAAAGGGTGATGAAAGACTTCTATTGTTTACATAAAGGTTTTTAATTATTAATAAACTACACTGCCATACAATGTTTGGGGTCAGAAAGATTTATTATTATTATTATTTTTTTTTATTTTTGTATTACAATTTAAAATTATTTCATTTTAATATATTTTAACACAATTTTGCAGCTGTCTTCACTGTCACATGATCCGTCAGAAATCATTCTCATATGCTGATTTGGTGCTCAAGCAACATTTATCAATGTCGAAAATAGCTGTGCTGCTGTCATGATACATTTTTATGATTCTGTAATGAATAGAAAGCTCAAAATAACATCATAAATATCTTTACTGTCACTTCTGATTGAGTCCTTGCTGAATAAAAGTATTATTTCTTTAAAATAAAATCTGACCCCACAATTACCTAATCTCAAATTAAAACTGCTTTTTCAGTATTATGAAAGAATGTAAGAGCAAACCTACTTTTACAAATTAGGACATTCCTCAATTTCCCAAACTGGGGTTTTGTCACATTTTGCAAAATTCTGGGTGACAGAAAGTACACATGCAAGTAAACACACAGTCAGAAACATAAAGAAAAGAGCTCCACTATTAGTTAAGGTGTAACAGTAGGGTATTTACTTCCTTTGGTGTTTGCCAAAAAAGAAAAAAAAAAAAAAGCAGTTTACAAATGCCTCTGCTAATTAATATGCGGACAGAAAACTATTAATAATTCTAACAATGCATTAAAAATAATTTCTAATAAATAGCAATACAGTGCAGCCCTCAGTTCACACTTCACTGATTTAAAAAGGAAAATAAAAGCATGTCATTGAGATAAACTTGAACAGAGGCACAGAACTGAAACCCATAAAACATGACATATTACAGAATCAAATAAAAGTTGCTTTGTTTGCAGATTAAGTCTGAAATGGAAGTGAAAGCCACACCTGCTACTGCTGCCTGACGGCATGCCATCATCTTAAGCTTAAAAAAAAAAAAAAAGGTTCTTGAGATCACTTTTTTTTCCTTACATAGCACATTTTACAAAAAGAAATCTTGATGAGGCCAGTCGGAAAATAAAAGGACGAAAGCACTACTGGAATATTTGCATCAGAGCTGCACAACATGGGTTAAAACATGACAAGATTTCCAAGGACTCCACCACGCGACGACATTCTTGGAATGTCTCAAAATACGACTCAACAGAATATAAATTCCAAGCACACGCGCACGCACAAAATCTGTTTCAAAGATGCTTCACTCAATCTTCACTCAAAACTTCTGCTACATCAAACTGAGTGAGGCACTTGGAAAGAGCGGTTTTAAACTAATCAGCTCTAGTGACTAAAACCAACCCTGCTGCGCATCTAAAACGCGACAATCAGCGATCTTTCCTACAACATCATTCCCAGTTTAAGCAGGAGAATTTATAAAAGCATATCCTAAAATTGTGGTTCAAAGCATATCTGCACAATATGTGTGTACTTGACAGTTAATGTGCTTATACAATACAGAAATGTTACAGATTACAGTCATTTGGACGCAGACAAGCAGGTTAAAAAGAAGCAGAGTCTAAACGCTGGAAAGTGAAAAAAGGATGAGCAAGGAAAGTTTGAGGAATTAATGGTCGTCCCTTTTAATGCCTTCTCCCTCACTCAAATCCCAGCGTTCTCACTCCCCGCGCCTTCCTGTACAGAAATGTTACAAAGGAAATCCTGCATTTAGAAGCAGAACAAGCTAAATGAAAAGCTTTTTCATGGCTGAGCACTAACTGAATCTTAAAAGAGCCTCACGCACATCTACAATGTCACACTATAGGACACGGCGTTAGCATAAGCTAAAGAACGCTTCAAGCGAATACGACTCAACTGGCAAACACGAACATATTGAAATGAAAATATAAAATGATCACACATTATCGGGGAAGACGAAAAATCTTAATTCTCAATCTTAATTCTTCAAATTTGCCTTGCAAGCTAAAATTGTGTCATCCCGTACACCCTATACTTAGTACACTTGCAGTGTTACACACTAAACTTCACTAGTACTTCACCCACAGGATTTGTGCTTGTAAACACTATTCGAAAACACCTTTTTTCATATAAATATATACATTTGTTTACTTATAAAAAGCTACTTTGCGTTTCGACTTCTTCACAGCAAATATATAGACATCTTTCACTTTTTTTCGTCATTTTGTCTGTCTATGAACTAAGATTTTTCCCTGGATCTTGGCAAAAAGATTCTAGGTAAGGCTATTGAAACCTAGCCCCTAATGTTAAATGGGCGGGATTTGCGAATGCAGGGATGCCAGTCAAATCCATCTCCACTGGTCTATGGCAGGCTGGTGATGTCACGCTTAGGTGGGGGTCCATCGGGTTTACAGCTGGTCCCGTTAGCTTTGTCTTCAAACATCATAACCCTGTATGAGAGAAGAGAGAACATTCATTAAGTCATTAGTAAAAAGCTAATTTAATTTCAACCATCAAATCGAAAATATTCCACAACCGGGGTGCAGACATGTATTATATGCACACTTTTTTTAATGAGTTTAAAAAAGAAAAATGAACCACCTAAAAGTAATTAGAACTGATTTACAGTGAAAGAAAAAAAAAAAAAAAAACTTAAAGCTGCAAGCAGCGTTGAAAATGCATTTAAAATGGTAAATATAGAAGAAATATGTCAGTCATTTATATGTGCCAAACATCCTGCTGCCAGCTGGTGGCGCTATGACTATAACTGGATATTGGCATGTAGATGACTTTAGTCCAGGACTTTGGTCAAACATATGAAGTTTGGGGCAGATTGAACATGGTATGTTTGAGTTAGTGTATAACATGACATATCCTGTTGCCAACAGGTGGCGCTATGATTATAACTGAATATTGCCCTTTAAATGTGTTCAGGCCAGGACTCAGCGACGTTTGGGGCAGATCAGACATTGCATGGCTGAGTTATAACAACTTTCTTGTACATGGTGAAACGTTGAACTTTGTCAGGCTGCCAGGGACACGCCCTTTCTCAAGATTTTTGTTTTTGCGACTAACATCGAAAAAGTCCTTTAGATTAGACTGACCAAATATAATACTGATGTCATTACATCTCTATGAGGAGTTTGTTACCGTGTAAAACATGCCACTTCCTGTTGCCAGCAGGTGGCGTGATGGCTACTGAATATGGTCATGCACATGTATTCAGGACAGGACTCTTATCAAACATGCAAATTTTGATGCAGATCGGACATTGTAGGCCTGAATTATAAAAACTTCCTGCTTCATGGCGAAACATCAAAGTTTGTCAGGTCGCCATGGACGCTAGAGCTGAAGATCTTTGCCCGAACCCGACGGGACCCGACGGGTTTGGGCTTAATTTATATAATTTTACATGGGCTCGGGCAGGGCGGTAAATGAGCGATCATGTGATGCGTTTCGATTAGCGCGAGAAAGATGCAAAAATTGATGTTGAGGAGGTGAAAAGGAGGCTTGCCTCTGGCGATTACGTTTTGGCAAAATTTACAAAACTTGCAAAATTAGCCAGATCAGTACTATGCATCCTGGCCAGTAGTAGCAGCAGTGAAAGGGTGTTCAGCACTGCTGGACGCACCATCAGTGAGCGCAGGACCGCGCTGAAGCCATCTACCGTGCATTCAATAAATTTCCTCCACAAAAACATGTCTAATCCTGTTGAGTAAAGGTTTTTCAAATTATAACTAAATATTAATTGCATAATGCATAATGTAGACAGAGTATATAGGCTAATGTTGCCATTATTCTTTTATTAAATTTTAGCTGCTATTCACCGTCGCGTTGAGGCCGGATCGTAGAGAGAAGTAGCGAAGCAAATGCCGCGGAGCCTTTATCTTAATTTCGTTATTGCCAAATACCCATCTTAATTTAGAATTCATCTTAATTTAATTTGTTAAGAAGGACTCATTTTTATTGGCGTGTTGGCCTAGTGTATGCCTAGGCCTATTTAGAGTGCTGAGATGTTACAATGTTACAGAGGACTTATTTTATTTATTTGTTCCAACTTCCAAGTGGCCTATAGCCTAAGTTAGTCATGAATAAATTATGTTAAAACATGTATAAATGACTCATTCTTGACAAAAGGCAAAAGAGCTGTGTGTTTGCACACATTTGAATAATGTCGGGCTGTAAACGGGTTCAGGCTTTTAAAAAGCTGTCAATCAAAATGTACTTGTCGGGCTCGGGCCGAATTCTGTCGGGCTCTGGCACTGTAGGGCCTAACTTTTAAGGCCCGATTACAGCTCTAACGGACACGCCCTTCAACAAAAATGCAAGATCTTCACAATTTAACGTCACAAAGTGCTTTAGATTACATTGACCAAATTTGGTGTTGATCTGTTTAAATCTCTATGAGGAGTTTGTTAAAATACAAAGCTATGTGAAACATAGCTCAAAAGGGCACTTTGTTGAAATTTTATAGGTGGCGCAATTGAGCCATTTTGCCACACACACTTCTGAAAGCCACATCAGATGTAAATTTTCACCATTTTTGGCGTGTGCAAAGTTTCATGAATTTTCGAGCATGTTTAGGCCCTCAAAAATGTGATTCAATTCGGAGAAGAAGAAGAAACAGGGCTCAGGCCCTAAAAATTAGAAACATGTATGATAAACAATTTAAACCGTATTAGCTTTGCAAGCATTTTTATGACTAAGTTTAATCTTCTAATACAAGGAAATCAATTGTGATACAGATAAAATATTTATATTATAATTTTATTATATATAATAGCATATAAATATATTTATCAGAGGTCAACTTCAAGTTGGTTCTTCAAGATAAGGCTTCTATGTCCAAATATAGGTATTTAAGAACACAGGGAGTTAAAAATGTTGTGGTGTCCACTCAGTGTCCAGCACCGGCTATAAGCAATCCCAGCTTCCTACTGTGTAGATTAGTAGAAAGAGCTAGAGAACATAAGCGTCCTGTAAGCGACAAGTAAAAAAGAAACTGGACCAGCTTGTAAAACCTCAAAAGCTGGATCAGATAAAATGCTGGTGTTTTGGAGTTCTGAGATAAAAAAAGAGAACACTGATGGTGCAGAACTGCTGAGTGATCTATTCAGACCATGTGACGTTCTGTTTCAGGTAAACCTTGACAAATCTCTAATAAGCCCTTAACAAGCCCTAAAGGCCTTTTGACACCAAAGACAATAACTATAAAGATAATGATAAAGATGCAGTTCTAAAAATCATTCTATAATTCTAAAAATCAAATAGCAGAGTCCAAACCATAGCTGTAAAGACATAGGCACAGAGAAACAACATCGTTGAAATCACTGTGAACAGGCCTTAACTCACTGAACAGCTAGTCAAATATCACCCATTCACAATCTGTAGAACACAGGCAGATGAAGATACACATCTCTGCAAACTAATAATAAATCAGTATATGTCTGCATAATAATTCTGACACTGCCTGTTATTAAAGACAACCAACACAGGATCAAATTAAACAATCTCCATCTGCAGCATCACAGCCAAGAACCACACATTTAGCGATTTGTGCTTATGATTAGTTGTTTACCGAAGCAAACCACCACACAAATTTAGCACGAAACATGAACGATAAAGTTACGCAATGAAATCATACCACAAATTGTGCAATTACTTTTGAAAATGGTCAGACAAACCAGCTTCTGCCTGGTGTACTATAAAATGGATGAAAAAAAAATTCATAACATTTCATACAGGCTCCCACTGTGTTTTCCTAGTCTCAGACCGTTGGCTGAATATCTCATGCAAATGGTGCTTTAAATTGGAAACACTTCAAGAGTTTCAAAGTCCTTATCTGACTGGTTGAATTCTATAGAATTTTCAGGAGAGGTGTGTTGCGTTCTCTAACATTGCGTCTTGAAACAAAGATGCCATGATGCCAAACCCTCCTCATAATTTTTGCAACAGTGATAATGAGCGCTTGTTAAGATCAACAAAATGCTGGATTTCCAAAAATATGTGAAATATGTAAAGTTTGCGGCATAGACTCTTTAAAATGTGTCCAAGAGTTTTACATACCGGTCTATTATTTTAGGGATGTTTCCACGCCCCTAAATTGGTCATTGGTTGCTGTACCTCAGTCATATTGGGCAGGCCTTGGCCATTCAAAGCAGCCAAGGTTCCCAGACCTTCTGCCGTCAGTCTGAAGGTCTGGCTATGCGAAACTAGTGTTTTCCCAACTGTACAATTCTACTAATCATTGCCCGTGTTCTTTACTATGTCTTCTCTCGTTACCACAATCTTATCTGGTCTGTTTCACTCTGCCACGGGTGTTTACTTACAGAGTGATCCAACATAAAGTATGACACCTCCAATGGCTGTTCAACCATTATGTTCTACAATGTCAAATATGAGCACTTTGTGTGTGAGAGACTTCAAAACCCCAGTCTGTGTGTCCACTCAAAAGCCTTGTGAAAAATGGTTTAAGATGTTTTCAATGAATCATGAAACTTGGCACAAACTAGTGTTTGTCACAAACAACCCAATTTTCTGTTCCAAACTACAGCCATGTTTTTTGCAAAAAAGGAAAAGAAAAAAAGGAAGTTGAAGGTTTTGTTTATCGCTTGCACCGAGACTAGGGAGGTGTTTGGTGGTACCAGTGCCAACTTGGACAACATCCACACTTGTGTCATTGAGAGCCATAATTAGGGAATAACTGTATTTCCTACCCCACCCAAGAAAATGTGGTGTTATGTCATTGTATATATACACAAGTGTGTATATATAGAACCGGATCATTAAAAATGTAATGACACCATTTCATTATTTATTTTAAAAGTTTAAAAGGCTTATTCATTAATGAAAGAACACAATGTACAAAAAAGTCACAAAATATCAATTTTGCTAACTTAAATGCCTGACCTACACTACCAGTCAAACGCTTTTGAACAGTACGATTTTCAAAGTTTTTTTTTTAAAGAAGTTTCTTCTGCTCATCAAGCCTCCATTTATTTGATCCAAAGTACAGCAAAACAGTTAAATTTTGAAACATTTTTACCATTTAAAATAACTCTTTTCTATTTGAATATATTTTAAAATGTAATTTATTCTTGTGATTTCAAAACTGAGTTTTTAGCATCATTACTCCAGTCACATGATTATTCATCTTGCTGCTCAAAAACATTTACTATTATTATTATTATCATCATCATGTTAAAAACAGCTAAGTAGATTTTTTTTCAGGTTTCTTTGATAAATAGAAAGTTCAGAAGAACAGCATTTATTTGAAATAGAAATGTTTTGTAACATTATAAATGTCTCTATCATCACTTGCTAAATAAAATTATTAATTTCTATAATTTCTTTTCCAAAAAGGTTTTACTGACTCCAAGCTTTTGAATACTATAGTGTATGTTACAAAAGCTTTTGATTTCAGATAAATTCTGATCTTTGGATTTTTCTATTCATCGAAGAATCCTGAAAAAATGTACTCAACTGTTTTAAATATTGATAATAATAATAAATGTTTCTTGAACAGCAAGAATTATTAGAATGATTTCTGAAGGATCAGACTTGAGTACAGGAATAAATTACATTTTAAAATATATTCAAATAGAAAGCAATTATTTTAAATAGTAAAATTATTTTACAATATTATTGCTTTTGCTGTATTGAATCACATAAATGCAGGCTTAGTGAGCAAAAGAATATTCTTTAAAAAAAACATTGTTTCGTAACTTTTGACTGGTAGTGTAGATAATGTGTTGAATAGTTCAGGCAGCATGAAACATAGAACAGTTTTTTTTTGTTTGTCTGTCACAAGACCAATAAATATTGCACATTTTGCAATATTAACAACTGACAGCCCCAGTTTCATATTATCAGTCACACAAGGCTGTTTATTTAATGACTTAGTATTGATTTAGTATTGATCCTGAGGTACCAGAGGCTTATACTGTACCAAAGCCAAATTTCTGGTATTGATCCAACCCCTAGTGTCTCATGGTGATGACATCACCTGTCACAGCAGATCCCGCACCCACTGAGAGATAATGGCACAGATATGCTGATCCTGCACTGGATGTGCTGACGAGATTAAACACACGCCGACATATCTAAAAATAGCTGGACAGAGTCAAAGTACCCAGCAGCAGGAAATAGCCCAACAATTCTACATAATGCCATTTGCCAGTATTAAAAACAAGATGTGGAACATGCATGAATGATCACAGAAACATGTTTAAACACACACACACACACACACACACTTACAGTTTGAGAACAGCTGATCGCTTGCCCAGCATCATTTTTACAAAGTCCCTGTAGTTGATGGTGTCGCTGCTACCTCCCGTCACCTCTGAGATCATTTTCTTCATCTCCAGATGAGTCTTTGGCACACCCAACTTCTCCATCATTCGCTTCAAACCCATCATGTCTGCAACGGGAACACAAGCAAATGACTACAAACAGACTCAATGAACTAGTCAATTAATAAGTTCAGAATTGTTAAATATCTGGCATTAAACTTGTTGAAGGACTGCATAGTCTATGTACAAACACAGACAGATATGTTTGGCTGTTAAGTTGTGTTTTAAGTCATGGATCAAGTTAAAAATAGTCTAAATGTGTCAAGACCCCTCCTTTTTGTGTGAGAGTCCCCTAAGAAAGGGTCTGATTTGGTGACAATGACATAAAAATTGGCCTAATTAATACAGGGTTTACTTAAAATGATTAGTTTGGCACAATCATAATGTTCACAGAAATGCATTTAAACAACGTGAAAGCAAACTAAATGTGCTAACATTCTGAAGATGACACCACATATCTGTCATTTGTGCTGTGAACTACAACATCAAGCATACTACCATAAAGTAGCGCTACACAGAGGTGTCAGTGTTCATCTGCCCACATCATTTGCATTGGTGGAATGATTTTCTCCTCGCTGTGCATTCAATTTTTGTGTCCCACATTATACAGTACGCCTCTCTGTCATAAAAAACATATTTGCTATCACAAACTACACATTTGTACAAGTATCCCAATGAATCAGCCTCTGAAGTGCCCTTAGTTATGAGACACACGCTTCAGCTGTTTGTATTTACAAATTAGGAATAAAGGCCTATGCCTCTTTGCCCCAACATCTTGTGTGGGCAAGCCTTCCATTTGCATAAAATTCCACATTATGCATTTTTGAACGAAACAGAATTGGAATATAGTACACGATTTCAACTTGTCTATCATGATTTGATTGCACTGATGGTAAATATAGTAATAGATTATTATTAGTAGTAGTATTATTATTGTTATAATATCTGTAATATTATTAATGTTATTTATCTTCATCTGCATTTACGCCAGCATTTTCAGTTTTCAGTCGAAGGGCAACAAGAAAAGCGATGCAAGTCTTCACTGCTTTCCTAGTGATAAGAAGAGGAGAAAAGAATCCTGTGGACGAATAAAACATCCTAAAGACCCGCGTCTTTGTTCTCTCCACTTTATCCCTGAGCCTTTGAGGGTTTTAGTCAACCACATCTACTAAAAGAGCTCACAAACGGCAGAGACAAGAAACGCTAGATGCCATATTGGCAGGATGTAAAAACGTTGACACTTGTCATGACGCCGCAGGCACTGAAGGAGTTACTCAACGTGAAATTTCACTCGTTATCTGGGGGTGTTTAGTCTCCTTGTGGGGAAAAAAAAAAAAGGTACGGCATTTTCTATGCTTATATCAGTGTTGCCATTGCTATTTTAACACTGTTCACGTCTGTGCGTTGAAGCGACCCCACAAGTAATATTTATCCACTGGAATGTGAATTTTACCAGGGGTACCCCATAATCTAAAATATGTATACAACAATGTGGATTTTTTTAAATAACGTAAATCTTTAATGAGTTTTCTACTACATATTTCAGTAAGAGACATCATTTACATTATATTAAGCCACACGTCTTAACACCTGGGGTTCCCTTTAAGATTCTCTTGAAACTAGGGCCGGATATCGTTCAAAAACACCAACATCCTCATCATCCGCCCGTAGCTGCTTCCGGGTACGACCAGCCAGCGCAAGCTAGATTGAAGTGATTATTACATTTTAAATATGGATATTTTTCTTACAAAAACTCATTGATTTGCTACAGGAAGCCTTTATTCACCCCCCGGAGCAATGTGAGGTACTTTTTATTATGAAAGGATGCACTTTATTCAGGGTTCCCACACCTTGGTTAACTTCAAATTCAAGAAACATTCAAGGACTTTCCAGGTCCAATAACCTCAAATTCAAGGACTTATTATGGGAAAACATTTCACGTGAGAGCAAGGTTACATCGTGTTACCTTATAAGATACATTGTTACAGTTTTCATGTGTCAAACACAACTATGCAAAAAAGCCTCTTTTTTTGTTTTTTGCATTTATTTTTGCCCATATGACAGAGATATGATATTCTATTAGTCGTATTTCTGTTCTGCATAAAACCAAAGAATATTTGGTACATCCTATCCTGTATTCTAAAATGATCTGACATTAACTTTTGCATGGGTTGTATTGAAAAGAGCTTAGGCTCATGTAACGATAAGTTAACATAACGTGTAAAAGCGTGGAACTAATGTGAAATCAAGCAAGCTAATGTTGGTGAAATAATACATTAGCCGACTGGAGAGAATAATATGGTATTTTTTTCCAGAAAAGGACCTGTATATATGTTTTTTATTTTCAAACACTTTTCAGGGCCTTGACATTTTTTTTTCAGATTCACAAACTTTCAAGGATTTCAAGGACCCGTGGGAACCCTGTTTATTGGACTTGTTTTGGACTGATGAAGAGAAACACCCACCCATGCAATGATAAAGCTTTGAAATGGCAGGATCATTTTTAATATAACTCTGATTTGATTCGTCTAAAAGAAGGAAGTCACATACACCTAGGATGTCTCGATGGTGAGTTAATTATGCGCTAATTTTCATTTTTGGGTGAAGTAACCCTTTAAGCCACACAAGTCATAATTCCCAGGGTTCCCTTTAAGATTCTTTTGAAACTAGGGCTGGGTATCGTTAAAAAAAAGTATCATTGAAAGTATCAAAATTTGGTACCAAACAACAAGACATTTTTCAATATTTGATGGTATCAAGGCAATTCTGTCTGTGCCTAAAAAGCTTGATACCCAGCCCTACTTGAAACTGGTGCTCAATTTTATGTCATGTAGTCTTTGACAATTAAACTGTTGAATAAATGAAACTACAATGCTAGTTTTAGTTTTTTTCCCCCACAGCAACTTAAATCTTTTAGAGCAGTGGTTCTCTCTAGGGGCCTCAGCAAATTTCCAGGGGGTCCTTGAGATGACTTGAAATGATTTAACATAGGGGCAAAAAAAAAAGGTGACAAGACATTAGGGATGCAACAATACAGTTAGTCCACGGTTCAATACGTACCTCGGTTTTTAACGACGGTTTTCGGTTCAGTTCGGTTTTGATAGCTTGCCACAGAGTGTTTTTTTTTTTTTGCATCTAATTAACAACAAAATACTTCTGTAAACCTCTGTACACTGGAAAAAGCATGGATTATTAATATTAATATTGTCTGCTTAATATTATTTTGAGAGAGGTATTATTTTTCCGATTTTTACGCAAAATAGGATAGGTTTCATTCATACTGGATGCCAGAGGGCGCCCTCGAGCAGAAAATTCACATATGTGTCAAAGAAGTAGCACTGATTACGTTCCGTTCCAGCTTCTCTAATGTGGATAAAGGCATAACGTTAAACATTTTGAATGATGAAATGTAAGGACAATAAACACTCGTCTGCAATAATATATGGTTTATTTGTGTTCTTCAAGCCATCTTGGGTATTTGCATAATGATTTTCATAATGATATTTGTAAGTCATAATCAACATACAGTGTAGAATATATTGTCTGCCTCATTCTGTGATAAGAAGCCACATCAGATCACAAAAGGAAGTAATTTCAAACACTCGACTGATGCTGTGACGTAAAAATAAGTTATGCGTGTTTTGCTTTTTCAAATACAAGCAGGGAAGCGTTTCCTCATCTCAGAACGTAAAATCATGGGCACACACAGCAAATTTTGAGAGAAATAAAACAAGGAAATTATTTAAATACAAAACCGAAAAACTGCAATTCACAAGCGCGTATTGAACCGGGGATGTCGTACCAAATGGTTCAATATTATATTGAGTATTGTGACATCCCTACAAGATATATCTCTTTTTTTTAAAATTACCCCAACAGCCACCCCTCAAAAATTACAATTCATTAATTCTTAATTTTTTTTTTTATTTGCAATTTTTTTTAAATCTCCATGTCCAATCATGAGTCACTTCTACTCTTTCTACAGCACATGACAGTGACCTTTAAGTTGGTTACAGGTGAGTTCTCACGTTTCCCATCTGTCAAGTGTGGTATCACCTACACAGTGAGCATGACAAAAGAGCCATTCCCCAATAACACCCCAAGTCTTAACTACATATGCACAAAAACGTACTTACCGATCTCCCCCTGATCGTTCAGGTCAAACTCAGCATATTTATCTGTGAATTGAAAAAAAAAAAAACAAGTGATATTTTAAATAATCCAACAAGAACAATTGAAACAATTCACACACAACTGCCAGCAACATCTGACAGTGGCAGCATCTAGAGGTCAGGCATGTGACAGCTGCGGTTCAGAGGAAAACAACAGAAAGGACATTTGGAAAATCCAGCATTCTCAGCGCTTTTATCAGAAATTAGGCCTTTTTCACAAAGGATGGCTGGCTATATCTGTAAATGAGGACAGCCAGTACCAGATCTGAATCCTTGTCCTATTTGATTTTGCTAGATTATTCTAGAATTTCCTCTCTCTCCCCTCCATCTCCCTTATTCTGTGTTATTTCATTCCCACAATGAGGCTTCTGTTGGAGTGGATGCATTGAAAGTGTAACGGAGTCACCGTGAGAGGAGGCTGATGGGAAGGAGAGGGTTACAATGGCCCCCTATGAACACAAACGCAGCCTGTTCACCCCCGAGCTGAATGAGTGCGTGTGAAACAGAGCTGGCAAGAGAGGTCGTCCGTCGAAATGCACTGACGCTGCCTAAATATAACTCGCAATTTTCACTGAATCACTATCTCTCTAAATGGTTTTCTTTTTTGGATGGTGATCCCTCTTATTGTCAACTGTTTTCTTTTTCTCCTAACACTCATTTCATTTCTGCTTTTAGGGCAGCGGTGAATACACATACTGACATTAGTGGGTCAAACACTGCGGCAAGTGCTCAGACTGTATGTGTGCGTGTGTGTGAGCGTGACACTTTCATTTCAACAATGTCAAGAGAAATCTCAAGGGTTTGGCAGTCCTTCTGTCCCTTGTGCTTTTGACTTGTGTCCTTTCCTTCCTTCCATTTTCTCAGTCTGTTTAATAAGAAATCATTGTAACATTCAGAGCCACTTAACCCCTTTAACCTGATCGCTGCCTCTTGATAATGACCCACAAACCAAAACGTACACACACTGAGGCCAGCTGGTAGTAAATAATTCAGAGTTAAAGGAGGCCCTTGGGTCTAAAGTCAACATGAAACATCTCACAATCCATTTTTAAAAAAAATAAGCTTATGTAATAGCTTGATGTATTTCTGAGTGAAACAGGATATTCAGAGAAGGGGAAAAAAGTAAAGAAGGACTAGACTGGATTGTGAAAAGTGGAGAAGGGCAGATGGAGGGGAGGGGTTGAAAATAAGAGGAATTCATAACATTACTTCAAAAGGTAACTCACAATTCTGACTTTTTTTTACATCTTGCAATTTACACTTTTTTTCCCCCTCAGAACTGCAGCATACAAACTTGCAATTCTAACTTTTTTCTCAGAATTGTGAGACATAAACTCGCAAATTGTGAGTTATAAAGTTAGAATTGCATGTTTTTATCTCGCAATTCTGACATTTTTTCCCTCGCAATTGTGAGTTTATTTTTCGCATATCTGACTTTTTTGTGAGATATGCCTCGCAATTGTGAAATATAAAGTTCAGTTCTGAGGGGAAAGAAGACTGATGTTCCGAATTAATAACTCACAATTGTGTGTTCTAAAGTCACAACTGCGATATAAACTTGCAATTCTGAGAAAAAGTCACTATTATGATATAAACTCGCACTTCTGAAAAGAAAGTGACAATTGCGAGATATAAACCCACAATTCTGAGAAAAAGTGACAACTGCAGGATATAAACTTGCAATTGTGAGAAAAAGTGACAATTGCGAGAAATAAACTCGCAATTGTGAGGAAAAAAATGACAATCGCGAGATAAAAACCTCACAAGAAAAAGTAACAATTGTGAGATATAAACTCACAATTCTGAGAAAAAGTGACAATTGCAAGATATAAACTCGGAAGTGTGACCTTTTTCTCAGAATTGTGAGTTTATACAATTCTGGCTGTATAACTTGCAATTGCAACTTTGTATCCCACAATTCTGGTTGTATAACTCGCAATTGTGAGCAGTGTTGGGAAGCTTAGTTTGGAAATGTAATAGGTTACAGATTACAAATTACTTGATTTAAAATGTAATAAGTAGTGTAACTTTTCAATTTATTAAAGTAATGTAACATTACTTTTAATTACTTTTTGATTACTTTTCTAAATTTCTAATATTTTCAACTGTTAATCATTTTAAAACATTAAAGTATAAAGTTAGCCTTACAGTAGCGTTTAACACTGATTACTGTCAGACTTTCAAAATCCTTTATCACTTGAATTAGATTATAATAAGTAAGGGATAATATACATCCTTATTTTGTGATAACAGCTAGCTGAATGTACATTATCTCACTTATTACACACTAATAGATTATTTAGATGTTTCGTGTCAAAATTATTAGACACGAAACACTGATCTGAGTTGAAATATTTGAACACAAAGCTTCCATCAAGAAATCAGTTGCTAGCAAACGGCAAGTTCAAACTAGACATTTTAGGGACACAATGCAGTCATACCAGTTTTCTTACACAACATTTCACCACATAAATAATTAAGTAGTAGTACTAGTTTGTTAGTTATCTTATAATCCATTACAATGTACAAAAAAAAATAAATAAATAAAATAAATGGCAGCAGCTGCATTTGTATGAAACAATAGAGCAAGTCCATGATACCAGGATGACAGAATTAAGAAATTGTCCACATAATATTGAATTAAGCTTTAATATTCTATTAACTAACCAAACGCAAAGCTTCCGCCAAGAAAAATTATCAAGCATATAGCACTGACTTAAGTTGCCCCAAAATAGTCTGAGCTGTGTAATAATTTAATTTAAAGCACACCACAAATTCAGACTTTTTTTTTACTTATATTTTTGGGCTTTTATGTCTTTTAGTGATAGGACAGCAGAGAGATGACAGGAAAGAGCTGGGAGGAGAGAGGGAAGCGGGGTCGGCAAAGGACCTCGAGATGGGAATCGAACTCGGGTCACCGTGAGCGCAGTTGTGTCATAACAAGATCATAACATAAATAACATCATAACAAGAAATAGTTTAATAGATGTGATACTGGGTTTGAAATCAAATGTTTGCATAGTTATGACAGAAAACACTAGCATCTAACAATGCCTGGGAAAAACAATCTTAAAAAATAAAGTTTATGCATAAACCCAAATAGGAAATAAAACAGTTATCGAATAAGCATGTGTCCTATTCTGTGTCCTAAACTTCTGAAACATTGGTGTTTCATTTTAGAGCAGTCAATGCAATTTAAAAGAAGTCAATTAAATCTGTAAGTGGGGGTGGGTGTGTGAAAAAATTCAAATGTAATCCCCTTTGTAATCACTGGCATTTTTCAAAAGTAACTGTAATTTAATTGCATATTTTTTCTCAGTAACTGTAACTAATTACAATTACATTTATTTTGTAATTAAATTACGTAATTCCGTTACATGTAACTAGTTACTCCCCAACACTGATTGTGAGTTTATGTCTCACAATTCAGAGAAAAAAAGTCAGAAATTTAAGTTTGCATCATGCAATTGTAAGAAAAAAAAAAGTTAAAATTGTGAGATAAAAAGTTGCAATTTTTTTTTACATTTTTTATTCAGTGGTGGAAATAGGCTTCCATAGATAACTGATAAAGCAGCTTATAATAAAACTTTACACTCTTTTGTCTAAATAGACTTGCACTTTCAAGTATCTCTAGTTTTAGAGACAGAGGAAGTTGTTACATTTTGATAAAAAAAGATCACAAAGAAAAACATTTTTTACTTGGAACAACACCAATCAATTGTGCACAATAAGACCAAGAATGTGCACTAAACAATTATGGTCAATACTGACTTCATAGGTAATTTTTTAGAGAAGTGTTAACATTAGAAAGAGCAGAAAGATGACTTCACGATTCAGGTGGCTAAAGTTTGCATAGGGGTTTTCAGAGAGAAAGGCAAAACCACACTTAAGCTTTGACCAAAATGCTCAGAGGACTTTTCGTTTACATTCCAGTTGTCCTTTCCCACACACACACAAACCGTTATTTCCCTCTCCCACAAGAAGCACATATCCAAAAACCTTCGCGCTAAAACAACAACAAGGGGGCAAGAGCAGCACATTCCTGCAAGACCATATGGACAAAGCAAGTCCATCACACATGCACAAACACCCACACAAGCTCTCTTGAGCATTCATGCCACAAACATGTGCGCATATAAACACTGGACTATGTCTGTGTAACTAACGTATCCTTTAGTTTACAACTCTTACTTTTAAAAGAATCCAACTTCTCTGGTAAATCCTCTTCATCCCGATACTTCTGATCTTCCATAAACTCCTGCAAACAAGAGAGAGAAACAGAGTTAGCATGATCTCTAAATGGAACAGACTGCATGGATGAATGATTATCCTTTCTGTTTGATTATACATGGCAGAAGCCCAGAGAGGGCACGCAAGCATGTGTCAAGTATCTTAGAGTGCTGATTCTCCACTGTGTAGTTTTGTTCTGTAGAACCGTTCTGACGCCAAGAACGCGCTAAAACACAAAGACAGCTATATATTGTTGTGCAAAACAAAAAAGACAAATGTTTGCGAAGATTTCCCCACATCAATTTTGCAAATTTTTAAAGTTGGTAATACGAATTTGACAATCTTCTTGGTTTGAAAGCAGTGATGTGCGGTGGTGTTCTGTAATGGGGAAGGAAAGTTCTCAGTTGTTGTTTTTTTAAAGGGGTCGTCGGATGCATTTTCCACAAGCTGATATGATTCTTTAGGGTCTTAATGAGAAGTCTAAAACATACTTTAGTTAAAATTTCACAGTGGTAGTGTAAAAAAAAAAACCTTTTTACCTTGTCAAAATCAGCCCTGTTCAGAGTGATCCATTCTACTGCATGTTCCTTTAAATGATAATGAGCTCTGCTCACCCCGCCCCTCTCTTCTGTGGGGTGACGAGCCGATCTGTTTACTTTAACCGCAATTAGCCGCAAAACTTGATAACTAGCACATTTTTAAGAAAGGCGAAAGAGATGCATAAAGAGATGCACTTCTGCTGTAGGTGAAGCTGCATCACGAATGATTCGCGCGAACATCTGCATTTATGTAGATCGCCGGGCGCATTTTCTTCTAAAACGAAAGTAACGTTACTCCTCTGCGTCTTCAGCGGCTCAGATGTCGGGAGTAAATGATGACCTCTATGATCACATCCAACAACAGAACACCTCAGTCGCTCAGTCGGAGACATTCTTGTCTTCCACTGCACCAGAGTCAGAACAACGGCGGTTGGAGTTGGACTGTTACAGCTCATTCAGGGCGGGTCTAAGGTAAGACAGTCATGTCAATCAACTACGGAAACGCTTTTGTCAGTGTTATGTCACACCGACAAGAAGCTGAGAATGGCTTGATTTAAAAAAGGTGATATTACTTAAAGATTACAAAATACCAATAGGTGGATTTTTATCGTAATAGGGTGGTTGTGTACACACACTGCCAACACACATTTATGTACCAAACAACATGTGAAAGTGAGTTTTGCATCCGATGACCCCTTTAAATCAAATGTAAATTCATGCCCCAGTCACATTTTCTTGGTTAAATAAACATTACTTACACTATCAGAAAAAAAATCTCTTTTATATTTTTACATTAACAATGTACTCAATATTCTATTTATTAAAGCTGAGTATGAATCTCATTAAGATGTGTTTTTATACATTTACTCCAAAATAATATCTCAAGGCAGTAACAATTTAAACTTTTTATTTGTGAACTTATGTTCACAAATAAACATAAGTTCAAATTGCTATTCTTTTTAATAGTTAACTTTTAACTATTTTTGAATTCGGATCATCAGTCATCAAAACTTGGTAAATATTAGTCACAAACTGGAGGATTTACTTTCAATTTCAGCAAGATGATTACTTACTAAAAACTTCCACAGATCATGTTTTCAGGCCATTTTAAGCCTTATTTTGACGTAACAAAATAGTTATATAGTGTGTGACTTGTTTACTTTTCTAAAATTAGTCTTCCCATTAACGGCAAGCGACAACTGTGAGATATAAACTCGCAAACGTGAGAAAAAGTGACAACTGCGAGATATAAACTTGCACGAACACAAGAGGTGGGATTTATTGCCTAAACCAATCACAGCCAAACATGTCCAGTCATATCCAAGAAATTTACCTAAGAAATTCTGCCGAAATTTTGGTAAAGTGACTGCACCTTTAGTGTTAGTCAGAAGATAAGCATGCTTCATAAATGCAGGCTGCCAGCCAGTGTAGCCAACAATAACAAAAGCAAAAGCACTTTCAAAGTCCTCCTGTTATCAGGAAACTGGACGGTGGCGAAATAAAAAGACAAAGGCAGTTAATTGTTAATGATTTATGACAAGACTCTGAATAAGGGTCATAAATCAAAGATCCACATATGTGATATGATATCAGTGAATTATTAGAGAGCGTGTGCGTATCAGGGAGATTATACAGTGTGTGGGTGTGTTTCTGAGTGGTTTTTAATTATGGTTGGTGGGAGACGCTGCTGACTAAGTGAAGAAATGTGTTGTAAAAGCAAACAGCAGGTGTTGGTGGATCTATGTGAGCATCAGGCAACCTTGAACAGTTAATTATGACTCATCATGACGTCGTCTTGTCTCTCGTCCCACACATACTGGGAGAGGGAGTAAAAATAAGATAGATTAACAAGCTGTGGTCAACTCATGATACGGTTTTAGAATTAGATGATGAAAACTACGCTGGGAGGATCGGCCCTCTTGAGTCACGCTGAGAGATGAAGAGCATGAGTACCGCCTTCTACCTCAGTAAAGTCACGACTACAGATCAACATTCCTTCACATTAGAACTCGAATCTGTCAGTTTGTTTCATCTGATAAGCATGCCGTTTGCTTTTCACTGGTCTGCAATATCTCACCGTTGCTGCTGCCAGCTTTTATCTTATCAACACATCTGACTGGCGAAAACACGTAAGAACTTGTGCATATCACATCACAACCTTAAAATCAAAAGACACTAGTCTTTATTTTACTAAAGGAAAATAAGGCCTATTTTTAGCACCATTAAGATTTCCTGCATTATTTTTTATAAAATTAAGCACATTTCCCCTAATTTCATATTACCATAAGGGACCTATTAAAAGACCATTTTCATGACTGTAAAGTGAAAATATTTTATTTAATTTTAACATGTTAATGTTTCGAACTTTTTTCAAATACGTCTCAGGGCTCAACGCTAAGGATTTTTTCTACTGGCCCGGTTGGGCTAGTGGTTCAAATTTTTACTTGCCCGGTCAAAATTTTCACTGGCCCTGACACAAAAAAATAAAACAGTTGCTTTTATTATTGTTTTCTACTCATGTTATCTTTTATTTTAATAAATAAGCTCACATGACACCAAATATTTTACATACCAATTAAATTGTACAATTCTCAATTCTAATTTCAATACCACAGCAAAACCTACTAGCCTAACAAATATAAAGTTTAAACATTATATGTTTGTTCAAAAACTATTTTATTATCATTAATATTTTATTATAAATGAAAAGATGCTTTAGGGAAAAACAGCAGACTGAAAGAACGCAAACTCAGTTTCTGCCAGCAGGTGACGCTTTATGGAATAACATAACGCTGTAAACAAAGCAGCGCCGTGCATATGAACGCTAGTTTAAAGGTTTATACAGAGGCTAATGAAAAGAAAAATCCATGTAAAATTTTCTTAAAACAGTCAGTTTCCCTCAGACACACATTCATATAAACCCCCATTTCAATATTTAGGATAATATTCCCAATATTTACTGCATTATGAACCGTGATCTTGCTCTGCATGCTACAGTATTTTTTTCCTCTTTGCGTTCATCTACAGTGTCTCTGCCCTCTGTTAACGGAGTTTGTAATGATTTACATGCCATTTTGAAAAATGAGTGCATGAAATTTTAAATCAACAAAGCTTAAAAACATGTGCAAATGAAAAATGTTTGTGACGACCCAGCAGTGGCCCGATTGGGCCAGTGACAAATTCGTCAACTGTCCCGAGCATTTTTCACGCTGGCTTCGGGCCATCAGGCACTCCTTACTGTTGAGCCCTGTGCCTTTATGAAAAAACTGAAAACATTTTTGAGACCTTGTGGGAAGGTCATTATTAAATTGTTTTGCATTTTTGGAGCCTATGGTGTGCCAACTTTTGTTTGTTTTTATTAACAAGAATTTGGAGGAACATGTGTTTAAAGTCATAATGTAACAAAAATAGTAACCTGTTTGTCCTGCAATGTGATGCACACTGAATGAAACAGATGAAAAAGAAATAAGAAGAAACTTAGTTCAATCCATCAGTTGTTAAATGGATGGGGGCAGATCAGATTTGAGGTCGACTGTAAGAAAGCGGCGTGATTTGAGCGGACTAAGCAGCACAGGTGCGCAGTTTTGTTTACTACTCATACTGAAGCACGCATGGCGCTAGTGGTGATTTCAGTGTCTGTCGTCTCACTAAATGAGGACATAAATACATGATCAACATCTCAGAACTGCTCTGAGAATACTTCATGAGCATTCAACCATTTCATTTGAGTGAAGCTAGCGTCATATCATATACACACGGAAATTTAATCAAAGATTGGCTTAACTCGAAGACATTGTGGCAGAAATACATCACCACTGTTCAGCAGAATTTACTTAATACTACAACTTTAATTATGAAAACATCATTTTTTTTTAAATATTCATACAATTTTTCTTCAGTGTTTTAACTGTAATAGGAAATCTTTATTTTTTTAAATTTTCATTAATGAAAAGATAACTTCATGTTGTCTGCCTTAATTTGATAAGCAGAAAAAAATCATAAGGCTATTCTAAGAATAAATGACACTTGTTTTATGCATTCAAATAATTAGACATGCTAAAACGCAGAATTTTGTAACAATAACAATAAGGTGGGGAAAAAAAACAACATAATTTTTGTTTAACTTTTAATAAATTGATGTTAAATTGTTTACGTTTCATGATTTTAATTAATTAGACATGCTTTATGATTAATGCAATTTAATTTAAGCATTAAAAAGGAGTCCAGAAAAATTCAAACAGAAAAAAAGTGAAATTCAGAAAAAATAAAACAGAAAAAAAAAATTTAATTTGGGGAAAAATAAAACAGATTTCATAGGGCCCTACATTTCATGCAGACTTATGCAGATGTGCCAAAATGTCATGAAAACAGTATCACAATTACATTTAAAAAAAACCCTTTATGGTGCTAAAATTGTTTTCAAATTATTACTTAAATATATTGACCATGCTATGTGAAATATATTATGCTCTTGAACATTTTATTGACCCTTTTCCTGAGAGTCGCCTCTACACTATGTGCAGGTAAGCGCTGCAGATGTCACTACTAGTGGGCCAGTACATGACCTGATTTTCTCATTATTTCAGTGTGTTCATGTGACCAGACCAAGCTGTCACTCCCGCCAGCAGCAGTCCACATGAGAGCAAGAGAAGGAGAGAACAGCAGCTAAGACCACAGCTCAAATGCCACCGCTGCCCACTCCTCAATCTCCATCCCACATAATAGGTCCATTCATAACGGATCACAGACACCTGTTTCCCGTCTGAGGGCACGGAGACAGCCGGCTGCGGGGGGACACACTGCCTCTTATCACATCAAAGAGGGCTGATCTTAAACATTAGCTTTAAAATAACACGGTCAAGATAATAACCCTCTTGGGATTTTCATAAAAGGTCTGGGATTGTTCAAAACGCCCAAGACCAGGTCACCTCCTTTACTTAAATGTTAAGTATGTCATTTTAAAATACTTTAGATTAATATGCTTATAGTACCCGGTTGTATTGATTCCATTAAAACTGTGAACATGCTATGGCGGTAACCAAACTATTGTTTGAGGGTCTTGGGCCTACACAACGCACTAAGGCTGGCTCAGCCAATGGGGTGAGTTGGGGGCGGGGCTATCTGTTTGTCCGACCAATGGCTGACGGGAAGAGCGCTTGGGGGAATCCTTAAGCGTTTAACGCAGCTGTGAATGACTCATACACGCGGGTTGAACTGGGCTGCGTCTCAAGACCTAGTCAGCTGTCTGCAGAAATTGCGATTTTGAATCATTTTTACAGTTTCGTGTAAGAAGAAAATCCTGTCTCCGTTGGCAGTTCAATAGATGTTAAGACACAACCCTGCTCTGGATTGTGAAATGATCTGCGGCTTAATGTGGTCGAGCTGTCTAACTAAATTAGGTCATGCTGTTGTAAAATCGAGCTTAACAATTCCACTGCTGTCCAAAATAACATTTAACAGATAAGAGACCACAGTGAATAAGTAAAGGTAATTACAAACCTCGCTAATGTTTACAGACAGTGCGTTTGGGAACAACATCAGGGTGAATGGAGGCGGTTCAAGGCCATTGAAATAATCTCGTCTCTCCATTAAGACAATAATAATCCATCAGCGTTAGTTTATTTACCTTATTGATTTCCTCCAGCTTCTCCCTCTGCTGTGCTTTGAGTAACCCGAAGGCTTTCCCGCCTGAAAAAATGAGACATAGGGACCGTTACGCACTCGTCTGGATGTTTTACCCAGGCTGTCTGGTGCACTTGCAGGCACGAGATAAAGACAGTCGGCCGCTAACGGCACACAGAACAAAAACAGGCTTCGTGCGTATAACGGTAAATAAAGCTAAACACAGACCGGCGACAAACGATATACCTTGTAAATCCAGGTTGGAAGGCATGCTGGGACGGTCGAGAGGTGGTAATGAAGGTACAGAGAGGAGAGACGCTGCTGTTTGGTGACCGCTCGAGTCGGTTATGCGGGAGAGAGGGAATCTCACGCTGCTTAGAAGCGCAGGTCTCCCTGTGATGCACTCGCTGCTCGTCAGGAATGCAGCTATAAACGCCACCGAGCGGTGAAGAGAGGTAATACAGGCTTGAAACGCACAATAATATTTAAAACATCCGTAAGCTTAATATCTATAAAGTCATCATTTATTGGGTATTTGCATTTGGGAGGTGGCTGTCCCAAACCCTAACCCCTAAATTTCAATTGATGAAAATTATATTGAAATCATTTTTGCATTCCACTGTTGTTTTTAAAAATATCTTTTTGATTTTTTTTTTAAAGTGAAGTTAATAAAATGTATTTTGTATTTTCTACGCAAATTATGAAACTTTGTGTAATGTGTCCAGCATTTTTATGTCACTACTTAAACAGTGTATGTTTTAGTCCATTGGCTGAGACTGATATTAACTACACCCCTACATTTATGATCCGGAAATATTTATGTGTCCCACTCTCTCATAGCTACATGGTGAGTAGATAGGCCCTATCATTTTGAGGTAAAAGTATGAAAAATCTGTTTGTAACTTTACAGAATGTCAATACCGATTAAACAGTTTTTTGGGAATTATCCCATTACATTTAGTTTTCATATGTGTACAACTGTTCAGAACTGTGCTAGCAAACCATGTGCTGATTAGCATCTTTGAGCTAGGTTAAAAAGTATCTAAAATTGTCACTACCAAAACAGTCACAACCAAAACATTTGGTGACGTTTCAGTAGTGATATCTTTTTTTTTTTCTTTCTTTTTTGGGTGTTATCCCATAAAGTTGTTACAGTCATGACCGAAGAATTGCCATGGTTTCAGTAGTGACAAAAGGGAACACATAATCTTTTATTTGGTGTAAATAAAAACATTTTAGAACAGTTATGCCAATGTCTAGTATTTTAGTGTGTTTTAGTATGTGGGTTAAAATTCTGTAATGTGATGTGGTTGCTACCAAAACATCACAATCACTACCAAAAATGTGCAGTCACGACCTAAACAAGGGACGTTTTGTAAAAATAAAGTTTACTGAATTATCAGCTAAGATGTTATCATACTTTTTGGTTCAATGTATATTCAAACTAATGAATCCTTAAGTCTGAAATCAGTATGATCAACTTTTTGCCTTTTACAAAGAAAAAATTGGATTCAGTATACAACAAATCTCATAAATCACACTTGAAATATTGTTCAAATTGTAACTGTTATTGATCTACCTCTGAAAACTGTTTAATAAAATAGAACAAATGTATTTACAAGAAAGATGTAAGCAAAATCCTAACAGGTCAATATAACCCTTCTTATTAAATTATATATTACTATGTTTCGGTAGTGACAAATTTGCGGAGAGGACGAATATTCCAGAACTTTCTGAAAATACAATATGAAAATTAACTGCACAATTACTAGAACTGTGTACCTTGGATATTATACAACTTGCATACATACAAAATTTGTAGGAAAAAGACACATTTTCTTCAAGACGTTTCCAACTCTTGACTTTGAACCAATTCTCTACAATGTGTAAAGCTCTTTGTAAATTCATCAGTCATATTATATGACAATATAACGCCTTTAGGGTTGAAAAACTGTTATAGCACTTTTTGTTTAGTCAGTTTTGCACATAGGCCTAATATATTGTACTGCACAGCTGTTATCTTATCTTTCTCATTGTTTAATTTTGAACTTAGTCAGAAACATTTAATTTCCTGTAATTACTGTTGCATGCTTCATTTAGTTAGTTTTGGACATTTCATGTTGCATTTCACAGTGCATGACGATTTGCACAGCTGTGAATATTTTACTTTTTTACTCTTTACTTTTGAACTCTTATTAGAATACATATTAAAAGGTTTTTCCTTTTCTCCTATCTTATCGTTCATTATTTTAACATTTAAATTTGAACTTAGCTTATATCTGTGATTTTATCTCTGCTTTGGATCTGTAAGTCAGAAACATTTCATTTCCTGTAATTACTGTCACATGCTTTATTGTGCAGTTGATAAATGAAGTTTGACTTGATGTGTGTGGGTTTGATATCGTTGCTGCCAATGATTTTACTTCAATACTACAGCATTTATTTTAATAGCGGTTCTCGACAGCTTTAAAGGGGTCATCGGATGCCCATTTTCCACAAGTTGATATGATTCTTTAGGGTCTTAATGAAAAGTCTATAATATACTTTGGTAAAAATTCTCAATGGTAGTGTAAAACAACACCCTTTTTACCCTGCCAAAATCAACTCTGCAAAAATCATGCCCTTCTTGGTTGAGGCTGCTTTAAATGCAAATGAGGTCTGCTCGCCCCGCCCCTCTCTTCTCTCTGTGGATTGGCGAGCCTGTTTACTTTAGCCGCATTTAGCCGCTAAACTTGTTAACTGGCACATTATTAGGAAAGGCAATTGCAAAGATTCATAAAAAAACCCTTATACACACTTCTGCTGTAAGTGAAGCTGGATCATGAATGATTCGCGCGAACACAGACGGATATATGTAACTTAGATCGGGAGGCGCATTCCCTTCACAAACAAATGTAATCTACTGCATCTTCACCAGATCAGATGTTGGGAGTAAATGACGACCACTACGTTCATTATTACATCCAGCAACACAACACCTCAATCGCTCAATTCTTGTCTAACTTACATCCCTGCTCCGGCATCAAACCATGGAGGTTGAACTGTTACAACTGATCTGAGGTAAAACCTCATGTCAATCAATTATCGTGGGAAAAAAGGGGATATTATTTTTACAGATTAATTAAAAACCACTGCATGTTTTTTTTTACCATTACAGGGTAGATTTGTACATACACTGCCAACAAACATTAATGTTCAAACAGCATGTAAAAGTGAACTTAGCATCCGATGACCCCTTTAAAGGGAAAGTTCACCCACAAATGAATAAAGTTATTGTTGAATAAGTTTTTGGTGCACAGAAAGTATTCTTGTAGCTTCATAAAATTAAGGTTGAACCACTGATGCCACATGAACTATTTCGTCAATGTTCCTGTTACCTTTCTGAGCCTTCAACATGGTAGGACCCTTGCTGTCTATGGAGGGTCAGAAAACTCGGATTTCATCAATAATATCTTAATTGTGTTCTGAAGATGAAAAAATGTCTTACGGGTTTGGAACATGGGGGTGAGTAATTAATGACAGAATTTTCATTTTTGGGTGAACTGTCCCTTTAAGTAGCATATTATATTTTGTGTTAAAAGCTTATATAGAGTCAGTGATCTGTCAACGTTAAACATATAGCTTTGTGTCTATAACTACTAGTGATAACTGAAATAATCTATACAAATATGGCTATTGTTATGAATTTGGTTTTTTTTGTGATGCAGTATGGATGTGTATTCTAAAGTGTGAAGTGTTTAATCGGATTGTCTTTGTTGTTTTTGACAAATGGCTCCTTTTGTATTGAAATAAATGAAGCAAAGTGTCTCTAGTCTTGGGTTCAGTGGGGTTAAGAACATTAAAAAGTTACTAGCTCAGTCAATGGCTCTGATAACAGATCAAAAGCTCAGTTTTCACAGGAAGCAGCTAATACAATAAGTCACGATACATCAAAACTGAGAACAAGCAAACAATGGGGCACACAGGCATTCTTGTTGATAAAATATTCCAAATAATGGAAAATTTTAGCTATTCATAGCCAACTTCTTTTGTGACTAAAATTCATGAACAGATGGATAATAAGCACAAAAATAAATATTTAATATGCCATGTTAGATATTAAATAAGTAATAAGTTGCATGTCAACAGGCTCAGAAGTAAACACACACACACTGATGCACATAATGCATGATCACACTCTTGAAAAAAGAAATGACACACAATATGTTTATTTGGTCTTGATTTACTGACTTTAAAACCAAATTTTTCAGTTTTCAAACTCATATGCAGGACATTGTGTACAACAACCAGATTAATTTGAGTAGATGGCGCCACCATGTGGCCAAAATAGACCATATCTTGTCAGGAACTCCCATTAGTTAAGATTAATGGATGGGAAAATGGCATATTACTACAGTACATGGCATGCGAACCTCATAATGTCAGTCTGCAAAACATCAATATTCAAGAATAATGTCAATGTGATCATCTATGGACGCTCAATAAAGATCACACTGACATTTTGCTTGAATACTGATGATTTCAATTCAGTGCTACAGTGTATAAAAGCCATCACCTGCATTTTGACTTCTTACCAATAGAGTAAATAAGTAAATAAAGCTACTCTGTATTCACAACAAATGAATGTTTAGAAAGACTTTACATTTTAATGTGTCATTTATATGTTCAGTATTGCTTTTATAAACCAAGACACAGCTGAAAGAGGAATGAAAAGGGTGATTTCAGAAGTTTGTTGGCATTTTTTTTTCTTTTAGCTTCCCTTGATTCAGATTTTCTGAGGTGACTAACTCCTTTGAGCTACCTCAAAGACTAGATAACTGATAGACTTCTTTCTCGCCCCGGCTCAGTGCCCTTTTTGTGGGCATGTTTTAGGCAAGTTTTGGGCGATGTCTGTCAGACTGTCTCTTTCTTCTCTTATCTCCTGCAGGCTCTGTTCAAGATTTTGCAGCTGTTTCTCTTGATCGTGCGCAGCATTGTGGAGCCTCTGAATCTTTCCGGTGAGAGACGGACTCTCCACAGCACCCTGGAGAACGCGAAGACGGGCTGCCGTCTCATTCAGGATGCGATCGTAGTTCTCCAGCACCACATTAGCATCTGCACACATCAAGAGTGTGATTTTGAGATTTGTTGGAGGAATACATTGTTCCATCTTTAAAACACATAAAAATGAACATAAAAAAAGTCCTTGAACTATACGGTTGCAGGTGAAATATAAAAAAAGAAATAAAATAAAATAAAATAAAATAAAAAAAATAAATTGTTATTTTATAAAGATAATATAATTTTTACTTTTTGCCAATAGAGTAAAAAAGTATATGAAGCCACTCTGTATTTACAACAAATTAATGTTTAGGAAGAATTTATATTTTAATGTGTCATTTATACGTTCAGAATTGCTTTTATAAAATACGATACAGCAGAAAGAGGAATGGAATTCTTTGTTCATTCAGATTTTCTAACATATACTCAGAAAATATATATTTAAGGTATACTTTGAAAAATACTTTGTTCCATTAAAAAACACAAAAATAAACAAAATTCTAGACATATAAGGTTGCAAAAAAAAAAAAAAACTAAAATAAAACTAAAATAAAATAAATAAAATAATTGATTTACCCAGTTGTTTAATGAGCAGAGATAGTGTGTATTAAAAAAAAATAAATTAAAATAATATAATTAAAATATATAAATATAAATATAGATAATAAAATAGATAATAGATAAAATAATACAAAAAATTGTGAATTTACCCAGTTGTTTAAGGAACAGAGACAGAGTGTATTAAAAAAATAAATAAATAAAATTAAATAAAATTAAATTAAATTAAAAATAAAATAAAAATCATGAATTTACCCAGTTGTTTAAGGAACAGAGTTAGTGTGTATAAAAAAGTAATTAAATTAAAATTAAATTAAATTAAAAATAAAATAAAAATCATTAATTTACCCAGTTGTTTAAGGAACAGAGATAGTGTGTGTAAAAAAGGTAATTAAATTAAATTACATAAAATTAAAATGGTTAAAATAATAAAACAAAACAAAACAAAACAAAATAAATCAAATCATGCATTTACCCAGTTGTTTAAGGAGCAGAGATAGTGTGTATAAAAAAATAGTTAAAATAATAAAAAAAAAATAAATAAATAAATAAAAAAAATTTTTTTTTTTAAAAAATATTAAATTAAAAATAAATAA
Source organism: Labeo rohita (assembly GCF_022985175.1). Classification (NCBI taxonomy): domain Eukaryota; kingdom Metazoa; phylum Chordata; class Actinopteri; order Cypriniformes; family Cyprinidae; genus Labeo; species Labeo rohita. The sequence goes on from NC_066873.1 coordinate 25,278,330, forward strand.
AATAAAATAAATAAAATACAATCATGAATTTGCTGTTTAAGGAGCAGATATAGCGTGTATAAAAAAAAAATAAATTCAATTAAAATAAAATAGTTAAAATAAAAGAAAACAAAAGAAAACGAACTAAAATTGTGAATTTACCCAGTTGTTTAAGGAGCAGAGATAGCGTGTTTGTGAAGGACTCCAGCTGACTCTTGGCTGTCTCCATGTTGTCTATCACACTCCTTGAAGAAAGCTGGATGCCCTGAGGAGAAATGGCATATCAGCTATGCAAAAACAACCTCCTTGGTCACCAAATCAGGACTTTACTGGTAAGTATTATGCTTAATACTTTTTTGATCTAGTCTTTCTCTGGAACGTGTCCTGTGGTGTCTCAAACCCCCTAAACAGAGCGAAAGTACTGAATGTCCTGCAGAAGTCTGTTCTAATAATAATGACATTGAGGTCCTATCCAACTGGACAAACACTGGCAATTCCACTATCAAGTTGATGCCAAATTGCTTACCTCCTCTGCCTCTATGGTTTCCTGCTTCTGTGCAGCTTGGCTTTCCAACTCAGTCAATTGCTCCAGGGTGGCGTCCACAGCTGAACGCAACTGTCCAGATGCGTGTTTTGTACGTTTTCCCTGCGTGAAGGACACCTTGGCATTCTGTCATGAATAACAGCATAACAAGGCTTTCAGTTCCCATCAGTTCTTGCTTCAATCCAGGTTCTCGAGGCAATGCAGTGTTTATACTCATCTTGGGTTTAAGGGATTTGATTTGACTAAATTGCCTTTGAAAGTTGTGTTATACACAACGTCTACAACCACAATTTGTTTAAAAGAATTAATTATAACATCAAAAATCTTACTGACAAGTTTTATCATTCAGTGACTTTGAGAAAAGTATTATTTTTACATGAACTTCAGCATATCTTACTTTAGCTACAGCATTTGCAGACTCCTCAGCTTGTTTAGCTGTGCTACTCGCAGCCGTCGCATTCTCCACTGCGGGCTTGATCATTCTTTCTGTCTGCTTAACTCTTTTTTTCACATCCACCAGTGTCTTTTCTTTCAGCATCTTCTCTCTCTTCAGATATCCTTTGCTGTATGTGGGCAGCTGAGGCCAGTCCTGCTCCACGTCTACAGCAGAGAACATTTTTACCATGTAGAATACATTATCACAACATTTTTACATTTCCATTATACACTACCATTCAAAAGTTTGCGAAGATTTGAAAGCCTCTTATGCCCACCATTGTCATCAAGGCTACATTTATTTGAAAGTAAAATCGGTAAAATTGTGAAATATTATTGCAATTTAAAATAAGTGGTTTCTATTTTAATATGTTTTAAACTTGAATATATTCCTCTGATGCAAAGCTGAATTTTCAGCAGCCATTGCTCCAGTCTTCAATGCCATATGATCCAGAAATCATTCTAATATGCTGATTTACTGCTCAGGAAGCATAACTGAAGTTAATAATAATAATTTTGGACGGTATGCCGTTCTACTGCTGTATTTCTCACAGTCCTCAGCTGTTCCATAATACTTACTTTTATTCTCCATTTTTTATTATTATTACTATAAATGCTTAAAGGGATAGTTCGCCCAAAAATGAAAAATCTGTCATTAATTACTCACCCTTATGGTGTTTCAGACCCATAACTACAGGTGGGTGATTTTTCCAATTTGAGCGATTAATCTGAATTTAATGTTTTGCCACAATTTTATTTTTTTAGAAATCGAGGAATCCTAATTTTGAATAGAAGTATTACCAAATGTTAGAATTCGACACTTTGACAATATGCTATTGATAACAATAAAGATAAAAGAATGATCCAACCGCATGTCGGCGCACGTGATTAACCACTCACGTGTGACATGCTCATATTGGTAGGCGCCATTCACACAGAAAGTGCTTTTGTGTTGACAAAGATACCATGCAGGCACTGGAATAAGGAAAACATGCAAGAAGATGGGAGTGAACTTCTTTTAACTTGAGCGTCGTTTATATAATGCCGTTTCATGTATGAGACGCTGCAAGAGACGCGAGTGCAACTGTCAAGCGTTTCCATGTTTACATAGAAAAAAACTATGGAAAAGCAGTGCAATCGAATAAAAAAACCTGTGAAAAACTACTACTGTATATCTGATATTTCATGTATGCATTATGATCACAGGCTGAAAGCTGCTGTTCATTGTTTTTACACAACATTTATAGTTAATAATAGTCTAATATATATAGTCTAATACTGGTGTTCTACCGTCAGTCATTTTGAATTTGAGTTACCTTGATTTTAGAGATTTTTTTTTAAAGCATTTTCATATTATTTCTTAAAGGATTAGTTCACTTCCAGAACAAAAATTTACAATGTCCTCACCCCCTTGTCATCCAAGATGTTCATGTCTTTCTTTTTTCATTCGTAAAGAAATTATGTTTTTTGAGAAAAACATTTCAGGATTTCTCTCCATGTAACGGATTTCTATGGTGCCCTATAGTTTGAACTTCCAAGATGCAGTTTAAATGCAGCTACAAAGTGCTCTAAACAATCCCAGCCAAGAAATAAGGGTCTTATCAAGTGATACGACTGGTTATTTTCCAAAAAAAAAAAGACAATTTATATACTTTTTAACATCAAATGCTCATCTTGTCTAGCTCTGCGTAAAAGAAAAAGAAGTATAAAGCAGAAACGGTTACCTTCCAGACCCTTCTGTAGAGACAGGATCTCCGCCTCAACCTCTTTCCCTGTCACCACAGAGGAGACGGCTGACACCTTAAATCCCTCAGCCACAGCCGTCAACTTCAGATAAAAAGACAAAAGATGCATCTCATTACACTGTCTTTTGGCAGGAAATTGTCACATTTGAATTTGATTTGAGCTGAGAACACATCCCTGTTGTTTTTGCTCTCATGCTGTAACATTTCCCACCAGACTGACTGGCAGGAGGTGCTAAAATTCACAGGATGAAAGGACTGCTAGACCTCTAATTACTACGACTTTATTATACTTCTTTGTGTGTTGCTTTCTCAGTGTGGTCAGGCTTTACCTGCTTGAGCTCTTGAGCAGTTTTCAGGTGTTTTTCAGCACTGTCCACATGAGGCTGTATTTTCTCTCTGGTCTCATTTATCAAGTGCTCTTTGGACTGGACAGAACCGTCCAACTCAGTTGTCCTGTTCATCAGGTTCTTGCTCTGAAATGCAAATGAATCGATGAAATCGATGACCTCCAGACTGAGAGCACTTTGAAACTTTTTAAAAACATCCATTATGAAACTTTCTACATAAAATCAAAACCTATTAGCATTAAAAGTATGACATTTCAGTTAGATATGCTTCTTAGAATATATTGGACCATAAAATAATAATGCTTACGAATGCTATTGAAGATTATTTCTGTTTGTCATGGTGTGCCATATGTCAGCTGATAACAAAGCATATTAATTTTAACTATAAACTAATTTATAATCATCTTGTAAATCAACTCTAGTCATATAAGATCTAAGGTAATAAAATAAAATACATTGTGCAATAATAATGTAGTAAGACATCAATAGCAGTACCACAATGTCCATCCATAATGTATGAACAAACCTCTGTGATTTCAGGCTCCTGGGTTGCTGTGACATTTGTTTGATTAAGCATCTGTGAGAAAGACGTTATATTGGACTCCTGCGCTGCAAGGGTGAAATTGCCATCCGTTTTACGTAGTTCAGATAGCGAAGCGGTGATGTTCTCTAAAATGGTGGCTATCTCTGAGTTGTGCCTCTGAAGTGACAGTTGTGTCACTAAAGTCTCATTAACCTCAAGTGTCAGATTCTCCTTCAGCTGCTGCATCTCCTCCAGCCTTTGAGACAAAAACAGACAGACAGTGACATTTAAAATAAGTTACTAATGGTCAAAACTCAAAGAACTGCAAAATGCGCTTAAAGAATGCAGACACAAACATAATGTAACTCACTTCTCTGTGAGATCCTGTACATAAGTCTCTGTGGAGTTGTCTTCTAACAACGTTATCAGCTGTGAATAGGTTCTGTTAGCCATTTTAAAGGCATCTTCTGCTATCTGCTCTATATGAGCTGCCGCGTCTGTGTGACTGTTAAAAGAAAAAGCAGAAGTCACATCTAAAACTCTTTGACACTGAGACACATTTGTTGAAAATATACAAATTTCTCCTAACCTTTTCACCAGCACCTCAGATTCATTCACTATGACGTTCCATTTGTTTGGTTCTTTAGGGATTACAGATGGGATGACCTGAGAATAAGATGTTTGAAGAGAGACACAAAAGCCTCCATTAGGACACGTTTTCTGGCCAGATGGATTAGACGCTCGTTTAATTGATCTGTGCAGTCTCACCATGCTGTTAAGGTCAAGAGTCATCTTCTGAAGCTGGTCCTGCATATTCAGAGCAGCGGATAAAGTGTCAACAAGTTCTTGACACTCATTTTCACCCTTCAGAGTCTTTTCCTCCTGTGTAACTTCTCTGATGTCTGTTAAGTTGCAGTTCAGCGCCGTTGCAATGCTACGCAGCTGCAGCTGTAAGGTCTGGGCAGATGTTTCCAGCTGTGAGAACTGTTTAATGAAGGCCTCTCGAGCCTCTGCATCAAAGGAGGAACATCAGTGTTGCATCAATAGTGAGTTTCCAACAAAACGACTGTCACTGGCAAGAAGCAACAAAGCTGAATGGAGGCACAATATGTTCTACATTTGTCTTAAACAAACTGTGATGAATTGGAAAGTGACTGTACAAACTATACTAGACAAATTTGTTTTAGATTTTCTTAGCATACAATGCCCTTTGAAAGTTTTTTGAGGTAAGACTTTCATGCTCACCAAGGCTGCATTTCTTTCATTAGAAATACAGTAAACCACTACAATTTAAAGCTGCAGTCCATAACTTTTTGTGTTCAAAATTTACAAAATTTATATAATAAGTGAGTACATCATGAATCCATTTTCCAAACGGTGTTTTTGGCTTATATTGAATCATAGATTGCAGTTTTAAAATCTATATGAACATATATTTATATATACAGTTGAAGTCAAAAATTTACATACACCTTGCAGAATCTGCAAAATGTTAATCATTTTACCAAAATGAGAGGGATCATACAAAATGCATGTTATTTTTTATGTAGTACTGACCTGAATAAGATATTTCACGTAAAAGACATTTACATATAGTCCACAAGAGAAAATAATAGTTGAATTCATAAAAATGACCCCGTTCAAAAATTTACATACACTTAATTCTTAATACTGTGTTGTTACCTGAATGATCCACAGCTGTTTTTTGTTTAGTGATAGTTGTTCATGAGTCCCTTATTTGTCCTGAACAGTTAAATCCATTAGGTCCCACAAAATTCTTTTTGTTTTTTTTAGCATTTTTGTGTATTTGAACCCTTTCCAACAATGACTATGATTTCAGGATCTTTTTTTCACACTGAGGACATCTGAGGGACTCATATGCATGTAAAGTGTCTTCTTCTTTGCTTGTTCTAAACAAACACACTTAATTTTGACTTCTTTTAAAAAAATAAAGACAAATCATTTTTACATGTTTAGAAAATCCTTCTTGATTTCAGAATTTTTAGATATTTTGGCTGGAAACAAGACAAAAAATCTAAGTAAGAAAAGCATTTTTTGCAGTGCACTCTCCCCAACGGTCCTGATGCTGATTCAACATTTGAATCAGGCAAACTCCAGCTGACGTGTCGAACACACCAAGCAAACTAGCCGCCTGACCATCGGGCTTGGTGTGTCCCGGCCTTTAGAAGTTGCACTGAATCCCTGTTGATCCCCATTAAACTCCACTATATGGAGAAAAATACTGGAATGTTTTCCTCATCATAAGGAAAATGTTATTCTGAAAGTGAACTAATCCTTTATTATGTGTTTACTAAATATAGCTTGTTTGTGAATTCAGTTTCAGGACTGAGGAGGTTAAGCACTTTTGTCTAAGAGCTTTTTACCTTGAATAGCTAGGAGGTCCTCCAGAGCATTGGGCAGATAGTCTTCAACCTGATCCTTCTGTATGTGATTGTCCAGGCCGTTATGTTGGTGTCTGTGCTGCTGGCGCCCACGATAATGCCGACTGTATCTATTGCAGTCATAGCTGCTGAGCAGCGTCTCCAACTCCTGCAGTTTGGCTTTCAGTTTACTGGCCTGTACACAAAAAAAATGTGGACAAAAATCATTAACAAACCCATGGGAAAAATGAAGAGACAGTGTGAAAAAAAGTAGTTATATTCAAAACCAGACAAAACCAAAGCATTCAATTACAGCAGTAGGTTTGATTATTAAAAATATCCATCACACCTTATTAGCTTGAACCCCACTGAGCTTTGCACTATCATTTAAAGGGCAGAACTAAAACCAGCCTTGCATTACCGCCCATTCATGCTCATTATGATAAACCAGGAAGATGTAGGTCAGGGAAACCCACAGCATCTGAGCAAAGGAACTTAGTAAGTGGGTGAGATAACAAGTAATTGGGAACCTTTTAATTTGCAGAGCAACCATTACATCAAAAGATCACTTCTTATGCTTCATCATCATCATCTCTCTTATTCACACATTGGGGAAGGCCCACCTGGTCCCTGATGAGACTGTAGCACACAGGGCACTCCTCACATTGGTGGGTCAGCCGGTTCTGGTAGTAGTTCAGCTCACACTTGTCACACTTATAACCAACAAACCCACTGCGACAAGAACATGTCCCGTTGTCATGGCACTGCATCAAGGTCGAGCCCATGGGATCGCAATTACATGCTATAGGTGGGAGATTGACATAGGTGGTGAGAGAAGCAATGACTCTCCATCACTTGAAATAGGCATTTGAGAGACAGAATGAAATGTACACATTTTTAGCTGTATTCACAGTAAAATACACTGGTGAGCAGAGTAACACTGATAGCTGACTACTGAAAATCCAAGATATTCATATCTTTCTTTCTTCAGTCGCAAAGAAATTAAGTTTTTTGAGGAAGATGTTCCAGGGTTTTGTCCATATAGTATTTGAAACTGAAGGTCCAAACCGCAGTTTCAAAGCAGCTTCAAAGGGCTCTACATGATCCCAGCCAAAGAATGAGGGTCTTATCTAGCGAAACAATCAATCAGTTTCTATAAAAAAATAACATTTGTACACTTTGAAGAGTTCAGATGCAAAACCAGCTAAAAGCCATCTCGGTCAAAAATGAGATAATGATACTGAGTGAACGCTCCTGACACATATTATACGTCTGTCAAATACTTTGCAAACTTTATTTTTCAAACTCACTACATTCCAGCCTCAGCCCAATCAGAAGTAACGGTACTTACATAAAAACCTAGTAAAAGTAGCCAGAAAGAAATGCTAATTTTAATGAAATACGTCAGATGGATTTAGAGGCGTTTGCATCTGAACTTTTTAACCTAAATGCTTGTCTTGCACTAGCTCTGTAATGTGCGACTTCATGCATTACGTAATTCCCAAAGATGGGAATCGAACTCGGGTTGCCGTGAGCACAGACGCGCTGTATATGTCGGCACACCAGCCATAAGGCCATTGCCACCGACAAGTATATACATTTTTATTTCCTTCTGCTAGGTAAGACCCTCATTCCTTGGCTGGGATCGTGTAGAGCCCTTTGAAGCTACATTTAAACTGCAATTTGAAAGTTCAAACCATTGGGAATCATAGAAGTCCACTATATGGAGAAAAACTGTTTTCCTCAAAAACCATCATTTCTTTTCGCCTGAAGAAAGAAAAACAAACATTTTGGATGACATGGGGCTGAGTAAATTATCAGGAAATTTTTATTCTGAAAATGAACTAATCCTTTAAATAGTAAATTCCTTTAAATAGTATTAGTTTAATTATAGTTAGTTTATATTAACATTTTTATTTTTAATTTGCTATAATTAAAAAAAAAAAAATATATATATATATATATATATATGTATATATATATATATATATATATATATATAAAATAAGTAAATAAATATGAATAACTATATAACTAAAATAAATATAAAATAAGTAAAACTTAAATATTAAACTATTTTTAAAAAAGTCAATCTGAGTTTCAGGGCAAATCCTGTTTCCAATTATTGATTTCAATACCTCTGCAGCCTCTAGAGGAGAAACCAAAAAATCCCATTCGACAAGTGTCACACCACAGCCCCTCTACACCTGTTCGACACATGCATTGTCCTGTGATTGGATGACATGCTGATGAGGAGGAGCCAATGGGATTGCAGTTACACCTATAGAACAGAAAAAGAGATTATAGAATTTATGCAGATAAGTTTATCCACCTTATTTTTTCCCTAAGAGTGGGTGCCGCCATTTGGAAATTTAATGTGTCTGGCTTCCGGCCTCATCGGCTTCCAGCTGATGTTAGCTGTACAAAACAACTTGTTTTGGTGCTTGATATTGAAAACTGGTTTGTTTGACCATATTAATTTAATGCATTATCTTATGAACACAGTGATTTGTAGTGTAAACATTTTTACCATTTACTGCACTTCGTTATTCTTCTTGTTATTTCCCTACATGAACATTAACACATTACCAGAAAACAGCTTACTTCTGGATTGAAAAATAAGCTTACAGACTGACAGACAGATTGCAAAACTTACATCTCACAGCCCAAGCTTGGCTGCAGATTAAAGTAGCCAGTTTCGCACTGTCCACAGTCTCTTCCTGTCACATGACTCCAGCAAACACATTTTCCTGTATCCGGGTGGCAGTCATTCGGCGACCCGGACGTCCCAGCCACGTTACAGGCACAAGCTGAAAAACAGAAATCCACAAAATGCCAATTTTTTAATATATTTTTTTAATTTTACAAAGAAGTTCACAAGAAATCGTCGTACCCACACAATGATAAACGATGCTGTGCTCATGCACAAAATGTTTTTTTAATGTCTACGTTCTAATGAGGCATGCAACAAAGCAAGATCTTGAACAAGGATAAAACGCTTAATGTTGCTGAACATCTCAAAAACTATTTAATCTAAGTTTTGAAGCCTCAAAGCACCAACGACTTTCCTCTGACTTCTATTGTTTTTATACTAAGCTAATGATATTTTCTTCCCTCACGCTCATTTACATTTACATTTTCACATCTGCAGTGTATTTATTAAGCCATTTATTGGCGGGTTTCCACAATGTAGGTGATTTTAAATTTTACTGTTCTTATAGGGATAAAGCAGGCCTTTTTCTACCGAAATCAATAATGAAATATCTTCATTATGTGCCACATTCATGTTTTAAATGATACTCACGTTTGCACTTTCGCTCTGGATTAAGTTCATTGGCCAGAGCGTTGCCGTAGTAACCCGATCTGCATTTTTCACAATGGTCCCCAGTCGTATGTCCCAGGCATTTCAGACAGCGTCCAGTCATGGGATCGCACACACCCACCGCATTAGGATCCACGTTCCCATTACACTCGCACCTCACACACGGTTGCACTTTGCCTCCCCAGCCCAGAGGGTTGCCATAGAAACCATCATCACATAACTCACACCGTACACCTGGGAATCCATTAAAATCCATTAACACAATCAACAATCTATTTATTATCGCTCTTTGTGTTTGTGCTTGGGATGCAAGCATCTGCTAAACGACTAAATGCACATTTATTTACAGTCAGTGCATAATGTCTTTTAACTACTAATCTATTTGCATATTAATGCCAAACTGAGCATTTGTGTGTCAGGATTATGTAAATAGCACATAAACTGACTGCAACTGACCCCTTTGGCCTGTCGGACAGTTGGTACAAACCACGTCCCCCGTCTCTGGCACCTGGGCGCAGGTGGTGCGATCTGGACAAGGACAAGGTAAGCAGTCGCCTGGGCTGCCAGTCAGTGCATTGCCATAGTAACCATCTTCACAAAGCTCACAATGACGGCCTGCGGTGAAGTCTCTGCAGTCACACACACCTGCAATAAAACACACACAAAGAAAGCATACACAACTTGCACACAAACAAAAAAGGATCCTTTTTTAATTTAAAGCATTGCATATAATGTGACAAGAAGAGAAGTCAGACAATCATCAGATTCATTGAACCTAACACATAAACACACTGAAACTCAGCACCATGAATGCAATATGAGTTTCTACAAAAGCAAACAAATGGCTTTCTGGTTCAGTGCAGAAACACCAGGGTGTGAGCATCACGCATCAACTCATCAGTTCAGACAAGCAGCTCAACGCTGCCAATGTCAGCACAAAAACACACGCAACAGTATGTCATCGCCATTTGAATTCTGCCCACATGCCCTGACTGTTTCATTTCACTGAATTTAAAAACGAGTTATACTACAAAATACAAAACAAGCAAGAACGTACATTACATGAATAACAAAATAAACAAATGTTCACAGATACTAAACAAAGACTATAATATTATATTTAAGAAATGTGTGTGTACAGAATCACTCTACAGAATACAACACAAAAACAGACCAATCTGTGATCAAGGTGAAAAACTGCACTAACCATCTGAAACAGCAGATGGCAATATACTACTACGTTTAACGTGTAAATGAGAGAAAGAATGCGATGTGACTAGTCTGTAACTACGCAGCTTGACGGTCGGTAATTGCTCTAAAACGCTTGTCTCTCACAAACTGTTCAGATGTATCTGTCTTCAAAAGGTCATCGATTATTTCTGGTTCACTGGTAAGAACTTAATTCAAAGGTCATTTATTCTCTTTACCAATGAGGGCATAAAATCCAGATGTATGTCCTTCTGTCTCTCAAAGAAAATAATACTATAAATAACACACACTCTAACATGTATTTCAGCCAAAACCTTTACAACTTCTGAATTTTGTATTAGCCTTAGTGCTGAAGTTCCCTACTGAGACAGTTCAGAGACCAATCACCAGGGTAAAAAAAACAAACAAACAAAAAAAAAAAAAAAACAATCCATAATAAAACTATAGCGTTAAAGAAATTCTGTCCTTAAAACAACCTATGGAAAAGATGCCTTCAGAAACTAAAGGTAATAAAGCGACTGAGACATTCAGATGGTTTGAATAAGCACACAACCACTATAGTACAAGCTGATGGTGAAAAACAACTCAGTCTGTTTGCCAATGAGGTTGTTTCGAGATAAAGGCACTTTGTGTGATGGTTAATTCACACCTGTCAATTAGAAAATCACATCCTTAACATTAAAGGACAAAGACTTCAGATTCCTGCTGTCCCTCAAATGCACTAAATGCCACTGAGAGAAATTGCAAGGTTAACACTAACAGATTTAGTAAGGTTTTATTGAGAGAGATAGTTGAGAGCCTCAGAAAGAAATTAAGTAATGGGTAGGGGTAGGAATGCACTGATGTGGAATTATAAGTATTGTACTGTAGGACGATTTTGAAGTTGGAGGAGAAAATTAGTTTTCGACAAACCCTAACTGCCTTGAACGGGACTGCACAGAGTATGCATGCACATCGCAGAACTAGACAAGATGAGCATTTGAGGTTAAGAGGTATATAAATTGTAATTTTTTTAGTAGATAAGACCCTTCTTTCTCAGCTGGGATCGTTTTGAGCCCTTTGAAGCTGCATTAAAACTGCATTTTGGAAGTTCAAACTTACGGGCACCATTGCTTTTCACTATATGGAGAAAAATCCTGAAATGTTTTCCTCAAAAAACATAATTTCTTTACAACTGAAGAAAGACAGAAAGTAAATTATCTGTAATATTTTGTTCTGGAAGTGAACTAATCCTTCAATATAGTATAGGAAGACATGCTGCCTTATAAGACCTTGTGATTTCAAAGATTCTGACCACCGTTAATAGATCCAAATCAGAGGCAGAGAAAAAGAGAGAAAGAAAGCAGGAGACGGAGAGGAACAGACAGATGGACGGAGAGATCAATAACGGGAACCCGTGTGATAACTTCAAATGAAAAGCACCTTAGCTCATAAAGAAGTCTGGAGTCTTTAAAGAAAAGACTGTAGGGGTGTCTGGGTTTTTGTTTTTTTTTTGTCTTATTTTATAAGCAGCTGGATTCGGCCGTGTTCTTCTTCCTCTGTTTATTTGTTCTGCTGAATTAGATTTAGGAGGCATTTTATTTTCAGTCTCTGGGAAGTCTGGGAACACAGTGTGTATGCGCAGACATATGCGTCTGTGTTGGTCTAACCTGGAGGAAACAAAATTAACTTGAAAAGTCTCACTAAAAGAACCACCGCCCCATATATCACTTCACCAAGACAACCCTGAACCCTCACAAAGATCAATACCACTCTCTTACACAACAAAACAGAGGACTTAAAGCAACACAACATAATGCAGAGCAAAAATGTTTTGTACACCCCGCTATACCTTAAACAAAAAACTATTTTGGTCTTTTTATGGTGACAGAAGACAGAATACAGTACAGAAGCCATATGGACTGCATTTTATTTTTTTTTCGGGTGTTTTTTTTTTGTTTTGTTTTTTTCAATTTGAAAGCTTTAGTCTCCATTTATTGCAACTGCATGAAAAAGATTGTGTGTTTTTATAGTTTTATGTAGGGCTGGGTTTTGAGTCGATTCTGATTCACAAGCTTGTGATTCAATATCAGTTATTTAAAAAAATACATCAGGTACAGTACATACATGTTTTCAAGGAAAAAAAATCTCTCAACTAAGGCTGTAAAATATACATTAGAGTCAGTTGGTACTACATTACTATACTGAAGATGAAAATTACACTCAGTGAAGCTTTTACATAAATAATTATATTTCTACACCAGTTTGTTTTTTTGAAATACAAACATTTAAATGGTGGCTGTCATAAAAACTTGACAGATTTACAAACCAGTTTGGAGTAGACGTCACAGTTACATCACTTGCAGCTGTGCACGCATAGTTGTGGCAGAAAAACACTGGTAACAAGTGGAGGGAAACGGGTGAAATCCATGGAATAAGAGAGATAAAAAAAGCATGCCTTTTGATGCTAGAATCGGAATGTAAATAATTTTAATAGAATACTGTCGCCATTTTATAGCTAAAGGAGAAGTCCACTTCCAGAACAAAAACTGACAGATAATGTACTTTTTTTCTTCAGCCATAAAGAAATAGTTTTTTTAAGGGAAACATTTCAGGATTTTTCTCCATATTGTCACGAGCGTCGTGTGTGGGAATGAGGATTAGGGACGAGGAGATCAGGAACATAAACTTTTATTAAATAATCCACACTAGGAACAGGAACGAACAGGAACAGCAGGGAATCCACACGTAAACACAACGTAAAAGACTTTGAGAACCGACAAACCAAAGGGGGACAGAACTAAACTTAAATACACAAGCTAATCAGACGAGTGTCACGGCGTCGTGTGCGGGGAATGAGGAGTAGGGACGAGGAGATCAGGAACATGCACATTTATTAAATAATCCACAATAGGAACAGGAACGAACAGGAACAGCAGGGAATCCACACGCAACACAACTTACAAAGACGTAGAATAACATGAAGTGACTTACAATAACCGACAACTAAATGGGGAACTCAACCAAACTTAAATACACGGGCTAATCAGACAAGGACAGGTGTAATCGATTAAACAATGACGTAATAATTGAAAACGGAACAGGAAAGACCAAATAAGGGCATACACAAGGGGAAACCACAAAAACAGTCCACAAGGGTGTGACAATGAGGACAGGTGTGAATGATTAAACAATGACGTCATAATTAGAAACGGAACAGGAAAGACCAAATAAGGGCATACAATGGGAAAAACCAAGGAGAACAGTCCACAGGGGTGTGACACATATAATGAACTGCTATGGTGCCCCAATTTTGATCTTACAAAATGCAGTTTAAATGCAGCTTCAAACGATCCCAAATGCGGTTGTAAATGATCCCAGCTGAGGAAGAAGGGTCTTATCTAGCGAAACGATTGGTTATTTTCATAAAAATAATACAGTTTATATACATTTTAATGTCAAATGCTTGTCTTGTCTCACTGTGCCTGAACAGTTTTTTTTCCGGTTCATGACAGTTAGGGTATGTCTCAAAATTCCCATCTCATGTTCTCCCTCAACTTCAAAATCGCCTTATATCGCTGTTTTACCTGTTTTGTTGAGGGAGTTTGTTCTTCTTTGCATGTTCGCTTTGCAAAGACTGGGTCAGTAGTACTCCTGTAGCAATGTAGGATGATTTTGAAATGATTTTTGAAGTTGAAGGAGAAAATACGATTGAAGTTTTTTGACATACCCTAACTGTCTTGAGCCAGAATACACAGAGTTCAGAGAGAGCAAGACAAGACAAGCGTTTGAGATTAAAACATATTTAAATTGTAATTTTTTTAAACTAAAAAAAACGATCATTTCTCTAGACAAGACCCTTCTTCCTCGGCTGGGATTGTTTGAAGCCGCATTTAAACTGCTTTTTGGAAGCTCAAATTGGGGCACCACAACAGTCCATTATATGGAGAAAAATCCTGAAATGTTTAACTCAAAAAACATAATTTCTTTACGGCTGAAGAAAAAAAGACATGAACATCTTGGACGACAAGGGGGTGAGTACATTATCTGTAAATATTTGTTCTGGAAGTGGACTTCTCCTTTAAACGCAGATGTTTAAACGGACAGACTTTGGATGAAAACTGCTATGACTACTCTACTTTTAAAGCATATATTTAATTTAAACAATACATAATGTTCACATATGCTGTTCGTAGGGGATGCATTGTAATACCCCTGCAGTTACAGCATGACACAATATTTAAACCTATTACTATTAACATTTTACATAACATTTATTTTATCTCACAATTCTGACTTTTTCTTGCAAATTCCAGGTTATATCTTTAGACTTTATAACTTGATTTAACTCAACAATAATGAGTTCTCAGTGGAAAAAAAGCCAGAGCAGAGGGGAAAAGAATGATAAGTTGATTTTTTTTTAATCAGAATTGTGAGATTTAATCTTGGAATAGCGAGAATAAAGTCATAATTTTGAAATATAAACTCAAATTTACTCTTTTTTAATTCTTTTATTCCATGGCTCCATAGACTGCTGCCTGAAAACCGTCATTTTCTGCAACCAGATAAGCTCCGCCCAAAAAAAAACGTCATCACTGTTTGCAAACACTAAATTGGTCTATTCAAACATGGATTAAACTTTGAAGAACTGTAAAACGTATAATAAATATGTTATATGATGCATATATTTAGCTAAATTCTCCTCTCCAGAGTAAATTTTTCTAGCTGACTAATAAGCGCATGGTCACTGAATGTTTTCTCTGAGGTAAATGTGACGTTAAGTGACATTGTTTTTCTGTGTTTAAAACACTGATTAAGCAGTTACAGTAGACAGGATACAGATTTCGGTAATTTGTACTCTTTCTCTAACCTTCAGATTTATAGTTATTTCATGCTGAAACTGGTATTAAAGTAATGAAGATGATCAGTTCAAGTGCCAGTTCTCTTGAACTGAGGCGCTACAGCGATCTGTCACTTTATACAGTGACAAAACGGCAATTATTGTTTGAATACTGCAATAAAATAGACAGACTTTGAAATCTAAAACTTACTGTGATTTATTGGATGAGAGGTGACTACAACGATCCATGACTGAAAACAAGTTAGACTAATTGATTCTTGGGATTTTTGTCTTTTTGTAGACAGGACAGTAGGAGAGATGACAGGAAAACAGTGGGAGGATTGGCATTGACTCGAGGCGGGAATCGAACTCGAGTCGCCGTGAGCGCAGGTGCGCTGTATGTCGATGCACTAACCGCAAGGCTACTGGCTGACCGATTCTTGGGATCTAAGAATTAATATTGTTTCGTAAAAATGAGAATTGATTAAAATTGTGAAATCAGTATATTTTACCCACCCCTAGTTTTATGGAAGAAAGCAGATAAGGGGAAGAAACGACAATCTTCATTTCTGAGTGAACAAAATATAAGGTTTTCAAACACTAAATTCAAGGTCATGAAATGAGACAGCATTACAGATTTTTTTAGTGACCCATTTCCTTTCACTTCACTGCCCCAGTAATGTTGCAATCCAAAGGCAACAGGTGACATAGAAAATCTGGACCAGATTCATTTAAATTATAACTGAGGGCTTGAAGATGACAGATGACATTTCTGTCAGCATTGCAACCGGTGATGAGAATGTGTGCAATACAGCTGAAATGATTAATCACAGGACATTTTTCAGCACGAACAGCCAGTTACACCTGGTCACAAAGGTATAAAGAGACAGACAGAAGGGAGAATGGGAAGGTGAGAGAGGTTACATTTAATTCTGTTTGAGTGTAAAAGAAATGCTGGCTACCATCTGTCTGTCGGCCTCGGCGGATGTTAAAGTTGCCCTTATGGTAATATGAGACAGATGTGGCAGCTATTGACTGGCAGATGCCATACACACACACACACATAAAGCCAAACACACACAGAAACAAGCACTTCCCTGTGTGCAGATCAAAAGCTGCTGGCATGGAAGTTGCATTCATTTGCATTCTGAAACAAAAGTCTCCTTATTTCCTCAAACTGCTTCACAACTGACAGTGATCAGATCAACATTCTCTCCCAGAGTCCGACTTATATTTAATGGCTAATCAATCAAAAAATTATTCAAGTTAATTTTACACGCTGTCCAACTAATGGTCACAAAAGAGACAGGGTTCATTTTATATTCAAATCAGAATCCTAAATATTCACAGACTCATCTGTGCTATGCAAAACAGGACGATATCCACGGCCAGAGGTCTGCTGGGATTATCATATCAATGTCTTTATTTGAAATCTCACATCTCTTCAGGCAAGTTTATTCCTAGAGTCTGACATTTGTACCTTTCCTCTTTCTGAATTATTCACTGCTTTAGGGTGGCTAAATGTCAGCACCTCCACATGGGCCCTTCCTGACTCTTTGAGAGGGGTGAAAGAATGAGAGTAAAATAAAGACGTCCCTCTCTTTCCAGAAACAGAGGCATGAAAAGGACCCGTCCCTGCAGCTGTCCTTTGGGAAAAGGGCGCTCTTGACCCCCGGTACCTGCCAGACTACATCCGTCATAAGGCGGCCGAGCTCGTTAGAATATTCATTACAGTTTGGTCTACATTAAAGAGCTAATTAGACTGTAGCATTTTCATTTATGAGGCTCCAGATGGTTAGCCGAATACTTTTTATGTTGCACTGGCATCAGATAGAATAAATCTTTGGAATCAATTACAGTAATAAGATTTATTTAAGAGTTTGTATGTGTCTTTATTTATGCTTTGTTTTACCGTCTGCTGTTATGTCTAGAGCCCAATTCGGATGGTAATTGTTTCTCATGTGGACGTCTGTAAAAATAAATTCACATGGCAAAAACTCGTAGTTTCATATGCCGTTTTTTCACAGTGGAGAAGCAAATTTTGTGATCCTAGGAATGCTCTTCTCACGTGATCGCACGATAGTCTGCTTTATATAAAATGTCATATGCTTGTAATAATAAATTCACATTTTATAATATTCTATTTATTTTTTGATTATTTAAATTTCCTGTTTAAAAATAGGAACAATTATGAAAATAGCTAAGGTCCCAGTGAGAAACAATTACCATCTGAATCGGGCTTAGCACAGCATTTATGAGTATGGACATCTAGAGTCCAATATTTGAATTTCTTCTTCAAATAAATTATTTTATTCTATTATAACAAGACAATTAGTCAACTTGAAATGTTAAGTTGTACTAAGTGACAACTTAGATATATGAGTTCATTCAACTTAAAATTTTAAGGCAGCTGGGTAACAAGCCCAGCTTTTAAGTTTAACAAACCAAATTGTTTGTTTAGTCAACTCAAATATCTAAATTTTCACTTAGTACAACTTAACAACTTTCAAGTTGACTAAACTTATTTAAGTCTGCAGGGAAACAAATTATTTTAAGTTGACTCAACAAATAGTTTTTTTTGTTTGTTTGTTTGTTTTTTTACAGTGTGTTACTGACATTTTACACTATTAAAATAAGAAATGTTTCTTAAGCAGCGAATTAACATTAGAATGATTTCTGAAAGATCATGTACACTGGACTAATGATGCTGAAAATTCAGTTGTGCTATTACAGGAATAAATTACATTTTAAAATATATAAAAATAGAAGAGCTACTTTAAACTGTAATTATATTTCACAATACTACTGTTTTTACTATATTTTTAAACAAATATATGCAGCCTTGGTGAGCCTAAAAGACATTCCAAAATCATAAAAAAAACATATCTTACCTTCCCTGAGCTTATGAGTAAGAAAACTAAGGAATATATAGCAGTCTAGAAATAAAATAAAATAATTTTTTAATGAATAAATGATTCTTGTATTGTGTACCATGCACAAGGTGTACTGGCAAACAGACATCTGAAGCTTCAGAATGAAGCTTGAAAGCATTTCTAAAACAGGCATGTGATTGGTTAAGGACAAAAAAGCAGGAAAATATACTAAGACAACCAACCCCCCCCTCCATCACCACCTCTCTCTATAACAACAAATAAATTTTAACTTATTTTTGTACACATATTTTAACTTATTTTTGTACACTCTGTGGGTAGTAACTACAGTACTGGTACAACAGTATTTTCTTTAGCGGCTATAGAAAACCATTCCCTTTCGTTCCCTTTAGTTACTGTTGCTATGTCCGACAAGCGACGCATAATATAATAAAATATTGAATGGGAATATACGTTGCACTTGACCTATCACTACAAGACGACTCGACAGATTCGGCAGCATTCATTCGCGGAAAAATCATTAGGCCTACATAGTCTACATGTAGATTCCTTTAAATGTTAAGGGGAAGATTAAAAAAGAGAAACTGGGTCTGTGAATTCAATTCTCACAGAATCACAGTTGAATTCATGATTGAATTCATATCTTGCTACTCAGTCAGAATCTCATTAACCTGGAGTCCCAGTCTCTGTCACAATAATCATATAGGCGTTGTGATGTTTTAGGCCTATTTTGCAGACATCCATTTAAAATGTAGGCAATGGCTTATAAAGAAACTTTTTTCCATATCCACTTAGGTTTCTCAGCTTGCACTCTAGCATTTGTGTGGTCCAGGTAACGTTAGCTTTGCATAAAAAAAAATGGTTATCATTCGCATGGCTACTTTTACTTGAGTAAAGAAGTTAAATCAGTACTTCTACTTTTACCAGAGTATTTTTTAACACAAGTATCTGTACTTCTACTTGAGAACGAGAAGTGAGACGGACTATTTTCTTTAGCGGAAGCAATATAAATCGTTTTTAAATCAATAAACTCCTTTTAAAATCAATATTTTGTGTCAAATTATTGATTTATTTTGTAGGTAGCCATGTAATAAGCGGGATAATGTAGAGTTTGTCTTACATGTGCTTCATGAGGCACACACGCGCGGTCTCTTGCTCTCTCTCGTCATGCACGCGCTACGCGGTTTGGAGCACAGTCTCTGTCTCGCGGGCGCACTCACTCCCTCGCTCTAGATTCCGGGAGAAACTATTTGCGGCCATCAGATTCAGTGAGCTATATATCTAATATAATAATTAAAATATAATTATTGATTTTTCATTAGACTATTTTTTGGTGTCCCCTCAGCACTCGGTACCCTACGCACAGTGCGTGATGCGCGTGGTGGGAGCGGCAGCGCTGAATGAACCTTATTGAAAAGTGTTAACTTACCATCTTATCAGTTAACGGTTAATAATCGGACAATGATTTGCGGTTGTCGGCTGGGAAAATTAACCGAAATGAGCGACTGAGGTAACTTACACTGCGCAGCAGGGAGCTTGATTGACAGGTGATCTGACCAATCATACTTCGCCATCCGCCATTTGCGAACGGTCGCAAATACGTCCTTGTTGATACTTGGAAAGGAAGGAAAAATGCACCTCTTTGCCATCTGACGTGTCGCCCGGTGTGGCCCTATTGCTCGGGGACGGCGATTGTGGTTCCGTCCCGGGTTACCATGGTGACGGCTGTGAGATCGATTTTTTTTTTTTTTTTTTTTTTTTTTTTTTTTTTTTAACAGATGTGCATGATTCACATAGGTCACATTTTCAGGTCGAAAAATCCGGAATTCCGGATTAATCCGGAAAAATCACATCCCTTCTAAAAGAAAAACTACGAAGACTGAAAACAGTCTTTTCATTTTTGAGTCTTTTCATTCAATCTTTGACTTGAAGATATGTGCCGATCTTCCATGACAAAGACAGACAGTTGTCTTTTCTCACTACAGAACATTTTCCATGTATTTTCCCTTCTACTTTCATTATCTTTTTCACCTCCTTTATAAGGTCGCCTTCACTGTAGGAACAATGATGACAGTAGAAACAGAGAGAAAAATTCAGAATAGAGCATACAGAAAAACAGCCTTTTAAATGTATGACTCACCCTTGTAAAACACATTTCAAAACCCATGTGAACAAAGGACCTCATATAACTCGAGGATATGAGAATATATAGAAGTCTGACCATTCAGTTCTCTCTGGACAAGCTTGTGCTGTTTTCGTCTTTATTTGCTGGTTTTAATTAAGCAAACATTCAGACAAAGCAGATGAATGTTATTTTTATGTGCTGTTATGCGCTATAAAGTAATTCATTGTTTTTGCTATATTTACTGATCCATATCGAATGCACATCTACTTTACAAAGGGTGCGAAGAGAAGAAGACAGAATGAAAACGACACAGTGGACCAAGGTGAGATATGAATGCTCTCACACCTTTCTGTGCTTGTTGCATTTAATGTAAGCACATTTATATGAAAACCCACACTCTCAGCAAACCACACTTTCTCTGCGGCTCTCTCTATCTTTTCCTCATTCTTCCAAGACAAATACAAGCCCTCTCAGTCTAATTTTATGGATGGCATCCCTTAAATTAACATGCTTGGGAAAAGTACTCAAGAAAGAGACCAGAGAATACACACGCACGCAAAATATATGTGCATCCGAAGGACATATGCTTGACTTCATTAGCCCTCTAGCGCAACACAGTGCCACCGTTCCATACTTCCACTGCAAATATTAACATTTTCCAATCTGTTGTATTGCTCGCAGGAAAATAGAAATGACACAAACAGGCCGACTTTACATAAATCACAATTACGAAGTACCACTGGATCCAGCCCGGAGAGGTGAGCTTCCCTCCTCTCTTATCTCCGACCAAACAAACACCACCTGTGCTGAGTGACAAGACTAATAACCAATTAACAACCAATTACAACCATATTACATTACCGTGAGAAACACCTTCTTGTTCAGAAATGATAAATCAAAGGGGCGTGGCCTGTCAGTGCACAAACCCTTCCCGAAGCGGAAACGAGATTAAATTAAAGCTCATCAAAAGACTAACAAAACATAATTAGGCTTACGAATACGAAACGAGATTAAAACACTCTTTGGTTTTCAGTGCGGAGAAAAATGAAGAGTGACGTATGCATATGCTAATGAAAAGCGTGCTGGTTTTCAGCAGGGACCTTGCGGGCCTAGTTCTATTTACGAGCCTGGAAAATATTTAAGCAGCTAAATGGCAATGAACAGCGCCTGCTGTGACTTAGGCGAAATCTGCTTTGAAGTTAAACAGGTTCATAAATAAATAAAAGGAACGGGCTCCTCCTTTTCTCCGGGGAGGTGGAGATTTCCTGTGAATACATTCGTTCGATCTTTCGCCCCCCTTGAGCTCCTTTTGCTTTGATTCCCTCTTTCTTTCTTCCTTCCATTCCCTCCCTTTTTCTGGCATACATGCGAATCGCTTGCTCGCGTTTGTCCTTTCGCCTACCCCGAGTGGTAGATAAAGTCATGTCTGACATTAATTTGTAATGTTAAAGACTTGTACCAAACTAATCACACATTACGCTCATAATAAGAGCGATGGAGGTTTAATTTGCCGCATATTAAAAGAGTGAAATTACTCATCAGTGTGAAAGAAAGACAGTCAGAGCGGGCGAGAGAGAGAGAGAGAGAGAGAGAGAAAGATGGGAGGACAAACGCTCAAATCCATGCCAGGAGTCGTCGCTGAAAGTAGACGCACACAAACAAACACTCTTTGTTGTGCTATCGACATTACAATTAATTAGCCGGTGGCTGGCTCGCAGGTCTAATAGAGGAGAGAGGAGTGAGCGTGAACTCTATCTACCCTGTACAGAAAGACAGCCCGCCATTCTAGCTGCTAATGGGGTCACGGAAAGAACAAGAGGAGGAATGAAAAAGTGAGAGAGGAACAAGGGGAAGCGGTACAGAAAATGACAGGAACAAGAAGAGGTTTGTGAGAGGAACATTTGAGTGATTGTGCTGCAGGTACAGAAATGCCTACAGTTACAGACAGTATAAGCAGACCACTTGCAGATAAATGGAGAAATTGCAGCAGTCAGTATACTGGCTGCAGGAAAAGAGCAAATGGGCTTTTTGATAGAGGCTTCTTTCAATCTAGAAGAAACAAGAACTGTACTTTTAGGTGTACTACACTTTTTAAAAGTTCGAAAACACTAAAGACAATCTAAAGACAAAGGAACCTTCTGTTCACAAATGTAGCTCTTAATGAGTAAAAATGCATTCAAATACCGTTTAAAAATATTATTACAGTTTCAAATAAGTGCACCACCGAACAACATGGATAATAATACAAAATGTTTCTTGAACACCAAATAAACATTTAGATGATTCTGATCATATGAAAACTGGATTAATGATTGCTGAAAATTCAGCTTTGCCATTCGAGGAAATAACCTGCATTTTAAAATATTTAATGAACTTTCAATTAAATGAATGACCCTGTATGAGCAATACCACGAGTAGCAGTGTGATATGGCTATATATCAGCATGGCTGTGATTCGGCTGTAGGCACGAGGCCGCAGGTAATCACGCCGTGATGATATACAGCCATTGCTACTCATGTGATATTGCGTTTATACAACAGTTCGACAGCATGAGTGTGTAAATACATAAGAAACAACAATGGAGTGCCTTTAAAACCCCTCTTTTGTGCAGAACTGCTTACTTCCTTACTTCCATGGATTCAAATCTCTAGTTGACAGTTTGACTGCTGAGCCCTAGTCCTTTACTAATTCGAAAACGTCGCTTTAGAACTAGTAACAAAGGAACGTTGAGTTGCTTCATTGAAAACTTTTAAACTATTACTGTATTAAAGGGGTCATCGGATGCCCATTTTCCACAAGTTGATATGATTATTTAGGGTCTTAATGAAAAGTCCATAATATACTTTGGTTAAAAATTCTCAATGGTAGTGTAAAACAACACCCTTTTTTACCTTATCAAAATGAGGTAAATTTGATCTGCCCCGCCCCTCTCCACTCTGTGGAGTGACGAGACTGTTTACTTTGGCTGCATTTAGCCGCGTTTAGCCTCTAAACTATCACATTATTAGGAAAGGTGATTGCAGAGATTCATAATAAAACCATTAGACTCACTTCTGCTGTAGGTGAAGCTGCTTCACAAATGATTTGTGCGAACATAGACGCATTTATGTAGATCGGGAGGTACATTCCCTTCACAAACAAATGTAATCCACTGCATCTTCAGTGGCTCAGATGTCAGGAGTAAATGATGACCACTATGTTCATTAATACATCCAGCAACACAACACCTCAATCGCTCAATCAGAGTCAATGTCTAACTTACATCCCTGCTCTGGCATCGAAACAATGGAGGTCGGACTTTTACATCTGATGTAGGGCAGGTCTGAGGTAAGATGCTCATGTCAATCAACTATCGTGGGAACAGCCTCTGTCGGTGTGATAATTAAAAACCACTGCATGGATTTATATCATTATAGGGTAGATGTGCACATACACTGCCAACACACATTAATGTTCATACAACATGTAAAAGTGAACTTTGCATCCAATGACCCCTTTAAAAACTTGTTGTATTATGTGTAGTAGATTATTTTGAGAGAGAGATGGTCTGAGCGAGTGCAATTACCTGCACCTGATTCAGCAATCATTCTTCAGCTTAATCTCATATTCACAGTAAAACATTAGTTTGAATGTCCACTGAGGAAAGCGATATCTTTATCGTACTTTTCTTTCATTGGTTAAGGGTGATTTCCGATGACAGCGCTGCTCTGTGCATTTGTTAGCTGAGTATTATGATGTGTTGTTGAAAGTAAAAATAACTTCCTTGCTTTCAACCCTGTTTCAGTCTCTTTCAATATAAAAGTCTTTACTGCTGACTCATAAAAACAGCCTCTCATCGCTGGAATGGTGGAATAATGTAACTAAAATCACCATCACGAACACACACAGCGTTTCCCAATACTAAATACTATTATTAAATACTACCCTCTCTCTCCTTCGGCTTGCTCCCTTGATCAGGGGTCGCCACAGCGGAGTGATTCGCACAGCCGATTTGGCACGTTTTACGCTGGATGCCCTTCCTGCCGCAACCCAGCCCTGAGAGTGCACTAACTTGTGCATCCCCAGTGCTGGGACACATTATTAAATACTACTACTTAAATAAAATAATATTTATTGAATAATATTTAATAAATAACAACAGCTTCATAAAAGTTGCTAGACAATTCAGTCAAAAGTACAAAAGCAGTGCTCTGACATACAGTATTAAATTGACATAAAATATAACCTGATTTTGCCCTCAGCCAAAACGATGTGCTCTGGAACAAATAATAATATTTCAAAATAATGATAACAGATAAAGAGACTGCCCATTACATTTACCCAAAACAAATTTAATCTCATGCCTATCCACTATGACATCAGAGCCAGCAGTGAATTCCAGAAGAACTGGCCGAGGTGAGATTGCTGATGCCCTGGAGCTCACATCTCCAAAAATATTGAAGCAAATTTTCAAAATAGATGTTTTCTTTATTAACAAACCACATATTCGAAGTCTAAACAAGTACATTCTCACCTAAAAAACTCTTAAAGCTATATTGCGTAACAAAAAAACAGTATTATTTATAAAATGATAGTGGATATGAGCATTCACCATAACACTCACTGTGAGAAATTCCGCAAGTAGAGTGATACAAATGGTGAAACGGTTGAAGTTCTGATATCACTAGAATATCACAGTCCTCTCAGGCAATCAGATTTGAGGACCAGAAAGAACTGCTGTATAAATATATATGATTGCAAAGTCCCATTTTCAGCAGCCATTAATCCAGTATACTAAGAAAACCTTGTGCTATATAATCCTTACGAAATCCTTCTAATGTGCTGATTGGTATTCAAAAGACTTCTTCTTATTATTAGCACAGTTGAGAATGGTTGTGTTGTTTAATGAACTGTGGAAATTGCAGTACCAAGTCTTTTTTCAGCTGTTAAAGTAGTGAATATATCTGCACTTCTTGCAAGCCACTGTACAATGTCAGTTTCGAAATTTTGGTTTTATAAATGGCCCAACACAAACACATTTTTTCTAGTCTTTTTATTGCTCTTTTGAGAGGCTATTCTGTATACAAGAACAAAAGAGCAAAGCAAACAGGATCTGACTAGCACAGGGGAAAGAAGTGGACGGCCCAGATTCACAACAAAATGCGGAGTACATAAGAGCCTGTAGTTTAAGAAAGAGACCCTTCACTGGTGCTCAGCTTGAAGCTTCATTGAACGGCACACGCAAAACACCAGCTTTATCTGCAGTAGTCAAGAGAAGACACTGAGATGCTGCTGGCCTTTAGAAAGAGCTCAAAGAAAAAGCCACATCTGACACTTGCATGATAAATGATTGGAAATGCATGGATGATATGAACCCTTAGTGAATAAATGTCATTTTCTATCAGCACATATCTGCCTAGAGATTAAACCAAGATACTATGGTGTATATATAGTATAACGTGTACAAACAGCGTGTATGTCATGTTATTGGATCATATTGGAGCATGAAAGTTGGGTACAGACTGCATGCTAAACACACACTCCTAACCTGTCTCAGGATGGCAGGTCCCATGTTGATTGCAGTTGCAAGGCACACAAGGGGAGAAGGGTCCACCATTAGGGGTTTCCCTGGTGAATCCAGGAGCACAGTGTTCACAGAACTGCCCAGTGAATCCTGTGGGACAAGTACACTCCTCCACCCACGGAGCATGTGAAGCCATATTGTAGTATGTCAGGACTGCAGATTCAAGGCTTACCCTGGAGAGCTGAGAGGTGTCTGCCAACAAGAAAAAGAAAAATTTACATTGCTTCCAATATTACAACCTACCTATAAATTATACAATAAACAAATAAATTAGGGATGTCAAACGATTAAACGCATACAAAATAAAAGTTTGAGTTTGCCTAGAATATGTATGTGTGTGATGTGTACAATGTGTAATTATGTATATATAATTATCTATATACAAATACACACAAATGAATGTATATATTTAAGAGAAATGTTATGTACAAAATATTTTTATTTATATATAATATAGATTATATAAATATTATAATAAATACATATATTTGTAAATATTTCTTAAATATATACATGAATGTGTTTGTACTTATATATACATCATAATTACATACAGCACACACACATATATCAGGCAAACTCAAATTTTTACTTTGAGACCAGTCTTAAGTAGCACAGGTATATTTGTAGCAATAGTCAAAATACATTGTATGGGTCAATATTATCATTTTTTCTTTTATGCCAAAAATCCTTAGGATATTAACTAAAGATCATGTTCCATGAAAATATTTTGTACATTTCCTACCATAAATATATCAAAACTTAATTTTTTATTAGTAATATGCATTGCTAAGAACTTAATTTGAACAACTTTAAAAGCAAATTTCTCAATATTTGGATTTTTTTTTGCAACGCCAGATTCCAGATATTCAAATAGTTATATCTCGACCAGATATTGTCCCATCCTAACAAACCATACATCACTGGAAAGCTTATTTATTTATTGTGGTCCGGGGTCATATATATTATGTTACAAAAAAGTTCTATTTCAATTATAAGCTTTTATTTTGAACTGTCTATTCATTAAAGAATCCTTAAAAAATGTATCATGACTTCCATAGAAATAATAAGCAGCAATATTAAGTTTTCAACACATTAAATTAGGATTAAATTACATTTTAACATACATTACATTAGAAAACAGTTATTTTAAACTGTAATAATATTTCAAAATATTACTGTTTTGTTGTAGTTTAGTAGTTATTAAAAAGTAGTAGCAGTGCAGTAGTGCAAATAAATAAATAAGTAAATACGCTTCTAATCCTTGAGGTGCAAGGAAATGCCATAATAGTAAAGATATGTAAGATACAGTGTGACAGAAAAACAAGTTGTTTTTTTTAAGAGTAGAAAACATCATGTGCTGAGTAAGTCAAGTGCTCATCGAAAGTTTTTTTTTGAAGGCAAAGGATTCAGCAGTTGTGATGGATTTGGAAAGCGCATTCCACCATGAATCTACACTGAATGTAAAATCAGTGTGTCCCGTCCACTTGTAATTGCCCTCACGATGTAGCTTAGCTAGCCTGCCTGCTAAAGCTCCCCTCTGCTTCTCTCTCACCTTTGCTTACACACAGACAGACATCAGGACCACTGGGTGCAAGCAGATAGAATCTTTGATCACCATATGAATAAATGAACAAGGAATGAATTAATCAATAAGGGCTGAGTGGGGAGAGGTGGAACATGGTGAAGGTGAGTGGGTCTTTGTTTCTCTCAGGGATCCATACCGCCTCATAAATAGTGATAGAGAGAGACTGTACACAGATCAAATTTCTCTCTCACCACAACTATCTCTTTCTCCAGGGTCTCTGTGTCCTATCGTCTCAACTCTCAACTTTCATATCAGGACATGGCCGGGAAGACTAATGTTTATGCGCACTTTTGGGAGATACCAGCATGTGCGTGTGCGTGGCTGTATACAGACAAACTGATTATCATGTGCACATGGTAGCAGAAGGGGAAAACAGTTCAAACGCATGCACGAATTTCAGCGCAGCAGTTTCCAAGAATCAATGAGCGGACCTGTCAGTACAGGATGTGGTAGAGGAATAATTATGCTCTTTGGTAAGATCTAATTTGCTTCCTTTGGGGAAGAAAACAGATGAGAGAGAGACAAAGTGTGCGTGAGAGAGAAGATACATTCACAGTAATGCTTCTGCGTAGAACCACACGGTTTGTCTCAAATGTTTCATGTATGTTTTAAGTGCAGCTTGGCAGGGATGTACAGAGTTTAGTCTCCTCTTATAGTCATTTTCACTTTTTTCTACAGCTCCTTACTATCTCCTGAATGAAGATGTACAACAAATGCAAGTGTTTAATACATCTATGAAAAGAAAAATCTTGAAAATCGTGTAGTAATTGATGCATATATGTACACTGCCCTCCAAAAGTTTGGAAACACCCCTGGCAAAGTGTGGTTTTGGACGATACTAGCATAAATCCTTATCATTTTTTGGTGCAAATACATTGAAGTAACTTGACATTATCATTGAAGAGCAGCAATAATAATTTTCATTTTGATTATATAATAATGGCAATACATACATGTCAAAGTCACACATGCCCCTTTGTCAGCTGTGATGCCTGGTTACTGGTTTAAACTTGGCCCAGGTCTTTAAAAGATTTTTGGGTCAGCACACCTTAATAGCTTCAACAATTGATTGCCAATTAAGTTTAGAATACAATGAATTTAGGCCCAGATTATGCAGAGCTGTAATAGCTGTTAATGGTGGATATTTTGATGAATCCAAAATGTACGTTTTTTCTAACTGTTTATGTAATAAAATATGTTTTCGTAGTTTGCGTTGTCCCTTATCAGAGCAAAATTATCACAAATTAAAAAGGATTCATGCCAATATATCCAAAACCCCACTTTTCTAGGGCGTTTCCAAACTTTTGGAGGGCAGTGTATGCATGTCGCTTTCTGTTGTGCTCTGGCCTGAAATTAAACTTTCAAATCTTTAAGGGTTGTATTATATCTGTCTTACTTTTATGGGATATTTGTGTATGTTTGTATGTACGTTTGTGCATGCACTGTTCTTCAAAAGTTTGGGATCAGTATGTTTTTGAATGTTTTTGATGGAGTCTCTGCACAAAAAAGCTGTATTTATTTGATCAAAAATACAAAAAAAGCTGTAATACTGTGAAATATTATTGCAATTTCTAGTATCGGTTTCCTATTTTAATATACTTCAAAATATAATTTATTCATGTGACAGCTCTGAATTTTAAGCAGACATTACTTCAGTCTTCAGTGTCACATGATCCTTCAGAAATTATTCTAATATGCTGATTAATATTTTTGTTGGAACCTGTGATACTTTTTTCTTTGATTCTTTGATGAATAAAAAGTTCAAAAGAACAGCATTCGTTCAAAATAGAAATCTTTTCTAACAATATAAGTCTTTACTATCTTTTATTTTATCCATTTAACACATCCTTGCTGAATAAAAGTATTAATTTCTTTAAAAAAAAAACAGAGAAAAAATTTACTGACCCCAAGCTTTTGAATAATAGTATACATTGTAACACAAAATTTCTACTTTGAATAAACACTGTTTTTTTTTTCTTTTTATCTATCAAAGTATCCTGACAAAAGTATCAGAGGTCCAACAAATATTAAACATATTAAACTGTTTCCAACATTGATTATAAATCATTTCTGAAGGATCATTTAACACTGAAGACTGGAGTAATGATGCTGAAAATTCAGCTTTGCTTCATAAGAATAAATTATATTTTAAAGGATACTAAAACAGTAAACTGTTATGTAATATTTCACAAAATGACGTTTTTTTTTTTTTCTCTATTTTTGATCAAATAGATACAGCTTTGATGAGCATAAGAAACTTCTTTAAAAAACATCAAAAATCTTACTGATCCCAAACTTTTGAACGGCAGTGTATGTAAAGCGCCATGAGCAGTGCTGGGGGAAGTTACTTTTAAAAGTAATTACAGTATTGCATTAATCCATTTGAAAGTAACTAACTGTGTTACTCTTGAGTTACTTTTTATGGATGCATTAGTGAATAAATGGGAAAACAAAGTAACATGCATTACTTATTTTAAAAAATAACTCAGATATTTCATTGTAAATTTAAATGTAATGCTTTAGTAGTTTCTTAAAACTAAATAAGAATAGAAAATAATATAACACATATCAACGCATAAACTTATCCTACTGTACACTGAAACACAATCATTATGCAGCAGTAATGTTAAATGCAATACACTTACGATATTGCTTTTGGTTAGCTACTTAATTTTCATTTATTTTTCAGAATTAAAAGCAACATTATCATTGTTTTTAATGTCAAAAAATAATCTGGTAAAGGGGAAACAACATATGGCGATTTATGTTTAAACGAATAAAACACAAAATTCACAACAGAAGCGACATTGTATTCCAGTGTGTGAAACTTTCCACTTGGCAAGTTGATTAGGTACATCACTGCATATATCTCAATGATGCCAGTTTGCAATTGAGTCTACACAGCACAGAAATCATGCCACAATGCAAGGCAATCACTAAACATAATCACAGGCTAGGAACAAACTGGGGGGCATGACCAAAGTTACAGGCTCCACTAGACTAATCGATGGTTGATTACAGTACAGTCCGTACTGCCAAGTTTGAGATGCATGTTCCCTTGCCATTTTAAATCAATTTCTTTTAGTCTTTAATGATTGTGTTTCAGTCTCATTTCACTCATCTTTTTTTTTTAAACAATGGCGTATGCACATACATATATACATATAATGACTTACAGTTCTGGCCACCGGCGTTGCTGATATGTAGTGCAGTTAGATTGTAAAGCATTCGGAGAAACTCAAATGAGGGAATAGATGGATTTACGCTCTTCTCTGTTAACCTGGAAACCAGAAAGCATAGAGATAATAGTTAGAAACATGTGTTGTGTCTGCTATAATAACTACAAGACTGTTTTTCTCGAGAAACAGCGCTCCCCAGACTTTATTTACGTAAAGCTGAGGCTCTTCATTAAAGTGCACTAGGTCTAGTCAATTTAAACCAAGTCTCTCTGTATGAATGAGTCACAAAATATATGAATTTTCTTGTCACTCTGCCAGGAAAGTGCCTGTCAAAACAAAAAAATGCAAATGTAAAAAGCGTCTATGAACAGAAAAGCTTCAGGTTAGCTGAAAACACGGCCAAGTAAAATTGCTATATGCTGACAGACGTATCGCACACACAGAGATGTCACGACTGAAATCACAATAGTTTTCTGATGTTTATTCATGTTGTTCACACATTTATAATTATATTTTAAAAACTTGATAATACGCCATATGGTCTCAGTGGGCAAATATTTCAGTCTGACATGGAAACTGAAATACCTTCCCCCGAAAACACAAAAGAAAACCTATTTTGAGCATTTCACAGAAATGTTCCCTTATAACATAGCTCTGAATCCACCTGGTATTAAGATGGCTTTTTAAAATCGTCAGTGCTAAATACAGGTAAAAATGACAGAGCAATTGCTGTAATAACCAGCTTTTAGCAGTACTGCAAGAAGAAATTATAACTCTAGCACTTTCATGAGAACAGCTATAGTATATTTTTAAACAGAAAGCCCCTGTGATAAATCTGGCATTTTTTCATGCATCAGGTTGTACATTTATACTGAAATGCAATGAACATCTTTATTAGCAACATGAACAACAGTATTCTTATTGATGTGAACCTGCCAGCCTGCAAATTTTACTCAATAGCATTATGTTTATTTTATACAGTTGAGGTCAAAAGTTTACACCCCCCTTTTAGAATCATTAAAGATGTTAATTATTTTACAAAAATAAGAGGGATCATACAAAATGCATGTTTATTTAGTACTAACCTGAAAAAGATATTTCACATAAAAGATGTTTACATATAGTAAACATATCCATCTATTCACACTGAGGACAACTGAGGGACTCATATGCAACTATTATAGAAGGTTCAAACACTCTCTGATGCTCCAGAAGGAAACACGATGCATTAACAGCCGGGGGAGAACACTTTTTGAATTTGAGGTCAGGGTAAATTTAACTTTTTTTGTTATCTGGGAAACATGTAACTATCTTCTGTAGCCTCTGAAGGGCAGTACTAAATGAAAAAAATAAATAAATAAAAAAATGAGCACATCTCTATTCTGTTCAAAAGTTTTTACCTCCAGCTCCTAATGCATGGTTTTTCCTTCTGGAGCATCAGTAAGCATTTGAACCTTCTGTAATAGTTGAATATAAGTCCCTCAGTTGTCCCTAGTGTGAAAATATGGATCTCAAAATTATAGTTATTGTTGGAAACAGTTCAAATACACAAAAATGCTGAAAAACCAAAGAATTGGAGGGACCTGAAGGATTTTTTCTAAATAAGCAATAACACGCATTGAGTATGATCCCTCTTATTTTGGTAAAATAATTAAAGTTTTTAATGATTCTGAAAAGGGGGATGTAAATTTTTGACCTCAACTGTATTTTATTTTCTGGTTTACAATGGCATCCGTGGATTCTGGCAAACATTGTGTTTTCTGGTTGTTCACTTCTCTGACTTGTGTGTAATGTTACATGTCTTTAGATCTGTACAATTTGTATTTATTTATTACTAACAAGACAGGGGTGGCAAACTCTGGTCCTGGAGAGCCGCAGCCCTGAAGAGTTCAGCTCCAACCCTAATTAAAACTCACCTGCCTGTTGCTTTCTAGTAACCCTTTAGACCTTGATTTGCTTGTTCAGATGCGTTTGATTAGGGTTGAAGCAAAACTATGCAGAGCTGTGGCTCTCCAGGACCGACGTTCGCCACTCCTGTAATAAGGAATACCACAAAGCAATTCTTCCTAAAGAGGCAGTAACATTCAGAGGAGACTAAGTAAAATAAAGATAAGAAATAGTATAGAGAAGAATTGCATCAGAAGAAGAATCTCTCTTTTCACTAATTTGTTTTTGTACAAAAGATTAAGATATATGTGTTATGTGACAAAACTGGTAAATGAAAACTACCCGAATCCACTTATAAAAGTAGGATAAAGGATTCCAGAAAGCCATGAAAACATAAAATCAACATATAAAATCAGCATACTTATGTGGGAAGACTGTTTGGCTTAATTATTCACACACAATGATCAGTTCATTGTTAACAGCACACAATGAAGCATAATTAGAGACAAATCAAATATGCACAATGTATTTGCCCTATCAGTTATGTTGCTTTAAACACCTACTGGGCTAAATTTGGTTTAGTTCGCTACTTTTATTATACCTGCAATAAGTACAGATGAGGCCAAAATGACCAGCTGCATCTTATAAAATCAGTTGTCTTATAGTACAAAGGCAAAGACAAGTGACGTTTTTGAGCGATTCCTGTCCATTTACATAAGCACCATGACATTTAAGATCAATACATATTAGAAATAATCCTGCCAGACCACCAAGTTTGAAATGTTCAGGCCAAATCTGATCTTTGAATCCATTTGAACCCACGTGCCATATTTTAGCAATGTATTCACTATCTAGCTACAAGCAAATGGTAATGAATAACACACTCACTCACATACACACCTGAAAGTGAAAGTGTTGATGGGCGTCCTCTCCAATGAGGAGTAAGTCTCCTGTTGAGAGTACAAATTAGCAGTAACCGATATTCCCGAACCCTCTAGCATCACGGTCACACTTCTGGGCAAGAGTTCCTCCAGCTCAGCTGTAAACGACACGCTAAGGGTCTGTCCGTAACTTAGCAACCTGTTCCCCAGATATTTATCTGCAATATAAAGATAAAACAATTACCACACATATTCCACTATGTATGACCATGGTGTGATTGACCAAACATGAGTGTAACATCTATCTGATAGCAACAGCTGGGCTGTGAATTGAGTTAAGTGGTTTGCTCAAGGGCAGCGCAGAATTTTCTGGAACACAAACTCACAACCTGCAGATTACCAGCACATTACACCAGCCACTGAGCCGCAACGACACGATTGCCAAAGATAAACACTGGCACAATGAAGATTGTGTGACCGTTAAAGATAACAACTGTAAAAATATAATAGGAAGCCAAAATGTTCAGTTCACAGAAAGAAGTGGATTTTTCTGCTTTGGAGAAACTAAGACTGTTGGAGCTCTCTGATCTTATTGTGTTTGTACATCTCTATATGCAAGAGAGTGTAAGAGGACGACCATAATTGCCACTCATATCTTCCAGCCTCATTAAAGGGCTTTTAACAAGACTTCAAAGAACCCCATGCTGAGCTCCTACAAAAATTCACATGCATGGACACAAAACACACACACACACACACAGTAATATATTTCACAATTACACACATATACTGTATGCATATATACATACATATGTATATATATGTGTGTGTGTATCTGTCCATATATGTCACACAAAAAATTATAAATGGTCGAACCCAGCAAATGGGTTGTTTTGACTCAGTGGTTGGATAAGATGTTTAACTCAACCTTCTGGGTAATTTTATTTAACTCAGCTATTAAATACTTTTACACTACAAAAAATTATGGATGCCTGTTTCTGCCACTAAATAAAAAATCTAAAGTAATTGCGACTTTGACTTCTCAGAATTGTAAGATATAAGCAATTCTGAGAAATGAGTTCAGAATTCTGTGATATAAATTCACAAATCTGACATTTTTTCAGAATCACCTGATATAAACTCACAATTGTTGCAATTCTGACACAACACACATTAAATCAGAATTGTAAGATATAAACTCGCAATTCTGAGAACATTTCAGTCTTTTTCTCCTTCAAAATTGGACTTTATAACTCACAACTGCAAGTTTCTTTATCACAATTCTGAGAAAAAAGTCAGAATTGAGAAGAAAAAAAACCGCAACAACCTTTTTTAAAATGACGGAAATTTTGAGAAAAAAAAAAAAATCTGAATTGTGAGATAAAAAGTTACATTTTTGTTCAGTGGCTTCCATAAAAAATACTATATGGCTGGCTTAAAATGAACCCAAAATAGATTTATCTACAAATCAGACACATAATTTCTAGAGGCATCAGCAATATCAACATTTATTTATAAGCAATTTAAAAAATGTTTACTATTTAATCATTATATATTCAACTTATTCATAAATGTTCATTTATTGAACATATTAATAAATGTTAATTTCCAACCTATTTGGGGTTCATTTTAAGTAAGAAATAAAGTAATTTTTAAACAATAGCTGAGTTAAATAAAACTACCCAGAAACATTTAACCCAACTGCAAAACAACCCAGTTGCAAATTTGACCTAGTACTAGATTGTTTTTTAATCCTATATATATATATGTGTGTGTGTGTGTGTGTGTGTGTGTGTGTGTACTTGTTCTTGCTACATTGTAACGACCAAATGTCCCCACAAGGATAGTAAAACCTGAAATTTCTGACATGGTGGGGACCGGCCTGCGGTCCCCAAAATGTAAAAAAATGATTAAAAATAGTAAATGTTTCTCTGAAAATGTAACAGTGCAAACATGTTTTCTGTAAGGGTTAGGTTTAGGGTTAGGGGATAGAAAATATCCCCACAATTCATGAAAACAAACATGTGTGTGTGTCTGTGTGCAACTAAATGCCTGTTTTTTTAACCTACTGTTAGGCCTAAATCACTAAACGTTTGGAGCTCATAAATTCATCTCCATTGAATAAGTCCATAATATAGAAAAGGCCAGAGCGGATGTTAAGTAGCTGGCACATTTTAAATAGCATCAGCAGTCAAGCTTGCCATTAGCTCAACTACTGAATCTCATTTCTAAATTCAATAGCACAGAGCTGGCGTTCTTGTACTATATTTATGTACAGATGCTGTGCAGTGACTTTATCTGTTTTCAGCGGTTACTTTTTATGTTTGCACAAACACAGTGGCTCTATGTAGAAAAATGCAAATGCTTTTTCTGAATGCATTCCAAATTAATTGGCACGATGCAAAAAATAGTCACTTCACAAGTGACTACATATAATAAAAGTGTCAGCTAATATAAAACTGCAATTATGAGAAGGAATTCTAAGATATAAAGTCAAAATTAGGATTGAGGAAAATTCTCAACTGCAGAATGAAAATTCACAACAATCTTGTTTCATCTTATTTGAACTCTTTGTAAGTTCATATACTGCACACCCTTTTAAACAATGTTTATACCAACCCCAAGGTGTGTATGTGTGTGTGTGTGTAAGAGTTTAATTATTTGTTTTTGATGGGGGGCCTCCAAGCAGCTGGTGCCCCCTGGGTCTCACAGGACCATAATTCCTCCTCGGAGCCACTGTATCTGTAGGCGGTTAGTCTTTCCTCCTCACAGAAGTTAATGCTTTCTTCAGTCGAAGAACATTTTCCAGAGATGTTACACATCTCAGGACATAAAACGATAGTAATACTTGTGAAAAATGTGATTGAATAGGTTGGAGAGGGTGAGCTAAGGGAAAGACCAACTGTAAAAAAAAAATCCCAGACACTAGAACAGCCAGTGGTTACAGTAAAATTGTTTTATTGTATTGGGACTTTGAGAGAAATGCCTACACCTGCTGGCAGTGATTAGACACTGTGCTTGAAGATAGTGGTTGTGCTGTGATAGCAGTTCAGTAATGTCAACCCTTCCCTTTCACTCTTAATACTTCTGTCTTATGGGCTGATCTGTGAATTAATGTGTAAAGAAACAGTATATATTAAAAGGTTTCACTTGTCTAATTGTGATTTTGCATTTGCAATCCATTACGAAAAAGTTGATTCAAGTGTGCTATTAGTATACTTTTTTTAAACTCAAAATAGGAAAGTATACTTTCAGTTTACTTTTCATGTACTTCTCAGAAATATACTTTGACAAAATGACATTTAAGTATACCTGATATATACTTAAAAAAAGTCTAAATATATTTGAGCTATATTTGTGCTCTGAGAATCCATGTCAATTCTGTTATACGCTAGGGGGCGCTATTACACACTGTACAGAATTATCCAAAACACAAGTGAAGAAGAAACCGATACAACAGATGGTTCCACATGTAATCTAACACAATTATCAGGCATAAAACAGCATCAAAACTGTGTAACGTTGTGGAATAAAAATGTCAACCCATGAAGAGGTAATAATGACTGTCAAGCTTTGGAGTGTTGATCAACTCAAAATGTGCTCAAAATGTGTATTTCTTTCTTTCTTTTTTTAATTATGAAACTTACCCGCATTCAAGTATAAAAAAGAATGCATGGATAGAATAAAATGATAGAATAAAATGTTTTTGTTTACAAGCTGTTCTTTCTTTTGATGTTTTGTATGTTCAGCTAACAAAACATATACAAATTAATACCTAAATAGGGACATAGTAGTATAGTTAAAGTATGATGTAAAGTTCACTTAAAGAAAACTTACTGGGAATATACTTCAAAGTGTACTGAAATGCTACAAGTAGTACAACTAAGTATTGAAAGGTGAAGTCCACTTCCAGAAAAACAATTTACAAATAATGTACTCACCCCCTTTTCATCCAAGATGTTCATGTCTTTCTTTCTTCATTTCTAAAGAAATTATGTTTTTTGAGGATTTTAGGATTTTTCTCCATATAATGGACTGATATGGTGCCCCAAGTTTGAACTTCCAAAATGTAGTTTTGTAATGCGGCTTCAAACGATAACTTCAAACGGTTGTAAATGATCCCAGCCGAGGAAGAAGGGTCTCATCTAGTGAAATGATTGGTTATTTTCATAAAAATAATGCAGTTTATATACTTTTTAATGTCAAACGTTCGTCTTGTCTTACTCTGCCTGAACTGTTTTTGTTCCGGTTCATGACAGTTAGTGTATGTCGAAAATCTCCTATCTCATGTTCTCTCTCAACTTCAAAATCGTCCTACATCGTTGTTTTACCTTTTTTGTTAAGGGTGTTTGATCTTCTTTGCATGTTCACTTTGCAGAGACTGTGTCAGTACTTCTGCAGCAATGTAGGATGATTTTGAAATGATTTTTGAATTTGAGTTTTTCGATATTCCCTAACTGTCTTGAGCCAGAATACACAGAGCTCAAGGAGAGCAAGACAAGACGAGCGTTTGAGATTAAGAAGTATTTAAATTGTACTTTTTTAATGAAAATAACCAATCGTTTTGGTAGATAAGACACTTCTTCCTCAGCTGGCATCATTTACAAATGCATTTAGGATCGTTTGAAGTCGCATTTAAACTGCATTTTGGAAGTTCAAAATTGAGGCACCATATCAGTCCATTATATGAAGAAAAATCCTGAAATGTTTTCCTCAAAAAAAAAACACAGTTTATTTACGAATGAAGAAGGAAAGACAAGAACATCTTGGAAGACAAGGGGATGAGTACATTATCTGTAAATTGTTGTTCTGGAAGTGGACTTCTCCTTTAATTAGTAAAGTATCAGTATACCTGTAAGTTCACCTTTAATATAGTTGCACTACAAACTAAAAACAGATGTAAACTAGTTGTGTACTCAAAGTTTACTACTGTTATACTGTTACACTTAAAAGTATACTTCTGTATACTAGAAAGTGGGCCAGTTTAGTCCCAAGGAGTACTGAAATAGTACACTGATATTTGTATACTTACTACATAAAGTATACTTAAAGGGGTCATCGGATGCCCATTTTCCACAAGATTCTTTAGGGTCTTAATGAAAAGTCTATAATATACTTTGGTTAAAAATTCTTAATGGTAGTGTACAACAACACCCTTTTTACCTTGCCAAAATCAGCTCTGCAAAAATCATCCTATTCTGGTCGAGGCTGCTTTAAATACAAATAAGCTCTGCTCGCCGCGCCCCTCTCTACTCTCTGTGGAGAGACGAGCCTGTTTACTTTAGCCGCGTTTAGCTGCTAAACTTGCTAACTAGCACATTATTAGGAAAGGCGATGGCAAAGATTCATAAAAAAACCCTTATACTTCTGCTGTAAGTGAAGCTGGATCATGAATGATTCGCACAAACATAGACGGATATATGCAGATCGGGAGGCGCGTTCCCTTCACAAACAAACGTAATCTACTGCATTTTCAGCAGCTCAGGTGTCGGGAGTAAATGATGACCATTACGTTCATTATTACCATATATATATCCAGCAACACAACACCTCAATCGCTCAATCGGAGATATTCTTGTCTAACTTACATCCCTGCTCCGTCATTAAAACAAAGAGGGCGGACTGTTACAGCTGATCTGAGATAAAACGCTCATGTCAATCAACTATTGTTGGAGCAGCCTCTTTCAGTGTGATGCCACAACGACAGGCATCTGAGAATGGCTTGTTTTTGAAAAAGGGAATATTATTTTTACAGATGAATTAAAAACCACTGCATGGATTTTATCATTATAGGGTAGATTTGTACATACACTGCCAACACACACTAATGTTCAAACAACATGTAAAAGTGAACTTTGCATCCGATGACCCCTTTAAAATATACTTGAACTTTACTTAAGTATACTTAATAAAATAAACTTGAAGTATACTTCTTTTTGGTAAGCATACTGTCGCAAATCAACGCACAAATCATAGCAAAATTATTGTCCTTCTTGTGATCTAAAGCATTGGCCACTCTGTGGGATCAAATCTCTCACTGGACCAATATATGGCACCCCTAGGAGTTCCTTGTTCCCATCATGTCTTCACCATCGAACTGAACCCTGAAATACATGCACGGCGCCGCATGCTTCACCCGAAACAAAGAGCTGTAAAGCATTCTAAGCCATGACAACCTGAAAGCTTGTTAGATACTTAGCGGGAGTATTTTTTCTTCTCCGCCCCCCCTGCCGTTCCACATGCAGAGACAAGTATGAGTCAACTTCAACAAAAGGAGGCTAAAATGTTCTGTACCTGTTGGATTCCTGTTGTTTTCAGGTCTGACAGCACGCTGAAACCTTCCCTATGAGAGCTTATTCACAATCTCCAGCACCCGTAGAGATGCTGAGGCAAATTTCAACTTCAAAAAAAAAACAAAAAAAAAAACAAGATCTACAGTGGGTGTTTTTCTTCCAACACCCAGAACTCAGGAGACACACAATCTGTATTTGGTGGAACAACTGAAGCTATGAATGAGAAAATAGAGTCAACAGTGTTAGCGGTTCAAAAGAATACAGTATCCCTCATAGCTTCCAGCGCTACCTGTTTAACTCCCATCTCTTCAAGATCAGATTTGATTAAATGGAGGTGTTAACCCTCTCTCAGACAAACAAATTAATCGTCACCACGACGACAAAGCCTGGTGACATTTAGCGGGTCGCCATCAAACTTAACAATCAATCCGGGCTTTAACTTTTCCCTGACTCAATTAAACCCACTGAGCCTCAATTAAATTTCCTCAGCTTCACACAAACATTCCCTCTGAGGGGATGGATTGAGCATCTGGGTCGTTTTTATAGGGAGAGGCCTGCTGAAATGCATTTTCTACATCTTTCTGGTAATTTGGGTTTGTACTTTAAAGGGCAGAATGTGAAGAAATAACGGAAATGAAACAATTTATTTTAAACATTCAGTGTTTAAACAGCTGCAATAAAACTCAGTCTGGGTAGACGGCATAGTCAATATGATGTGAATGAAAGCAAGGCTGTGAGTTCAGTCCATTCAATACTATTTTAAATGGATAGTTCACTCAAAAATAAAATTTCTGTCATCATTTACTTAGCCTCATTTCATTCCAAAATGAATGGATCACTTTTTTTTTTGTGGAACACTAATGAAGATATTTTGAAAAATGCTGGTTTTGACTTTTGAAACATATTTTCAAAATATCTTCATTTATGTTCCACAGAAGAAAGTCATACAGCTTTCAGATGACAATGGCATGATTTTCATTTTTTGAGTGAACTATCACTCACCAGTTGGCAGAAAAAAGTGGCGTAGCACTTTCAAAAACTGTGTAACATTTCAAAATACACATGCAAATTTGTCTGATCCTTGACGCGATTGCGGACAGCAAAGCAAAGTCAATTCTGTGCTTGCTTGATCTAATATTTGATGTTTTTAA
The DNA here is from genome assembly GCF_022985175.1 of Labeo rohita. Taxonomy (NCBI): domain Eukaryota; kingdom Metazoa; phylum Chordata; class Actinopteri; order Cypriniformes; family Cyprinidae; genus Labeo; species Labeo rohita. The sequence goes on from NC_066873.1 coordinate 25,319,192, forward strand.
ACATGTTGTAGATTTAAGTAGCAAATAAGAATAACTAAAATTCTTGAATATATCTTTGAGACAAAAGTCTTCTTAATGATTTTCAGTTTTGTTTAAGATAATTAAAACAGCAGTGTTTAAATAAGGAAAGAATATGTAAAAGTATGGTATTTGGTGTTAAAAGCTTCCCTGCTGTTGGGGCTAAGAAGGCACAATAATTAACATGATATTTAAAAGGCTGACTTTTTCATTAGCTGACATGACATTGTTAGATTCAGATTGTAAATATCATATATTATGTTGGGTGTCCATCTCAGGGATAATCACCATGTTTATTAATGAAACCATCATATTTAAAAACATGCTATTGAGCATATCACATAATAAAATATAATTTGTTATTACTACTGTAAATCTATGTTAAATTACTATGGGATCTTTTTCAATGATTTCAGAAACTTTTTTAAATGATTTTGTTTTTGTATTTCAAAATGTTTTATATTAACAAATTTTAATGACAGTATATTTATTGAACAAAATTAATTATTTTTGATTCATCAAAATAAGCAGAAAACAGTACACACTTTGTTAAACTAAGTATTAACTTAGACATGATAAAAAAAACATTATTTTAGCTGAAGTATTTGTTTTAATACTGTTTCCCCACGCTTGCCACCTTATATATTTATAAGATTTTCAAACAAATTAAATGACTTGTATGATCTATTTTCACACAAAGTCTGTTGCTCCATGAATGTTCAAAACAAACGTATATATTTTTCTGTAATCATACACTTTGGGCGCAGTAGAAAACAATAATTCTTAGGGTGTGCCTTTAGCCCAGTTGTACCCTACATGATAACACAAATAATACAAATAAATGCAATGCAAAAAATCAAACCTATATATTATTTATATAGGACTACCTTTGTGGGTCTTACTACCTTTGTGGATCTTGAACGTGGTAGTTGTGAGTCAGAAAGCTCTCGGATTTCATCAAAAATATCTTAATTTGTGTTTCAAAGATGAGCAAAGTTCTTACGTGTTTGGAACGACACAAGGGTGAGTGATTAATGACAGAATTTTCATTTCTGGGTGGAAAATCCCTTTAAAAGAAAAAATAAACTGTTAAAAGGGATTTTTCCTAAAGCTCTATTAAAGGGATAGTTCACCCCAAAAAGAAAACACCCCAAATTTTCTCACTCTCACCTTGTGTTTTTGTCCATAAAATGAAAGTCAACAATCACCAAAACTGTTAAGTTACCAACATTCTTCAAAATTTCTTCATGTTCCACTGAAGAAAGTAAGTCACACAGAACTGGAATAACATGAGGCTGAATAAACGATGACAGAATTGTAATTTTTAGGTGCATTATCCCTTTAAGTTACATAAAATACAGCGAAGAGCCTGCAGCTGTTACACAGAAGAGAGGCAGATCAGTCAGTGAGGGTGGACAGGCTTATAAATCAGGTATTTATTCAGTATTTACCTCATTGCAACCACAGTGAGGTGTGCTTGCACTTTTTCCCGGTGTCATCCCACGCCACCCACTGTACTAAAAAACCCAGCAGCAGCATCAATGCGGCATATATCAGACCTTTTAACAGAGGAGTCTGTTCACAGATGTAATTGGCCATATTGCTGCAGTTCTATTGATATTTCTGCATTTTACAATCAGCACAATCGCACATACGGGAGGAGAAGCTGGGTTGGATATCACGATTAAACCCCGGCTTAAACATCGATCCCAGTGATTAAAGGATTGAGCATAATTTGTGCCACTTGTCTCAGTTGATCACATTTGATACGTCTCACCAGCGAGTCCTGATTGCCGGAGAGATTTATTCCAGGCATATGGTTGGCTGTCAGGGAGCACCGGCCAAGTTGTTCACGGACACAATGTGGTACCTGGACTCATCCCTCTGAGGACGGGAGGTGGTTAGATCTGCCTCCAACACCCATCCCTCTCTAACTCTAATCTCACAGCGACCTCCGCTTCTCTCCATCTGTGTTTGTGACTCCAAGACAGCTTGCGACCAGCTTTTGGGAGGTGTGTATGTGTGTTTATGTGAGCGTGTGTGTGTGCGTGACATGTTGTTTTCTCCTCAAAGCTATGATAAATGTTCCACTCTGTCCTCTCACCATGGAGCAGATGTACCTCTGGGGAGATCACACAACAAACACACACATACACACAGTCTGGCTCAGTCAGCCAGCTAAACTCTTGGCTTGGTTGCTTGGCTATGGTATCTCGTCACCCCTCTGTTGACATGGCAGCCTCAGCGGTGTCAAAAGCCCAAAGCTGTGCCCAGCTAGATGAGCTATTCAAGTGAAGAAACATTCGCACACAAACACACACTCTCATAGTATCTATTAAACTCCTTCCAAACCTCAAGACAGACTTAATCAGGAAAACGTTCCCCCTTCGCATAGAAATTTGCTGCTCCGCTGAGATGTGTAAAAAGCATTAAAGATCCAAATAAAGCGTACAGCGCAAATCAGAGAGTGACGTTCATAAAAAGGATAATCTAAAAAGTCCTTGGGTGTTGTTGCACAGGGTGGCTGTATTCTAAAGCAAACGCACATGAATGTGGAGATGCGAGCGAGTGGGAAAACAGAGGGAGGGAAGGAGAGCAAATGAGATCGTTAAACGCATCGAGGGAGCAATAGATCTCGGCGCATTTTAGCCGAGCGGCCAGAACGGCACAAACAAGCTCTGCGCCGCAGCGATAAGAGAAACGGCACCAAGTGCTGCAAAGAGCTGCAAAAAGGGCAGCGCTGCATCTCTGTGGCCAGTCGACGGTGGGGAAACAAAGATGGATGAGACTAAACACACACATTAGGACCTTGTGGATACAAAAGAAACCTTACTATTCACTTTAAGCAGCAAAAAAGCAACATTTTAAGAGTATTCGGCCCATTCACGTTGTTTTGGTGTCTATTTGTCTATGTGCCACCCGTAATCCATCAAAAAACAATGTGAGACATGAAGACGTGATGTTAACAGGATTTATCCCAGAATGAGCAGCCAAGTTGGTCTGGCTAAGTGTCTCCCCGTGGCAGTAAATTGCTGTGTAGACAAGAGTAAATCCCTTCAGCCTGTCCACTGCACTCTAGGGACCTGGACTAAAACTAGCCTGTGGACTGGCCTGTACAGCTGGTTTATCTTCAAAGACTGCTCTATAAAATATTATTTATGGCCAAGCATGCTAATTCTAGCCCATTGTTTATCATGTTTGTTTGTTTGCTTGAAAAAAAAGCTAAGAATAAATTACACTACCACACAGAGTCACACCATAAGCTGTGGTAGGTTCAGCTTAGTTGATTTGTTAGGAAAAGCAGAGACTTAGAGAGATAGTTAACACAAAAATAAAAGTTCTGTCATTTATTACACACCCTCATTTCGTTTCAAACCCGTTAGACCTTTGTTCTTCTTCAGAACACCAAAAAAAAATCATAAAATTAAGGTTGAAGCACTGATGTCACATGGAGTATTTTAATGGTGCCCTTACTACCTTTCTGGGCCTTGAACTTTCAGTTGTGTTTCTGTCCATGCAGGGTCAGAAACAGTGATGGGAATAATGGAGTTATAAATAAATGGCGTTACTAACGTCATTACTTTTTTCAGCAATGAGTAATCAAATGTTACTCTTACTGACAATAAAATGTGGCATTACTATAATTTTCGCGTTGCGTTCCTCTGAGGTAAATTCAGGTTTATTCCTCTCAGTGCTTCTTTTTTCAGAAATGAAGAGTAGCCGAGACAAAGTTGATGAATATTCACTTTTGTTTACGGAGGTGATGTGGGTGTTTGCCTACATGTCTACGTGGAGCCGCTCGTGGGCATGATTAGTTTAGAGATAATAAGTTTAGATGGTAAAAACTGGAGCTTGCGTTGGTATCATACGGATTACTTCATCAGAGAATATTTGTGTTCAATGTGACTTACTTCATTTAAAACTAGACATTTCAAGCTTTCTATACATATATTTTCATGTCTGTGAGACACATATTCGCTGAGAATTAGGTTGTTTTATTTACATGTCTGTGAAGAGAGGTGATGGAGATAAATGCTTAAATACAAATACTTAAATCTTTATTTAAATCTGATATTTAGCCCCTGGAAGGTGTCTGTCATATTGTCCTACAGCAACATTAAAATAGTGTAGATTAGTGTACAATGTTTTATTCATTTAGCATATTTAATATTTAATATATATATATATTTTTTTAAATAACACAATAGTTACTTTCCCTGGTAATTAGTTACTTTTATAATGATGTAAGTCAGTTACTAACTCAGTTACTACTTGTGAGAAGAAACAAGTAACTATAACTAATAACTTTTTAACTAATAATGTGCCCGACACTGGTAGGAAAGCTCTCGAATTTCACCAAAAATATCTTAATTTGTGTTCCGAAGATGAATAAAGGTCTTACGAGTTTGGAACGACATGAGAATTTTTATTTTTGGGTGAACTATCCCTTTAGTGTAAATCATGAAAATTTATTTTACAAATTTAGCTTGTAGATATTTTCTCATTAAATTAGTTTTTTTTTTTTTTCTAATTGACAGCATATCCTATATAATAACTCAACAATTGTGGCAGAGACTGTAAATCTGGACTACAGTCTAGAATAGTTTCAAAGCAGGCCAGCTCCTAGAATACCAACACATGTTCTTAGAGGAAGTGTATATTTGTTGTCCTACCAGGTGCTTTGTAGAAGCCATTCTCTTCTCTGTAGGGCAACAGATAGACTTCTCCCTCCTTCCAGATGAGGGATTGTTCGTGCCCTCCGGAGAACACACCCTTCCAGCCATCTGGATCTGAACACAGAGTGCACATAACAAAGTCTAAGATTTCTGGTGAAAGTGCTTCCATTATGCAGTCTTTTATTATTTAATACAAAAAAATGTTCTTTTCAAATTAAATGATCGACATTAATTGTTAAATTTAAAGTTTTGTACATTTCAGACTGTGTTTGTAATTGGTTTGTCTCTCTTTTGCACAAATTTCATCATTCAGTTCGAATGATCTGAAAAAGCTGCAAAATCTGAAATAGTTCTAATTAATTGGGCACCACAAATTTTTCTCTTATTTTAAATGTTCAAAATCCCAAAACTTAAAATGAGATTTTAAACTTTTTTAAAAAAAAGTGTTTAAAGTGTTTTTAAAGTGTTCTCAGTTGAATACTGAATACCCCACTGAATATCTAGACTATTACCTGAAAAGTAACACAAAAAATGCTGATGAAGTGACTGAAGAAGGAAGTGTCTTGCAGTGGGAGCCAGGAATTGTGAACATTGATATTCAGAATGTAAATCATGCCAAAACACTGTAAATGTTTGAGAAATTACCTTCTAGGAAGTCTGAAGTAATATCAATTGCCATGTACTGATTGGAGGACGTACAGGCGAGGGAATGTCCAAAGCAAAAGCATTTTTTACACCCCTCTGGGTTTTCCAGCTGAAGGTTGAAAGAGCCTGGTTTACACCTATAATGCACACAAAGACACGTAAGGCAGACATACAGCATACAGGTAGTAGAGTGCTCAGGCTTCCTCACATTTATCAAAACAATTTATCTAAAAATCTGAAAAATGTGGTGGCTTATTTACTGAGCTTGCATTGTGAAGAGAAAAGTGCAAATGAGCATTTCTCCACTGATTAATTAATAACTGTATGATAAAACTAGTTACCCACATTCTTCAAAATATCTTCTTTTGTGTTCAGCAGAAGAAAGAAAATTATACCGGTTTCGAACAACTTGAGGGCAAGAAAATGATAGAATTCTTCCTCGACTGGGATCGTTTAGAGCCCTTTGAAGCTGCATTTAAACTACATTTTGGAAGTTCAAAATCGGGGGCACCAATCAAGTCCATTATATGAAGAAAAATCCTGAAATGCTTTCCTCAAAAACCAAAATTTCTTTACGACTGAAGACAGAAAGACATGAACGTCTTGGATGACAAGGGGGTGAGTAAATTATCTGTAAATTGTTGTTCTGGAAGTGGAAAGTAAGTAACAAAATTAAAATATAACTATAAGTAAATACTGCTCTAAGGTGTTATAGGTCTATTTCTGCACTGTTTGTAGCACCACTATGCAAATTGATTTCTGTCATAGATCTGCGCTGTGCTAAATACAATAATATTAATGTCTCTTATTGTACACATGCCAATGGAATGCATGCCAAAGGTGGAAGATTAGAAAAACAATAAATGAGATGTAAATTAAAGACATGGTATGCGAGGGTGAGAAGCAGCAAGTCACCTGTTGCAGGACTGACCCTCCACATTAGTCTTGCAATAGCAGCGTCCGTCTTCAGGTGAACATACTCCTACACTGCCCCTGTTGTCACACTGACACGGCCTGTTTGAACACACACACACACACACACAGATGAGAGAGCCACAATTGATGTGCTGAGGTGTGCGGGTCAGTTGGCTGATGCCCTCAGGTCAGAGCTGCTCTGTCAGGTGTAAACTTTTTTTTAATCTCACCATGATCTGCTACATGGCCTGAAACCACGGTTTTACCTGGCTTGCCATTACCCATAATTCTCCTATCTGACAAGTAACCTCCCTCCGCCTATTCTCTCTCTTTTCATCATTTTTTCCTTTCACGTTTCGCTCCAGTGAACCAACTAATTTGCACCCAAAAACAGTGACCCACATGGGCCACACGAAAGTGTAGTGGTGTATAAAATTTTTGTTTGACGTTTGCCTTTCTCCTGTGTTTTCTTCTGCATTACGCCATTATTTGCGTCATTGACTATGTATATGCAAAGTGCAAATCTTCTCAGGTGGATATAATCTGTACGCAGCTCAATCCTGAAATGTTTTTCTTTCTTTCCGTCTTAAAATAATTAAAATAACGGATGCAAAATTAAGTAACAGACTCTTAAACAATACATTTAATATAAAGCATAAATTAAACAACAGACTACCATTTGTATTCAGCACAGATGCATTAAACTGATTAAAACTGTCAGTAAAGATATGTATAATGTTATAAAAGATATTAATCAGCGCAACTGTTTTCAACACTGATAATAAGAAATGTTACTTGAACTCAGCATATTAGAATGATTTTTTAAAGATCTAGTGACAATAAAGACTGAAATAATGGGTGCTAATAATTCAGTTTGCCATCACAAGAATAAATGACATTTTATTAGTTATCAAAAAAAAAAAAAAAAAAAAAAATCATACTGACTCAAACTATTGTGGTGTACAATAATTAAAAAAATTTAGGTACAAAAGATAATTTAAAGAGATACAAAAAAGACAAAAAAAGTATCAGCAATAACAAACATACAGTTGAGGTAAAAAATGTACATACACCTTGCAGAATCTGCAAAATGTTAATTATTTTACCAAAATAAGAGGGGTCATGCAAAATGCATGTTATTTTTTTATTTAGTACTGACCTGAATAAGATATTTCACATAAAATACATTTACATATAGTCCACGAGAGAAAATAATAGTTGAATTTATAAAAATGAACTGGTTCAAAAGCTTACATACCATTGATTCTTAATACTGTGTTGTTACCTGAATGATCCACTGCTGTGTTTTTTTGTTTAGTGATAGTGAGTCCCTTGTTTGTCCTGAACAGTTAAACTGCCTGCTGTTCTTTACAAAAACCCTTCAGGTCTCACAAATTCTTTGTTTTTTTTCAGCATTTTTGCGTACTTAAACCCTTTCTAACAGTGGTTGTATGATTTTGAAATCCATCTTTTCACACTGAGAACAACTGAGGGACTCATATGCAACTATTACATAAGGTTCAAACACTCACTGATGCTCCAGAAGCATTAAGAGCCACGGGTGTAAACTTTTAACAGAATGAAGATGTGTATATTTCTCTTATTTTGCCTAAATATCATATATTTTTTTTTAAATTTAGTACTGCCCTACAGAAGCTACAGAAGATGCTTACGTTTCCCAGAAGACCAGATAAGTTAAATTTACCCTGATCTTTAAATTCCAAAACTTTTCACCCCACAGCTCTTAATGCATCATGTTTCCTTCTGAAGCATCACTGAGTGTTTGTACCTTCTGTAATAGTTGCATATGAGTCTCTCAGTTGTCTTCAGTGTGAAAAGATGGACCTCAAAATCATACAGTCATTGTTGGAAAGGGTTGAAATACACAAAAATGCTGAAAAACCAAAGAAAATGTGGGATCTTCAAGGTGTATGTAAATTTTGACCTTAACTCTAAGTTCAGTGGTAAAGGCGCAGATGAGTAAAATCACTCACTGTTTCCTCATACTGTTACAAACAAAGTACTATGGTATTACAATGTTTTTATTTATTTTTCTTTAAATATGATATCATAGTACAAGATTATTATTTAGACAGAATCTTTTCTCCTGTACAACAAGCAATGTCTAATAATTCCATATTTCATCACGTTTGTTTTCCCTTTTTGAATCTTTCAATATGTACAGATGCAATGGTGTACTAGTTATCCCTAAAAATGTCTCCTAAATGAGATATAATTGTTTCATTTGTGGTCTAATTTGATTAAACTTTTTTTTGTTTTGTTTTTTCACAGTATTGTTCTGTTCCAAAGATGAGTGTGAAGTATATAGGCTTAATTCTGATCTGCATGAGTTGAAGTTTTCCAATTTACTAGTCAGACATATCTGCAGAATTCAGCAGGCGTAAATCAAATGTTTTTCTCGTTTGGCGAATTCTTGGTAGGAATACTCTCTCCCTCTCATTACCTGCATCCGCCAGGACCGAGAGAATGAAAACCGGACTTGCAAATGTCACACTTCACACCAGACACACCTGGCCAGCACATACACACTCCCTCTGGATCACACTGCAAACTCACAGAGCCTGGAGAAAGAAAGAAAGCACGAGAAGACAGGTTTTGACAGACTTTCATAGCCTTTGGGTTTTTTAATGAGTACATCGATAGTTTCAGCTGCATTAAAGAATCATTTCCTCATCTAAAAATTCAGCCAAAAGGTTAATAAATGCTAATTTTAACATATCTTATAAACACATTTTGCCACCTGAAGCAAAATCAAATACTTCACATACAAGACGAACATAATTAGCGTATAACTAAACAGCAACAAATCATTTTAAAAGTGCACAATTTTTTCCCTAACATTGTGGGAATTTAAATCAATTGACATTGCAATCCACATTTTTTTGTATTTGTATGTATGTTCATTTGCATAAGTGTTTTAAGATAGAAAGCATTTAAAACCGATTACATGGGTTGAAACAAGATAGCAGTGAAAGTGTGAATGAGTGTGACTGGAGTGAGTGTATGCGTAACTCACCCATTGCATTACACTTGCAGTTTTGGCAGGATTGCTGTGGTAACGATCTAAAGAAGTTTTCTCTGCATCTCTCACAGTGAGGGCCAGCTGTGTTTTTCCTGCAGCCAACACAGCGCCCCCCACTTCCTGTGCTGCGGTACTGCTCTGCATCAAACACACACTCATCAGCAAGACCATTGCAGTTACACCCTAAGAAACAAGAGAAAGAAGTAGAGGAACGTATATGGATGAAACAGAGGAAAAACAGGCCAAACAAGAAGAACAACCAATGAAACTGATTTGAAATAGCAATGGACGTTCATTTAAAGCTTTCGGTCAAATTCACACCAGCATGTTCAGTTTCAATAGGCTTTAGATCACACACACTACCTAATAAGCTCCCCTGCCACAGGCCCCTTCTTCTCAACATATCATCGAACCAGAACGTACAAAGTCAGCTTTTTATGCACACGCTACCTAGGGGGGCATTGTGGGACATTACTCGTTTTATTACAGCTCAGTCAGTCTATTGACTCTGCAATAACTATCACATTATTACTCTCTAATGGGACACAGTTTCTTGAGCTGCCGCTGAAGAAAGGAATGCATACTATTCAGCTATTACAATAAAGGATACGTCCAAAAGAAAGGGAGAAATGCTTATTTAAATTAATTAAATCTCAATTTATTTTACATTAAAATACTTAATGAGCACAGACAACTAAGCAATAAGTAAGCCAATTTTTCAATGATTTCTCTAAAACCTGAACTAACATTCCAAAGTTTTTTTTTTTTTTTTAAGGAATTAATACCTTCAGCAAAGAAGCATTAAAGGGGTTATGAACAGAGAAACCAAAATTCTCTTGATCTTTTGACATTTGTCAGACAGTATCTCTGTCAAACAAGTGTGAGTAACTGTTTTTATTAAACAGAGCGTTCAAATGAGGGGGCTCAAAAACAGGACAGAAAATAGCCTATTACTTCCAAACTATGATGTTTTTAATGTAGAAATCCAGATGACATTATAAGTGGACCTCAGAGAACAGTACAAAATAAAAAACAGAGGCAGTTCATGACCCATTTAAATGAATCAAAATTGACAGTAAAGGCTGTCAGCAAATTTCAAGTTAAATAAATGCTGTTCTTTTTAACCTTTCACTCAAAGAATTCTGAAAAAAAGTATCATGGTTTCCACAAAAACATTAAAATAGGCAGAAACACAGCTGTTTTTAACTGAAAATAAGAAGCATTTCCTGAGGAGCAAATAAGCATATGAAAATTAAAAAATGTGACACTGAAGACGGCTGAAAATTCAGCTTTGCCATCACAGGAATATATTTTGAAGCATTAAAATAGAAAATAGCTATTTCATAATTGTTTTTACTTTAAATAATAATGATAAAAAACTGTTTTTGGTGCTACTGAAACCCTTTTTTTGGCCTGAAACAGCAACATTAGGTGTGAAGACAATACATCCACATTAAACATTTTGATTTCTGCTGGAATAAAACAGTAATTTGTATTTATAAAAATGTCATGTAAATGCTTTAGTCTGATTGAAATAAGTCAGTTTTTTGGGATTAACAAACCTAGCTAATGTGATGCTAAAGTTCGGCTTCATTCGGCATATATACATTATAAACTTACAATGGCGTTGGAGTTGACAAACTACACAAAAACATGTAAAAGTACTTATTGATTTGGTGTGAATGTGGGGCAGGACTACATGTTTGTTGAACAATAACAGATGGGCAGTGTTCATAAAACCTGTTTGAAAACCTCTGAAATCATTATTTTTTGCAATTCTGTTCAGTGCCACTATAGTGCCACTGTAAAAAACAATTTGTTGAGTCAACTTAAAATAATTTGTAACCTGGCTGCTTTAAAATTTTAGGTTCAGTTAACTGAAAAAAAGTTTATTCTGCTTGAAATGTTAAATTATACTAAGTGACAACTTAGATATTTGAGTTGATCAACTTAAAATTTTAAGGCAGCTGGGTTACTTACCCATCTGTTAAGTTTAGCAAACACAAATATCTAAGTTGTTACTTAGTACAACTTAAAATTTCAAGTTGAATAAACTTATTTTAGTTGACTGAACTTAAAATTTTCAGGCAGCAGGGTAACAAATTACTCAACAAATTGTGTTTTTTATTTTTTACAGTGTAGTCACAGAGGAAAAAAAGAAACAAACAAACACATACTACTGTAAAACTACTGCTTTCAAAGCAGACTGAAGAACTAGGAACAAACCTAGGAGCAATTGGTATCTTCTAATAATGACTGGTAGTTGAAGCATGTTTTAGTAAATCTGCACATTTAAAAGCACAGTACGTTTTTGCTGCTAGAGGGCGCATGCTCAAACAAACACAGAATTAGGGAATCAAGGGAGTTACGGTCTTGATCCCCACAGCCGATGTACAAATCATGTTCATGGATGACTTAATGTATTAAAGATTTATTAACATCATTGTAGTATGAAGCAAGAATAAATCAAGGCTGCTGGAGTGATTGCTAATGAGAGACGAGCGCGACACAGCTCAAAAGCAGCTGAGGTTTTATTATGCCACAGTTGACTGCTTCCGCTCTTTCCGGTCATGTATATGTGGGGTAAAGCAGCACTGTTTTATCATGCTACATGCATCCGAATGTGTTGAAAATTCTGTTATAATGCTAATCTGTGCCTTCGTCACGTGTCTAATAAAACGTAACATATTAAAGCGTTTTTGGGGTTTCCATGATTTATACAAAATAAATTGTTGGTTCATATGATGCAATAACAAGGGACGGGCTACTAGTTAAAATTGCTATTTGTCTGGATTTAAAAATTCCTTGATATATTTGTGATAATGTAAGTACACAAGTCAGCAAAATATATAACACTGTTCTAAATTTGGATATTCTAATAAAAAAATTGTACATATTGTGCCTTTAAGAGATGTGTGGATGTAATGAATAAACATTTCTAGGAGGCTCTAATTAATCATTTTTGGTCATGCAGAGAAGAGTACTGCAATTTAACAAATCACTTCTATTGCATATATAAAGAAAGCCACGTTAACAAACAGCAACAAATGATATGAGAACATTCTTGAAAAGGAAAATAAGGATTTTTTGCTCTTTGCAAGCTAGATTTTCATCTTTTCACTCACATTTTCAGATCGGAGGATTAAAAAAAAAAAAGACGTCCTATGTCCATCTGTTTGAGGCATTACAAGAGGGACATATGGTGGAAGCTTTCAGAGTCTGCCATGCAAATGATAAACTTGGCAGAGTCTGTGACGAAAAACTTTTAGGAAGCAACCATGCACAGAATGCATCGCCGGTTGATTCCACCTCCTCACCAACAGATAGTGCTGCTTTCGCAACCAGAAACTTGTTTATTCATTAAATCCACTTTGATGAGAAGGGACAACAATTACCAACAGAAACCCATCTGTTGACCACTGAAACAGAGAGTTAATTAAAGGAACGTGGAGCTTAGTGGAATACAGAATGAAAATAATTAACATGGCTTTTTTCGCCTTATGGGTTTGTCAGAATAGCCAATTACAGCATCCCCCTAAAGTATTTAGCAGAGATGCATGACAGCACACACGCACACAACACATTACACCAATGGAACTTTCTTGTTTGTTTGAATTACTTCACGTAAGATTGCGCTGTAAATACAGTGTAGCTAACGTGATCTTTTCAAGATATTGCTATGATATTTACAGCAAGTGCTGCTGATACCGGTAACTTCATTGTACAACATACAATGCTAACTTTTCTAATCTCACAAACTTCTTTGGTTGCACACAATTGATTTACAGTACATTTTGGATAGACTTACCACATTTTAATTATTTGTTTTCATTAAGTCAGTTCAGTTACACTGAATAAACTAAGCAAATTCAATCACAGCCAATGCACAAGAGGCAACAAATTCACTTTTTAAACAACTTCATTTCAGAGTTAATTTGAGAAAGTAAAACAGTTTCCAGCAGATTTTCATGTTTAATGAAGTTTAAAGCATTAAATATATAATGCAGATACAGAGACTTGAACAGAAGCTAAATTCACTGTTAGTTAATTTACATTTCTCAGATACTCCAAATACAAATGCACAGATGCACAAATGTGCCCTCAGCAAAAACTTCAGTTTGATTGATTTAAATTTACATATATTACTTCAAAACACAGAAAACTGATTAAAAATCATTTATTATTAACTAGTCAAATGAAAAACATTGTTAAATTATCCATGGGGCCGAATGACTTTTTTCAGCTCTTTTTCTTGATTATAAACTCAGTGGGTTGAGGTGTTAATAAATTAATGAACAATATGATAAAACTTTTACCTTTTAACAGGATTAACAAAGAACTTTTTATAATAAAAAAACACAATATATGTTTATACCTAATGCATTATGTTTAGTTATGCATACAGCGGGTAAAATATTATTGAACATGTCACCATTTGTCCTGGCAAATGTATTTCTAAAGCTGCTGTTGACATGAAATTTTCACCAAATGTCAATAACAACCAAATCAATCCATACATACAAATAAAACAAAACAAATAATTTCAGAAATTAAGTTATGTGTAATAAATTGGAATGACACAGGGAAAAAGTATTGAACTACTAAAATGTATTTAATACTTTGTACAAAAGCCTTTGTGGGTAATGAGCTTTGAGACGCCACCTGTATGAAGAAACAAGTCACATGCATCAAATCTTGAAGGTTCTGTGGGCCTCATCTATGAACTCTGATCTTTAGTTCTTATTTTCTATTGGATTCTAGTCAGGTGATCGGCTGGGCCATTCCAGCAGCTTTATTGTCTTGCTGAAATGTCCACTCTTGTTTCCTCTTCATCATCCTGGTACTGGAGGCATTGGGACTGAACCAGCTAATATTAATTTCCACTGACAAAGGGCAGGATTGCTTTCTAATTACTGATAGATTTCAGCTGGAGTCTTGGCTTTCCATTCCTTTTTGCACCTCCCTGTCTTCATGTGTTCAATACTTTTCCCCTGTGTCATTTCATTTTATTATACATAACTTAATTTAGGAACTTACTTGTTTTGTTTTGGAAAAATGGTGACGTGTTCAATACTTATTTTACCCTATTTTTAATTCTCCTGTAGTATTAATGTTGTTTATTTATTGCCATTTTCTCTATCCAATCTGAGTGGGATTTTCAGGTTCAGGGTGAATCTACTCAAGCGGAAATAAAGAATCAGGCCATACTTACTCACACACTGATTGGCTGAATCGGCAGTGGCCCGTGCCCACGGCCGGTCCTGATAAAAGGGGGCACAGTGCTCACAGTCGACCCCTGCAGTGTTGTGCTCACAAGCACACACCAAACGTCCCTCCTCATTGGTCATGCAATCACTGGCATGGCCATTACACTTGCACCTGGAAAACAGTTGAGAGAACATTAGCATACTTTTAAGGCTTATTGTTTTCTGTGGACACTCATAAAAATTTCCCTTTGCCTAAAAAAATGTGGCATAGTGGGAGGGGAGGAACAAATGAGCCAGATGGTTGAAAACCAAATCACACCAAAACACAAAGCAAATTATGATATGCTACAGGGACCTTAAAAGAAAATGTATTTTCAACAACTTGGCCTGATAACTAGCATTAATATGTTTGTGCAGTTTATTGTAAGACCAAATAATCAGAGAAAAGTTAAAAGGACACTTTGATATTTGAGCTGCTGATGAAAAAAAAAAAAAAAATCAGTCATGTACAAACTCACAGACACAAACAATATACAGATGGTCACAACCACAAATACACAAACACTGTCTCTTCCACATCCTGTTTATACTACAAATACACTGATGATGTTGAATGCAGATCATATGGCTGGGAAAACTCCCTCTCTCTAAGTCCAGTTCCCCTCGATATTTAGTGCTCTTTCTCTTTGTAATTGTCCTATTCATCATGTCCCCAATTGCCATTTTCCTTTATTTGTTCCCTTTCTCATTTCTCATCATCAGTATATCTGCCAACGAAATGTCAGTGACAGCTGAAAGACACATCTACATAGTTGTGTTTTTTTATTACCTGCCCCCTACGGAGAAATCAGATATGGCATAAAAATATGAACGAAGCACTTTGGGATCTTTGAAGAACTCATCTCCAAAAGTGTTCAGTCTGTCCAGAGAAATGAGGATTTCAGTAGCTGTGACCCAGTCCTAGAAAGAGAGAGGGAAAATAAATTAATCATATTTACTTAATTTAAAAATATGAAAAACTATTAATAAAGTAATTTGATGACATACAGTTAAATAAACATTTTTAAATGTTAGACTGAGTAGTGGAAAAATGTTACAAATGCAGAATGCAAAGTTTTACAGTATCCACCTTTTTCTTGAACGTGGAAGTTAGGCTATTGGCGAGACTTCCGGTTCATTACCACAAGTTTCCTACGTCCCATGAGGCCTTGTGTCAAAAGTGGGAGCGTCTTCCAGTTTAAAGTAAACAAACAAGACCTGACACTCATTCATTCAACAGTTGACAGGAGTAATGCAAATGAAGCCTAGTGAAGCACCCAGACTTTCCTCTGACTGTTTCGGGAAAAGATTCAAAGCTTCGAGAGTGTCGAAAACAGCACGATCTGCTGGTTAGTAAAAAATAAAGCAGCCAAAAGACTAAAGCTCCGTCAGAAGAAGCATTCACCACAATTTTCCATAGATCGGTCCATGTTACATGCATAAATAAAAGCCTAACCGTGTGTGTGTTTGTTGGTTGAATTTCTGACACTGATAAATTAATTTATCTATTGAATAGTGCCAATAGTGTAAGTACGAATATCAACATGATATAATAGAAGAATAATGTATAAATATATTAATTGCATATATATGGCATATATTTAGTTTTCCTGTAATAATTTGTATTCTTCATATTACTTGTATGACTGGGTATTTAAAAATGTAATTATTAAATAGGTTCCAATGAAAATGTACTCGCAAAGTCAGATCTGGGGGTCGAAAGTGAATCGCGCACATGACTGGACAGAAAGTGAGGCTTTTACGAAAGGGATTTCTACGTTAACAAGCCTTGAATCGAGGCTTCATCTGGCATTCCCTTTAACACAAGCTCTAATGTCTCGGCTCAAATATCATTTCACTAGTTGACAGTCATTCAAGATTTAGCGATCCAAACTTGCAAATGATGTGGGAACACAAATTCGAAAAGCATATGCTGTGCATGTAAGAACGTAATGGCATCTCTCATAAAGATGTGCATCTTTACAAAGTAAACAATGGTCTAAAAAACACAAGTTAGCACACAAATACTATTGGTATACTACGTTCGCCGCCTCACTGGAAGTTGTACCCATGTTCTTTTTTACAGTAGCGCCCCCCTTGGAAACTTGTGGATAGGGAAATAACAAGACATATAACAACATGCGGTAAATGGTAAAAATGTTTGCACTACAAACCAGTGTACTCATAATTCAGATAATACGATAAACTAATATGGTAAAGCCCGGAGCACACCAAGCCGACGATCGGCCATCGGTCAACATCGGACCGCTGGGCAGTGTCTGTCGAGCTAGTCTGTTTGTTGTGTTCTACAAGTCGGCTCTCCTCAGGCTGACATCGGCGGGAGTTTGCCCGATTCAACATGTTGAATCGGCGTCGGGACAGTCGGTTAACCAAAGTTAACCAAATTAATAGGTTTGCAGCTTTTTGGTCCAGACGCTGCCGACGCAAGGCCACAACACTGTCAAATTTTGTCCCCACTAGATCTTTGAAGTCAGCTTGGTGTGTTAGGGCCCTAAGACACACCAACCTGTAATATTAAGCAGCAAAACGAGCTGTTTTGTAAAGCTACAAATAGCTGGACGTGGATGAGACCGGAAGCCAGACCCATAAAATTTACAAATGACTGTGCCAACTCTTACAGAAAGAAATAGGTGGACAGGCTGATAAAATGCAAACCAACTGTTATGCTGTAGATTTAACAGTCTGTTCTAATACCTGAACATGTATGCAGCAAAATATAATGGATTTAAAAACAACTGCATGTTATAGCTATATATAATACAGCTATACATAGTTACCCTGCTAAAAAAGCAAGGGAACCATCACAGAAAATTCTAATTGTTTTCACTACAAGTGGCCTACCATTACAAACATTACAAACCATCAATCTTTAACCATTAAAACCATTAAAAAATGGTTTTCTGTAGTGTGTTTTGAGACATATTTCATTAGGATTTATTAGTTTTAACAAGCCATAAATAGATGGTGACCAATTACCAGTAGAGACCAACAGGGTCCATTACAGTTTCCATTAAAACCAAAGTCCCATTAAAACCATTACAAATTTTGTGATGGTGTCTATTGTTTTTCTGCAGGGTAATAACCATTTGTTTCCGGATAAGATATAAATTTGAACAAAATATAGCTAATCATTATAAAAACTAAATCTGCACAACTGCAAAGTCACTACAACATGTTGAGATCCAGATAATCATGATCACCTGCCTACTAAAATCTGTTTTTGTAAGTTTCTTTCTAGATTTTTGATACTGCAGTGAAAACTGGTTATAAACATTGTTAAAAAAATTCAAACCATTAATCACTTCAGACTCTATGGCCAACAAAGAAAGTGCAGAGAGTCATTTCTTAGTCATTTGTTTTTGGCTCATTCGCTCATATTTAAAAGGGGAGGTCTAATGCTATTTTATGCATTCTGAATTGTTCATACAGTTATAGAGATGGATTCTCATGCTAAACATGGCCAAAGTTTCAAAAACGAGTTTGACATATGACACTGCCAGTTATACTCCTTCAGGGTTCGTACAATTTTCTGAAAGTGGCCCGGTATGATATCATAATGGGGGGGAATTTCTTGTATGGGCACTTTTCCTGGAACATCGCGCACACACATCAACCGAAGCGAGAGCGAAAGCATGCCCATCAACATGCTTCATTTGGGTTATGGAAGTTGTCGGCAGTGCTGCATAGGACTTGCTTGAGAAGGATTTGTCATTTTGTTTCTAGATCTCGAAATCAACAATGTCACCAAAGAAGTGAGTTTTTAGTTATCGATTGCTATGCAAAAGTTTCACATGCTCGTGACTATTTAGCTCCACCCACAGCACACCTCCAGGAGCTTGACTTTTTTCGGAGAGAAGCAGAAAGCTGTATCTTTCTTTTATAAATATCAGAGATATGAAGGATGCAGTAGGTACTCAAGATTAGTTTTCCCAAAAGGACGTGGATGGTCTTGTTTCCAATAAACCTACTATTCTGTAGCTATTTTGTGAGGTTTTGGTCATAAAATAAAGCTATAAAGTCAGTTGTCCATACTTTCCACTACTAATTGCGTTTTGCCAGCTGCAAGTATGAAGTGACAGTGCAATGCTGAGATTCACACATCCATGAGCAAAGCGTTTCCTTTTCAGTGAACGGGATGCGAAACTGCAAAACACGCTAACAGTGAGAATGCTGTAATCCCAGGATTCTCAGCTCCGGTCTGTGAGATCCATTTTCCTGCAGTTAGGTGCCAAACACAAGTTACAGTCAAGTTAGTTCAGTCAAGGTTGGATCTAAACTCTGCAGGAAACTGGATCTCAAGGACCCGAGTTGAGAACCCCTGCTGTAATGTGTTTTTGTATGCACAATCACGGGATTCACATATACAGTGTGAGCAGCACGTTTTTATTTCACGCCTATATAATAGTATGTGTGAATCCCACAATATATTGCGCACACATTAATATCAGACCATGGCTAAAATGACTTTACGCACTGCTTGTCATATATGCATACTACACGCATGCATAATGCAACGGTCTAGAAGTAAATTCGAAATAAGAGAAGCTATGGTGAAAGGTTGATCTGAGGTCATGGAAAATAGAACACTGAGAATTAGAACTTTCTTCATAATTCTTGTGTTGAAGTAAACTTCAAGGAAAACAAAGCTAGCACCTCTGTGCATTCATGTTTATGTTATACAGACAGACTCAGGAATAATGAGATAAGAGACAAAAACAGAGCTTTCCCTATTTTTACCACGCATGTGTGCAGCTGCGTGTCTGGTCAAGTGTGTGTTTTGGTTTGATCATGCATTTGTGTGTTAGTGTGAAACCAATAGAGTTTGGTCATCCTTATCAGTGGCTGGCCTGTTGACCCTTGTTCTGTCCGTGTTAATGGGTTTTGAGCCCGGTGTGACGGCCTGGCGCGTGGAGGTGAGCGCACACATCTTTCGTTCTGGTGGAACAAGATAAAGGAAGGAGCAGAGCTGGCCAGCACATCCCTGCAAGCACATCCAAGCCTCCTCTCGGAGGGATGGTAAGTCCATTCCTATTCAGAGCAGTTGAGTAAACAAAAGAGAGAAACAAATAACCCCTCCATGTCTCTTTGTCTCTCTAACGATGCTCCTCTGACTCCGTTTCTGTTTTTATTATATATGTCGCTCTGTTCTTCTGCTTCCACCTCTTTCTTTGTACAACATTCTTTATTTCCCCCCCAGCTTCTCTGTCTTTTCTCTTCCCCATCCACAGCTACAGTTTTTTATGCCTACCTTCCTTTTTCAACTCTCTCTCTCTCTCTCTTCTTTGCCTCTCTTGTTTTGTTTTTGCAGTACTTGTGCATCATGTAGAAAAGACTTATTTTGAGGGAGAAACAATGTGCTGTGAATCATAAACAATAACAGCTCCAGTACTACAGAGTGAGAGGAGTCTAGAGAGAGAGAGGCACAAGATGTGTTCTACAACCTAATGAGCTGCCTCTGTAGACAGTATTTTAAGGCATCGTAGTCACAGTCCCGATGTGAAGTCTGTGCCAAAAACTAGGCAACTTAATTATAGTGCCTTCTAATATATCTTCTTTTAGCTTATTTATTGGAGGCACTGCATTTATCCTTCACAGTGGTGGCAATGCCATAATGCACTACAACAAACTCCAAGATGGAATAAGATATACAAATCTAAGTAGTAATGAATAATAATAATAATAATAATAATAAATATATATATATATATATATATATATATATATATATATTAAATACTTACATATACCCTCACTTAATTTTGAAAACCATTACAAAACTATTACAATTAAACTATTAAAATAACAGAAAACTGACTATTTAAAATCAAAATGTGTATGCTATGTATATGTCTGCTGAAAATAACCGATTGTTTCGCTAGATAAGACCCTTCTTCCTCGGCTGGGATCATTTACAACCGCATTTGGGATCGTTTGAAGCTGCATTTAAACTGCATTTTGGAAGTTCAAACTCGGGGCACCATAGAAGTCCACTATATGGAGAAAAATGCTGAAATGTTTTTCTCAAAAAAACATAATTGAACATCTTACATGACAAGGGGGTGAGTACATTATCTGTAAATTTTTGTTCTGAAAGTGGACTTCTCCTTTAAAGTATTGCTTCATTCCTGTCATATTGTCCGTATTGAAATCAACTGTGAAGCAGGTCACTCACTGTTTATTATGACTTTCTACCTAGCTTTCAAAATTTTGTATTTAAAGGGGACATCGGATGCAAAATTTACTATTATATGGTGTTTGCATTGATTAGTTTTGTTTTTGATGGTAATGTGCCACCGAATACACCTAAATTTGTTTCTATGTGTGGAAATCATTTTATTCCAGACTGCTTTCTGAACGAGGGACAATTCAAGGCAGGTTTTTGCTAAAAAGCTAAAACTCACGGATGGATCAGTACCTCCTGTTCCAGCTGCACCACCAGAAGAAGTAAGTCTCACACTTTATATTTTATATGATTATTTGCAAATCGTCTTTCTTTTTCCACAGAAGAGAGGGGCAGGGTAAGCAGACCGCTTGGTGGCACTATAAGAGGGAAAAATGTTAAAAATGGCTACACCTACGCAATAATTTGTCCTATCAACATGAAAATCGGTGTTCGGTCCGAAGTGCCACAAGTGTCTATAAGGACATTTATGTATCTCAAAAAACATGGCCGTGATTGACTGATAAAATTTGAGCACCTGTTAGACAGGGTTAAAAGAAGGCCGATCAGAACAAAACTCGGTGGGCCTGTTTGACTCACGGCCCCAAAGATCTGTGAGAAATTTGAAAGATATCAGCCACTGGGAGGTAATATCACATTTTTCAAGGGCGTAAACTATTGTACATTGCACGGTTTTTTCGCACATGCACACGAAATTCATATCATTTGATAGAACTCCACACTCCAGACAACTTTGCCTTTAGAATTGCTGCTGCCAATCAAATCATTTGTTAAACGATTGAGAAAATGTAAAAAAATCTGGAAAATAACTCTGCAGTATAATTCCCTGGACTCTCTAGGTAAATAATTATCCAAAAAAACCTAAAATACTGAAAACAATATAATAAAAATATTAAGCAGCTGCACAACTGTTTTCAGTTGTGTTAATAAAAAACGTTTCTGGAGCACCAAATCAGCATATTAGAATGATTTCTGAAGGATCATGTGACACTGAAAACTGCTGGAAATTAAGCTTTGCCATCACAGGAGTAAATTACATTTTATAAATGTGTCTTAATTTGTAATAATATTTCACAATGTTATAATATTTTTGCTTGTTTTGACCAAATAAACGCAGCCTTGGTGAGCAAATCTTACTGTGAAAATCTTACTGACCTCCAACTTTTGAATATGTGCATTTGTATATTGACTAATATGTAGTGTATGTTCCAAATCAGTCACTTAGGTTACACTTCATTAAATAGGCTGCTTATGTAGGCAGCTAAGGTTTTGGAATCGAAGAGCAAAGGTTAGTTGGTTTGCTCTGACCCTGTACTAATGAGCTATATATACTGTGGCGGGCTCTACTAGACTAAACAAATTCTCAGTGTAGTGGATCTTTGGAAAAATAAGCATGCAGTGCTTCATTTAAACACAAGTGTCATACAGGTACTCAACTGACATTTAGACTCATTTCACTCGTTGATTTATCGACGCTGCAGAAGTTACAGTTCACATCTCTGACATTAGTAATAGTAAACAACAAGTCATTTATTTATTTACCTGACAACATTAAGCAGCTTTTAAAATGAGTAATGGTATAATATTTTTTATTTAAATGACACAATGCTGTCAGTATGATTCAACTACATGTGACACTAGCCTAAAAATGTCCACACAGAAACTGGCTTATTAAAATGAGCTGAGCTGATAAATTCAATGAAGATAGTGTTAATTACCAAAGGTGGGCCGGTATGAGCCAACAGAAAAGCAAGAGATGCATAGCTTTCTTTACAAGTTTATCTGCCCAGTCAGGATTGTGTTAGCAACTGTTCTGTCATCTCGCCACATTTGTGCCATGATTAATCATATTGCCACTTCACAGCTCAGCTTACTGGCTCTAACCTTGTGCCATGAAAGAAAGTCCCCTGGGTTAGTATTAAAAGCACACATTTGATTTCAAATGCCATGAGGCGACTATCAAAGGGTTGTTAATCCATAATTGCATATATGGCACCAGAATATGCCTACAAAGTTTTAAAAACTCAGAGAGTGATTAAAGGAGAACTCCACTTCCAGAACAACAATTTACAGATAATTTACTCACCGCCTTGTCATCCAAGATGTTCATGTCTTTCTGTCTTCAGTCATTAAGAAATTATGGTTTTCAAGGAAAACATTTCAGGATTTTTCTTCATATAATGGACTTCAATTGTGCCCCCCGATTTTGAACTTCCAAAATGTAGTTTAAATGCAGCTTCAAAAGGCTCTAAACAATCCCAGCAGAGGAGGAAGGGTTTTATCTAGCCAAACGATTGGTCATTTTTTTCGAAAAAAAAAAATTTGTATACTTTTTAAGCACAAAAGCTCTGGAATGTGCATTCTTGAATGATTCGTTCATTTAGAACGGATCTTTAATGTGACTCGGGAAGAACGAGTCGTCTCAAGGAGTGATTCATTCGGTCGCGCATGTGCAACATCCTATTAGGTTCTGTACAGGAATTAGTTCACCTGTTTTGATTCTTAGGGTTTCTCGAGTCGTTCGTTCATCTTATGGTCACGTGATCAACGTTAGTTAGGGAAGTAACGTAACATTTTAATTATACTTTGCTAAAATGAACGAAATGACTTGAAAAAAGATTTGTTCATTTTGCTGAACGAGACTCAAAGGTCCGAGTCGGTAGAGAATGGCGAAAAACATTTTATTTTCTCCTACAACTTCAGAATAGTCCGACAATGTTGTAGCTTTTTGTTTGTAAACAGCGTTTGACTTACTTGGACTTTGTTTGTCTTTGCGCGTTTGCTTTGTAAACACTGGGTCTGTGGTTCGGCATGACCTTTCGACGTGATTCAATAGTACGTAGTGTCATGAACGCGCATATCAGTGCCTGTGCTACACAAGCTTTTGTACTTAAAGTGCCCCTATTATGCGTTTTCAAATATGATCTTTCATGCAGTGTGTCATGTAGCTGTATGTGAACATAAACTATCTGCAAAGTTGTGAAGCCGACAGTGCACGATACATAAAATTATTGTCTATCAAAAAAAAAGAGTCGACTCACATTTGCCTAAACGAGTCGTCAGGATTTCGAATCTTTCTCTGTTACGGCCACACGTCACAACTGCTTCCGCCCTGCATGGACGGCTTGTTTCGGCCTCGACTAAAGCGGACGCGCAGCGGAGCAAAGTTCAAATGAGTTGTTCAAATGAACCTTTTCCGCTGCGCTCTGAAGGGCTGCACTGAACCCAGTGGCCAGCGCAGCGCTTTCCGCGTTCGGTGTGAAAGCAGCTTAATGCATTATACAATGTTGAAGTTTACAACATAGAGGTGTGCCCGGTTCGGTTATAAAAGCAAATTGCAAGCACTTTCCACGGTAGACCGTGCTAACTTGTGGATCAGCCACTTCAGCCGTTTAATCATCAGACTCTGGCTGGAATCGATGCCATCTTTTTTATGTATTGACAAGTATCCAGTGCTGTCAGTCAGTTATGGCAATGGGCGTTTCGTTTTCCGACACACCTGCGCCATCTGACCAATCACAGCAGTGAGGGCTCACGGAAAGGAGGGGTTTAGAGAGACTGATTCTTCGAACTGCTTCGCACGAGTCGTTTAGGAATCATTTAGAAACGGGGTAAATTTAAATCTATTTTTGGTGAAAACTAAAGTGTTTTTTGACCTTGCATACATGTAAACCTGTTTTGGGAGTCTATTAAAACAATATTAGTGTCACGGTACGTGCTGGATAGATGAGTAGAGAGACGAGATACGATACAAATAACAATTTAATATAACTCTTAGTAGGAACAAGTAGGAACAGGCAGGAACAGGCAGGAACAGAACGATAATCCACACACATCCAAATAACGTCAAGGACCGACAGCAAACTCAAATCACAAGCAGACTTATAAAGGGTGGTGATTAAGACACAGACAGGTGTAGTAAATAAACTAATCAGGACAAAATGAGGACAGGAAGAACCAAATATGGGCACAATGGGAAAAACAAACATAAACAGTCCAAATGGCACACAGAACTCTGACATTACTCCCCCCTCCCGGAAGGCGCGACCTCGCGGCGTGGAAAGGGAGTGAAAATAATAAAGTCATTGTGGGAGGAGGCTCTGGTGGCGGACGGTCTTCCGGGAGGAGGACAATAAACAAAGTCCAGGGTGGTGACGACGGAGGGAGGAGCCAGGGAGAACTCAGGAGGGACCCGGAGCAGGAGGAGCCATGCGAGACCCAGACCACAGCCATCATGACGACCCACGGTGGAGCCGACGGAGGGAGGAGCCATGGTGGAGAAAAGGCTGACGACTCCAGGGGGGCGACCGACGGAGGCGGAGCCGCTGGCGGAGGAGCCCGAGGCGGAGACGGAGAGCCGAAGATCCAGGGCGACACCGAGGATCCGGAGGGCCAAGGCGGAGCCCTAGGCTCTGGCGACCGAGGCGTAGGCGGAGATCCGAAGGTCCGCGGCGGAGCCGGAGCGACAGAGGATGGAGGCTGTGCCAGAGGGAGGAAGGAGGTCCACAGAGCCGGTGGGACGGAGTGACGAGGCGCAGCCGTAGGAACAGAGTCCTGAGGTGATGAAGGGCCGACGACCGACCAGGGCGGAGCCGGAAAGACGAGGGAGCCCGGTGGAGCTGGTGGACCGATGGGCGACGATGGAGACGAGGGCGCTGAGAGCCGTGGTGAAGCCGCAGGGTCGGAGGGCTGAGGCGGAGTTCTGGACTCTGAGGCTGGAGGCGGAGATGAGGGATCCTCCAGCCCTGACGCCGATGGAAGCTGGCAGACCCGCGGCGCACCCACTGCACAGGTGGTGGGCTGAGGGTGAGCAGAGGGGCTGTCAGGGGACAGCGGTGAGCAGACAGATGTTGACATAGGCAGAAGAGGGAGGGTGGGTGGGGATTCCATACAGGCAGGCATAACGAGACAGGTAGATACTTCTGTAAAGAAGTCTATTAAATCCCCAGAGTTATTCTCTAGATCTTCCGTAGAAAAGTCAATCAAGTCCCCAGAGTTATCATCCAGCTCACCCCCAGCAGTGGTGCAGTGGGCAGGGCTCTCCATAGCCCTCACTTGCTCCATCTTGCACTCCCCGTCATGGTAGATGTAGCCGGCTCTCGCACCTGATCGGATGTGTAGGGCTCTGGCTCTGTGGCGATCTTTAGCTCTGTCGCTCGTGGCTCTGGCTCGTCATCCGCGGTGGGCTCGGGCTCAAACTCCGCGTGTCGGGGTGCTGGTTGGCTGGGCTCTGGGTCTTGAGTGGGGCTGGTGTCATCCTCCGCGGTCAACGAAGATCTACAGGACACCAGCACCCACTCCATGTAGTCGGCGAAGCTCTCTCGTGGACCCTCCCCGGACAGCTGCGCTTTCGTGGCGATGTTCAGTCCTGCACGGTAAAATGTGCAAAGGCTGCTGTCCGGGAAGTGTGTGAGTGGTACGAGGTGGACAAAGTCTCTAGTGTGGTCCACGAGAGAGCGATTCCCCTGCTCCAGGAGAAGGAGGAGGACAGCAGGGTTATCCATAAAAAAAAAAAAAAAAACAAACACTGAGAAAAAAAAAAAAAAAAAAAAAAGGAAAAAATAAAGCAGGGAAACGCCGGGGATAAACTGTAGGGTCGGTCCTTCTGTCACGGTACGTGCTGGATAGATGAGTAGAGAGACGAGATACGATACAAATAACAATTTAATATAACTCTTAGTAGGAACAAGTAGGAACAGGCAGGAACAGGCAGGAACAGAACGATAATCCACACACATCCAAATAACGTCAAGGACCGACAGCAAACTCAAATCACAAGCAGACTTATAAAGGGTGGTGATTAAGACACAGACAGGTGTAGTAAATAAACTAATCAGGACAAAATGAGGACAGGAAGAACCAAATATGGGCACAATGGGAAAAACAAACATAAACAGTCCAAATGGCACACAGAACTCTGACAATTAGCAACCTTTAAAATGGCATAATAGGGGCACTTTAAAAAGTATACAAATTTTTATTTTTCGAAAAAAATGACCAATCGTTTGGCTAGATAAGACCCTTCTTCCTCGGCTGGGATCATTTAGAGAGTTCTGAAGCTACATTTAAACGACATTTTGGAAGTTCAAAATCGGGGGCACAATTGAAGTCCATTACATGAAGAAAAATCCTGAACTGTTTTCCTCAAAAACCATAATTTCTTTACGACTGAAGACAGAAATACATGAACATCTTGGATGACAAGGGAGTGAGTAAATTATTTGTAAATTGTTGTTCTGGAAGTGGACTTCTCCTTTAAGAAATAAATAACTTCTTATAGAACAAGCGTTCTAATTTCCATTAAAGAAGCGCAAAGGGTTAGGCTACTACTCTGATACAAATAATCCAGTACTCTATGGCAGTGACATTCAAAGTGAATGCAGATCATAATGAAAAAAAAAAAAAAAATTTGCATGCCATTTTTTCTTGATTAATGCCAGCTGAACTATGCCTAATTGTCTCGAGCGAGTTGCTCTTTGAGATATTATTTACATGGCAGGATGGAAGTAATCTTTGAAAGGTTAATTATTAGATCGTTTATTGGCGGTTCTTTGCACAAACGGCAGCACGCACTTAATTAGTCTTCATTTGCTTCTACCGGTTTGCCTGATGAGTTCATAAAAACTGCTGACTAAGTACAAAGCGTTTAAGCGAAAATTAAGAAATAGTCTCTCGGTTCTCAATCTTCTGTCTGTTTTAATTTCTCTTTCTTCTTTGAAGAGTTTAGAGGAGTCGCACTTTCTACTTTTTGTGCCGCTTTTCTGTGAATTATTCACCCCCGCCCCCTAGCCATTTGCCTCTCAATTGCATTTCCTGTTTTCACATCATGCGGTGCACCATTTTTTCATCCCTTTGCCATCTTCCTTTCCTCCCCTCTTACGTGGGTCACAGCCAGGAGGGCCTTTATGATTAGAATGCATCAGGAAGAAGCTTGTCCCTCATTTCAAACTGAATAACTTTTTTTAATTTGATTGCTTAAGTTCACTGTGTGTTGCTCGCTTTATGTGCTCTATCTCTCATTCTCATTCAAACCTGGCGTTCCAATTTAACACCCAGCTCTCCAGCCTCAACCGAGTGAGAGAGAAAGAGAGAGAGAGCATGCACGGCGATTTAATGGATGACTGAACAAATTAAATTTGAATTCAT
Organism: Labeo rohita; assembly: GCF_022985175.1. Classification (NCBI taxonomy): domain Eukaryota; kingdom Metazoa; phylum Chordata; class Actinopteri; order Cypriniformes; family Cyprinidae; genus Labeo; species Labeo rohita. Next base: position 25,347,083 of record NC_066873.1, read on the forward strand.
AGGACAACTTTCATCTTCAACATGGATTTTTTTTGGTGGGGGAAAAAATATAATAATGCCTTTCAGACTAAAAAAACATACAAATATCTCCCTTTGAAGTAACCCATTACTTTGCAAGAAACCATCAAGTATCAGGTTACAAGGTGAGGGTTTTTTATTCCAGCCAATTTGTTTAGTAATGATGAAAAAGGGAAAGCATGCATATATTAATAGATTGACATCTGGCTCCTCCCCCATGGAGAAGTGATTCCACTTTAATAACAAAAAGAAACAATTGAATTAGTGACTAGTGACAGAAGAACAACAAATTAAACAGAACTACGAGAGTAATCCAATGCAGATCAAATAATTAGATGCTAATCTGATAATTGGGTGGGCTAGGCTGATTTAAACCCCCTGTGGAACTGGGCCCAGTTGTAAATGCTGTGTTAGAGAATTAATTATATGCGTCATCAAATTGCCCTAAATTAAAAACATAAGAAATAATACCACTGAACACCAGTATTAAATTTAAAGATTTTGTACAACCTTCATAAAAAGGTTTAGTATAAGCAGACATGACTGTATAGAGCGTATTGCAGTTGATTTGAGTGCTATTTTTTTTCTCTTTGAGCTTTCTTTTTTTCCCACTCTCAAATTATTCTGAGAATGGAAATACAACCCAGGGGGCCTCTCGTCTCTGTCATCAGATTTGAAGTTCAAACTTCCTTCCTTTTCTCCCCTTTTTTCTTCTGAGAGGTTTAAGAGTGGAAAAGGGTGTCTGTTAAATTTTTTCTACGGAAAGCGCTGTAGGAGACACACTGGGATTAAATGCTAATATTAAAGGCAGGATGCTGTCTGCTGCCGTTAAAGCTGATGAAATATGGATGGATTCACAGAGGAGACAGACAGGGTCGAATATGTGTCAGGGTGCGCCTCTTTTTTGTGCTTTACTCATGAAAATTTGTTAAGAAGGTAACACTTTATTTTAAGGACCTATTCTGGCTATTAACTAGTTGCTTACATTACTTGCATGTTGGCTCTTTATTAGTGTTTATAATAGGGCTGTCAGTCTAACGCGTTAACTTAAAGGAGAAGTTCACTTCCAAAACAAAGATTCACATATAATGTACTCACCCCCTTGTCATCCATGATGTTCATGTCTTTCTTTCTTCAGTCCTAAAGAAGCATTTTTCTCCATATAATGGACTGCTATGGTGCCCCGAGTTTGATGCAGTTTAAATGCGGCTTCAAATGATCCCAAATGTGGTTGTAAAACGTATAATTCGGTCCTTATTATAATAGTTAGTAATACAGTTGTTAAGTTTATGTATGAGGTAGAATTAAGGAATTTAAAATATGACTGTGCAGAATAAGCCATTAATACAGTATGTTCTTTATAAGTGCTAATAAACAGTCAGTATGCTAGTAATATGCATGCCAATAAGCAACTAGTTAATAGTGAGAATTGGTTCCCTAAATGAAAGTGTTACCATGTATAAACTGTGGTTTTACAAATGTGGATGGCCCTGAAAGTCTTGTCAGATTTAGCTAAATTCTGGGTACATATTTGTCCCCAAAATATGGTTAAGTAGGTAAACACAAACAAACTCTTCTTTCTCTACTATTCTGCTTGCTATCTTCTGCACTGCTCCAGTTTACTCTTGAAACTTGGCATGGTGGTATGTATCTATTGTTATCTATTTGCAAGTAATTTTAGATAAAAATGTCTGCTAAATGAATAAATGTAAATATAAAAATGGCATACAGCAGCAGCTGAAGTGCGCAGCAAGCAATTTATGCATTTTAAAAAGAAATACTGAATATGACATAGTTAGCTAAAGTCACACAATAAGGTCACTGCTACTTGCTACATGGCTAATACTTTTGAAACAAATGCCATTTTCCAAGGAATTAATAATATTGACCTGCAATCAGTGTATAAGTTACTAAGTAATTAGTTATTGTAATTTAATTACTTTTCATTTGAAAAAGTAAGGTTTTTTTTTTGTAATTTAATTACAGTTACTTCTTATGTATTAGATGCTAATCTAATCTACTTCTTATGTAAAGCACATATTATTAGTGTCTTATTCTGCAAGACCTTATTCTAAATCCTTAAACCTACCCAGTTCCTACCCAGCTCTTAAACTTAACAACTACTTTACAAAGTATTAATAAGCAGTAATTAGGAGTATATTGAGGCAATATAGTTAATAGTTGGATCCTAATCTAAAATGTGACCAGATTAATTTACGTAGTTATTTATTATTTATTTGAAAGAATTAAAAGAACTACTTCATGTCTATCCTTCTATCATTAACTTGTCGAGGTTGATATAGGATTTAGAAAGTAATTAGTAAAAAGTAATTAAATACTTTTTGGAGAGGGTAATTTGTACAATAATCTAATTAAACTGTTAAAGATGTAATTAGTAACTAGTAATTAATTACTTTTTTTTTTACTTGCTTACCCAACACTGCCTGCGTTATTATATAAGTGATATATTCCTTTATATTCCTACTCAGAATTGTGAGACATAAATGCGCAGTTCTGACTTTTTTCTCGGAATTGTGATATATACCAACTGTGCGTTATAAAGTCCAATTTTGAGGGAAAAAGACTCAGAATTATTACTCAAAGATTCACAATTATTACTTTTTGAATTATTAATAATTCACAATTATTACTTGTTTTCCTCAGAATTGTGAGTTTATATCTCCCAACATATATCAAAAAAAGTCAGAGTTGCGAGATATAAACTCACAATTCTGAGGAAAACAAGTAATAATTGTGAATTATTAATAATTCAAAATATATGCAATTCTGACTTTATAACCCACAATTGTGAGTTTGTATCACACAATTCTGAGAAAAGTCAGAATTGTGATATAAAAAGTCGCAATTTAATTTTTTTTAAATATGTGATATGTGATCAATATACTGTAGTGATTAAAAACAGATTACATTCACCAAAAATATCAATGTTCATAAAGACAATCTTGTAACTGACATCTGTTGCAGAAAATCAGTATTACATTAGTAATACGTCAGTATTAATGCTCAGATCTTTGAGGATTAAGGGAAAAATATACTGCCTTTCTGCAATTATATGTTCATATCAGTGATCTTGCTTTTTTTTTCTTTAAAGCTCACTATGGAAGATTTTATTTGGGCTGAGGAGGTGAGCTGAAGGGACTTTAAAATGTTATCTGTCTAGACTGAAAAAGGCAAGTTGCCATAATGAAGAACATGCTTCACAAGTCATGTCTGCCATATTAACAAAGGTCAGCTCATCTTCATAACATCCACAGAATTCAGCTCATCTCCATGAAAATTCAGGCTGCCTCAGCTGAAGAAAAAACTAAGAGTTGTAAATGGCTAGTCAAATGAGTCATTTTCCCTTTTCACATTTTAATTTAACAATATGTCGGTGGGAGAAATAAGATGGAGAGAGAGATGTGTGTGTGTGTGGTAATGAAAGGGTTTGACTTCATTGATCTCACTTTCATTCAGATTAGAAGTGAATGTGGGCTCATTTTCTCGTTAACATAGAGGCGTGCAAAGATAGAGAAAAAAATGAGAGAATGAGAAAAAAGATAAGAATACTCCACGTGGATACAAATAAACAAACAAAAAAACAAAAGATTTAGTTTTGTCACCAAGATTTGTCACCACCTCCATGTAAACTGGCTTGCGTATTGATCAGGACTTGCTTTATAATCAGCATGTCGAAGAACGCCTCACTGAGCAGAAATCTATGGGCAACTGGGCCATTAGGGAAAGCTCAGCTATTAAAAAATCTGACAGAGGTTTTGAAAGCTAAAAACGATCAATCATCAAAGAAGTGACGGAGAGGGGAAATGGGAAGCGTGCTGTGCCATCATTCTTGTTAACGATCACAAAAATGCAGAACTGCACTGCCACAAAACCGTCAGACGAGTTATGAAAGCTTGGGTGGTAACAGAAAATAACAGCCGAATCTGAATCCAGAGAGATACGCCACAACATATTTACATTACTTCCCGCTCAGATGCTTTCCAACAAGTGACTGAATGTAATATGAGTTTCAGCCTACAGATGTATTACGTTTCACATTACCTTAATAAATCTAACTGCTAAAATGAGATTCGGCGCAGTCTGACGGACAGAGTAAGTCGCGTACATATGCATAAAACTAAAACACATATCAACGTTCAGAAGACTAATTCAAAACATTCATACCTGCTAGAATCAATTAAAAGCTAACAAGAGAAGTAAAGCATTTTAAAACGAATCTTATAAATATAGCTGAATATAAAAAATGTTATGTTTAGAGCAAAAGAAACAAAAGTTACGATATTATTTTTGTAAGATGATATTTTTATATGTGCTAGATATCTCCATTTAAAAACAGCACACATGCAGTGAGTGAACTCCGGAAGCAAAGAATTAAGAATGGCACTCAGTCAGCGAAAATACTTAAACTTTTCCATGTGTGGTAGATGTTTGTCGTTTCCTTTCGTGTCTCAAAATATTTAATTTAGCTATCCTACGTGACCCGTACTCAGCATATAGTCATAACATCATAAACTATAAGTCAAAGCAGACTACTGAAATATTAAAAAACACAGAGTAAATGAGATCTTTCCTCAATATAAACAACAGAAAATGTAGCAAGTTTTTGGATCTTAGGTAAGCGATGCCTTTCATGTGGAAGCGGGGGAGAATTTATTCCCCTAGAAGCATCTGATCACAGCAGTCAGACTGGGGCTGCCATAAATAAAACTGTACTGTAAAAGAAACCTGGTGGCAGTGGAAAGTTCAGGGCTTTGGACTTTAGAAAAGAGGGGAGGCAAGAAAATGAAAGACACTTGACTTCCCCTCTGTTTCACAGAGTGGCTAAATCACTACTTCCACTCCCTAATTACAGAGTGAACGAATTAGTGATTAAAGTAATGAGCGCAAAGGGAGATAAATGGAGGAAGGAGTTCAAGAGTGTGTGTTTGTGTAGGGCAGAGAAGAAACTGTAAAAAAATGTTTTCATGTACGCAAATCCTTGACTCTCTATCTCAAGCATGTCACAATACTATTAAGTATTTATAATTGATCAGTCATGGACTTTGTCTGAAACAGGGTTGTGAGCCTTTTGAATTGAGCTGAAATTTGTATTACAGCAAACAGTGAACTGAACTGCAATTCAAATCTGAAAGTAAAATCAAGGTAAGGTAATAAGAAAAGGTATTGCATATGTGTACATTGTGTAGATGTGCATGTGTATCCAAATGAATCTGTTGGAAATGTCACCGATAACATTTTGTACTTCATTTATACGTATACATCTTTATATTTAAAGGATTAGCTCACTTCCAGAACAAAAATTTACAGATAATTTACTCACCCCCTTGTCATCCAAGATGTTCACGTCTTTCTCTCTTCAGTCATAAAGAAATAATGTTTTTTGAGTAAACATTTTAGGATTTCTCTGACTTCTATGGTGCCCGCAAGTTTGAATTTCCAAAATGCAGTTTCAATGCAGCTTCAAACGGCTCCAAACAATCCCAGCAGAGGAAGAAAGGTCTTATCTAGCGAAACGATTGGTTATTTTTTTTTAAAAAAGATGACAATTTATATAAGTTTAAACCTAAAATGCTTGTCTGTGTATTCGGGTTCAAGACCATTAGAGTAGGTTAAAAAAGTCCCATCTCATTTTCTCCTCCAATTTCAAAAACGTCCTACATCGCTGCAGAAGTACCAGACCGGTGTATACAAAATGAACATGCAAAGAAAATCAAACGCCCATTACAAAAGAAAAAACAAAACAAAACAAAAAAAAAGGTAAAACATCAATGTAGGACGATCCTGAATTTGGAGAAGCACTGGAATACACAGAGCTATAAGACGAGCATTTGAGGTTAAGAAGTATATAAATTGTAATTTTTTTAGAAAATGATTGATTGTTTCACTAGATAAGACCCTTCTTCCTCAGATCGTTTAGAGCCTACTGCATTTTGGACGTTCAAAATCAAGGGTACCATTGAAGTGCACTGTATGGAGAGAAATCCTGAAATGTTTTCCTCAAAAAAACATAATTTCTTTACGACTGAGGAAAGAAAGACATGAATTTCTTGGATGACAAGGGGGTGAATAAATTATCTGTAAATTTTTGTTCTGTAAGTGAACTTCTCCTTTAACACATTTCTGTGTAGGCATTACTTTTGTTTTACTGAATTGTGATTCAGTAAATTCTACTTCCTGTCATTCTAACTCAGCTTTCTGTAGAGTGTGGCCAATTCAACTCAAATTTCAAATCTGTATTTTGCACAACTCTAGAATGCAAAGTAATCAAACATTTTTAAATCAAGAATTGAGCCCTGTATAAAAATAAAACCAATAAAAACAACTTGAAGAAAATGGCAGTCTCCATACCACAACTCCAACAAAAACAGCACAGAACAAAGGTATTGTAATTACTTTTAGAGTGATTCTTTTCCAGCTGGTAAACCATAAAAACACTTTATATTAGAGAAAACATATTCACTATTAATTAAGAGCTCTCTCTCAATATACTCCTAATTTTCTGCTTATTGATAGTAACCCTAGTGAAAAATAAATGTACTAAAATGTATTTAAAATACATTTATTTAATGCTAAGTATAATACAAATACATTTACATAGTATGTACTTAATAAAAAATCCCCGGCAATTGTACCTTTAGTGTACTAAACAGTTATATTTACAGTCTGCTAAACTGGAGAAACTAATTTTGTACTTAATGCACTTTAATTGTGCGGAAGTAGTGCTGAAGTCCAACATTTTCAAGGGCTGAAAATGCTGGATTAGTGTAAACAACATGCGTAACTGTAGCAAAAGTTATGCGTTTTAAAACTGAAATGCGCTAATGTAAATGTAGCCTGAATATGCTTATTAGATTTTGGTAAAACAATTCTTAAAGTGCATACTACAGTACATATCTGCATTACACGTGCTACTTTACTGAAACCAGAAGTATTACATTCTCATAAGTGATTATTTTCAACTCTCATCTCATTTATTTCCATCCTTCCTGCTCTCTGCATTCCCTCATGTCAATCACAGGAAATCACAAGTAAATTAATTCAAATAACCAGGCTAGCAACAGGGTGACATTTGGGTAATTGGAGAATCTTAGCTCTTCTTCTGTCTGCAGACGATCCATTTCCACTTTCACAGAGCCCATTATGAGGAGCAATACAGACGCAAGTGTGAGAAATAGATTCTGAGCTATTAGCCATTATAAACAGGTCAAACTAAAACAGGCTTCACTGAATAAAATGGTTATCGTCAGATCTCCTGATTTCACTCCACTAGCTCAAAGATGCAGCCAGAATTAAACTGAAGTTTTTGCATTTCTTCTATAGCTTGCTTCATAATATAATTGTCTAATAAACCTGGCATTGTGTATAATGAATCCCACTGGCTCTTTGATGAATTGTCATGAATTAAAGCAATTGCTAAATGCATAAATATAATAGCTTAGCCTTCAGGATCCAAGTCCATAGTGGAAGACACACTGGACAGTGTGTGTATGTGTATACACATATGCTGATTACTATTTACCTCTCAGCCCAGCAGCTGGACTACATCAAGTCAAGCACTCTCTTCCAGTTCCTTCTCCTTTTTTGTGAGGCCACTGGAGTCTCCTTACATACTGATTTTAAAAACCCAATTCATCTCCCATCTGTGTGATAGGGAGATTCTATTTCACACATCAGGCTACAAGCCTCAATCACAAGAAGTCAAACTGTTATCTCTGCTCTTAAACAAAATGACATCCCTTCTCTTGTCCTCCTCTAGTGGCTTTTATTTTTGTAAACAGACAGGCTGGCTGTTTTTCTTTGAAACAGTGAAAGAAAAGAGGATGATGAAGAGACTGAAAGTGAAAAAGCTTTTACCTAAAATAGGCCTGTTCAAAATTCCACAACAAACCTCAGTAGGTCCAAACATCTTTATGCCTGTTCAGTCGCTGAATGTCGAGGTCCCTGTTTACCCATTAACATCCATTTTTTTGTGATAAGATCAGCGCTTGATACAGGTGTAAATGGGGCCTCAAACATTTTGTGAATGGATTTTAGCCACCTACTTATATCTGATCATTATGAGACAAATAAAATCATTTAAATCACAAGTCATTTAAACTTTGCTGCACTGAACCAAAACACATTCATTACAGTCAAAAATCACAGGCTAAAATCCTTATCTCCTGCTCAATTGTAACATCTTCTGTTTTAAATCTTAACAATAATCATGCAATTTAATATTTGCATTACTTTTTTTTAGAAAGCTGCATTCAAACACTTCATGAGGCATAATCACATCAGTTTCAATCGCTATGACCCTTCTGTTATCGAGGATACTTTCTTTTCCTTCCATCCATTTTCTTGTTACAAAAATAGATGTGGAGGCGGTGAGCTCTTATTCTGAGTGCTCTTCTTGCAGGTACTGATGATCTAATATCCTGTCAAATATGGTTTGATTTAGGCTTCACCCATTTCAATATATGGGCACTTTTCAACTTTGGACACTTTAATGTTCCAGTCAGAATAGATTTTTTTTTTTTTTTGAAGGTCACGTTAAATCTGTCTTGTAAACATTTTAGCATGTCTTCAACATAATTTAATTTTTAAATGATTTCCAAATGGATTGTATGTACATTTTATAGATTTAAACAGGCTCTATATAAATCTATTATTGATTATATTGATAACTGAATATTGGCATGTAGATGTCTTCAAACCAGGACTCTTACCAAACGTGTGAAGTTTGGTGTAGATTGGATATTGCATGTGTAAGTTAGTGTAAAACAAGTCATTTTCTGTTGCCAGCAGGTGGTGCTATGATTATAACAGAATATTGGCCTTTAGATGTGTTCAAGCCAGGACTCTTGTCGAACGTGTGAAGTTTGGGTCAGACACTTCCTGTTGCCAGTAGGTGGTGCTATGGCTATAACCGAATATGGTCATGGGCATGTGTTCAGAACAGGATTCTTATCAAACGTGAATTTTGGTGCAGATCGGACGCCTGAATTATAACAACAACTTTTTTCATGGCGAAACATCAAAGTTTCTCAGGCCGCCACTGACACACCCTTCAACAAAAACTCAAGATCTTCGCAATTTAAAGTCACAAAGGGCTTTAGATTAGACTGACCAAATTTGGTGTTGATCTGTTTAAATCACTAGGAGGAAATGCCTGAAATGGCCAAAAATGGCACAGAACTTGCAGAGAAAATTCTAAATAACAGACTTCCTGTTGGGTTACGGACTTCGCACCAAGGACTTTTTTGTAGGTACTGGTGTGTTACATGTGTCTACTGATTTTCGTACATGTGTGTGAAACATAGCTCAAAGGGCACTTTGTTGAAATTTTATAGGTGGCACTATTTTGCCACACCCACATCTGAAACCCATATCAGATGTACATTTTCACCACTTTTGACTTGTGTGCAAAGTTTTCCGAGTTATCGAGCATGTTTAGGCCCTAAAAATGCAATTCATTTTAGAGAAGAAGAAGAAGAATCTGAGCAATTACAATAGGGTCCTCACAGCACCAGTGCTCAGGACCCAATTATTGTGTTACATTTTCCATCACAATTTTGTCAAAATATGCAAAATGTTAAAACATTTTTAGTATTAAGGTGACATAAATGCATTTACCAAGATAAAAAAGTTGGTCATTGCATTATAAAAATCTTAAAAATGTAATTATCCATTAAAGAAAGATAGAAACCACAATACATCACCTCAGATATTTTGGAAGTGACACTGTAGTGAAAACGTTCATGACTTTAAAAAAAAAAATGCTAAAGACAAAACTTTTCTGTCAGGTATGTGTGCACACCATTGGAAATTTCTAGCAGACAAGCTAGTGAAAGTGTGAAACAAGAGTTTATATTCCTCAGGACCAAAATGTCCATAGTTGCAGAAACACCCATATGTATGTGTATCATATACAGTGTATCAAAGAGTTGGGTTAGCTCTGGCAGTTGCCTGTCATCTGTGATTTTCTGAACTTCATCTGACGACTGTGACTGCATCACTGTGTACAAAGAAATCTTCGGAAAAGGTTGCAGGCTGTATTTAGTTGCACGGCATGCTGAGCACACTCATGTTTAGCCTGTGAGATTCTGCTGTGAAAGTTTGAAACTTAGAGAAGCTTGACAGTGAGGTATATTTCCCTTAAAGCTCTCCTCTGCAACAACAAAGCACACCCATCTGCATATCTAAAGGCCAAGGAGAGGAGCCGCTAACTAAAACAGCAAGCTACTGTCAACAAGCCATGAAGATAAATATTTTGCACACATACACACTGTAAATGCCTCGGGTTTACATTAGAAATAGTTTGTGTTTGTATTTGGCATGCTAAAAGACGCATCCAGATGGGTTAAATATAAACCGTAGAATTACAAGACATCCAAACTCTCATAAAATAGCATGACATACCTGTAACACAGGACTCTGGTCGAAGTTGTAGGCACTGGGTCGTCCCTCCAGTGTGGAGAAGGCCACATTTCCGCCAGTTAGTGGTGAGATGTCACTAAATTCATCCGTGCAGAGTGCCGTCCTTTCATTCTCACCTGGACGTATGAAGCCCTTATTGTCCCTCCCGTACATCTTCCGACAGGAAGCGCTGTAATATTGATACGGCTGCCATTGTCCATTCTCCCCGGTTCGCTTGTAGATGGCGAAGCTCTCTGGTCGGCTGGTGTAGAACTTCAGACGCACATATGTGATCTCAAAGGACTTGCCTTGGAAAAACAACAAAAGTGTTTATGTCAATACAATTATTATGGACAGGTCACACAAAATTCAGTACCTTCGTAGTCTGAGAATTAAAGTCCAGGTTATTAAATGTCCCTTAGTTTTTATTATGTCAGTGGTGATTGGTAAAATTGAGAGTGAGCAGGTGAAAGATCAACCCAAAAGAAAATTAAGGATGAAAACGGAAAAAGAGGATGAGGACACTTTATCCAATTTAGAGCAGAAAGTAGCTTTCTTGTGTGTCTGACGAGAATATGTGGAGCTTGTGCCTTGGTGGTACTTTATCAGTTTAATTGCTGCTTGAATATAAGTGTCCAAATGAACTGGAGAGTTCCTGAGAAGTCGTTAACCCTGGGTTTCTTCAAAGGGACTGTTCCTGCAGCCAGTGCAATGAAAGAGATATAACTGTGACAAAAAGACAGTTATTTAGTTTAAGTCCATTTATATTTAGTCAACAGAAAGTCTACTGTTGTTCTGCCGTATTTTACAATCTGCTACCTTTCCTGTAAAACTAATATACTTATTACCAGTGTTGCTACCACATGATCATCAGGTCGTCATCAACTAATAAACTCTACAGCTGGTAACTGACTGCATGTAGTCTAAATAGCAACAATAACACAACCATACTGATATATACAGACAAACAGCACCATTTACATTTTTACAATTTACTGCACATTGTTATTCTTCTCGTTATTTCCCTACAGTGGTTAAAGAACTGGAAGTCTCGTTGCTTTCTGTGTGTGTGCTTAGGATGTGTGTGCTGGGAAAACCTTATAACAGAAACTAATATGGCTTTAAAATGCATGATTTTAGGACAATGATAATCAAAACCAAACAGATGTTTTTTAACAGTATTCAAGGTGTAAAAGGTGCTTGTACAAGCTGTAAAAGCACAGTTCTATTCTGGAAAAGGGGCGGGGAGGAGCAGCTCATTTGCATTTAAAGATAAAACAGAATGTTCCTGATTCCACTCAAAATAGGCATTTTCAAAATGAATTGAATCAATACTTTCACATATTCTTTCTTTATTTAAAAACTGTTGCTTTAATTATCTTAAACAAAACTGAAAATCATTAAGAAGAAATTTGTCTCAAAATATATGCATTCATTTTAGCGATTCTCATTTGCCACTTAAATCTACAACATTTTAAAAAACATCAAATATTAGATGAAGTAAGTACAGAATCAACTTTGCACTGTGGCACGCGATCACGTCAAGGATCAGACAAATTTGCATGTGCATCTTGAAAAGCGAATGTTCTAGAAAGTGCTACGTCACGTTTTCGTGCCATCTAGTGGTTTAGAGGAAAGAGCCCTATTGTACCCTACATCTTGTAAAACGGGGCATAAGTGCCCTTTAAGATATAATAAGAATAGTAGGCTAATATGCTATTCCAAGTTGGAACAGTCAAGTATTTTAATGAATTTATCAGTTTTTGAATGAACCATTCCTTCAATGACTCACTGACTCACTCATAAAGACATAAGTCACTTGTCGCCACCTATTGGCATAATGATGTAATTTGCAGAAAGAGTCCCTACCACAGAAAGAAGGATATATCTTTTTTTAAATCTTTGTATCTCTCTTTTATAAATCATAATTTCTGTCATATACTACATAGACATGCTCACTCACACCATTTCGGTTGCCATGTTGAAATCGTTTAAGCATAATTTCATCTCAGCATGTCAGAAGATTATCTTGGCTGGAGAAAAAAAAAGGAAGGAAATGGAGAAAAACGGGCAAGAGGAAAAAAACAAAAACAAGAGTTGGTCTCCAGCTCTAATCATGATGATGAAACACACTGGAAAAAAAAGAAAGGAAAAAAAAACAAAAAACAATAAATCACTCAGCAGCACTTGAATTTGAATATGTACATACATATAATGTGTATGTCACCCACAGGTTTAATGTGTATTCATTTGTACCTTCACAGAAAGCCACCATGATGCAGTAGACTAAACGTATCCGCAGATATGTGTGCGTTTGTTTGGTTCTGAACTCGACTCAACCTGCCCAGACTCAATATTTATAAATAAACTATAAAGTAATCACGTCTGTGTATAGTAAAACTGAAACAATTTTTTCTTTTATTAAGATTTGGAGAAAAAGAGATGGTAAACGAATGGAAAACAAAATCCTGTTAAGATTCACAATTTTCAGTGCACTACATAAAAACCTGAAGATATGCAGACCAACTGGAAAATGTTTAGTAATTAACTGTATTCTTTCAACATCTACATATATAAGATTTCCAAGTGAACATGTTCTTAAACACTGATTTGCACACAACAATCTTTAATGTTCCGTTGAAGTATTTTGCAGCAAACATCTGTATCTCATATCGGACCTTTGAACATCTTTGAATGAAACCCACAATGGAAACCAGATGTGGAAACATTCCTTAGAAGTTTGCAAGTGTGTGTTTGTGTATGTTTACATGTGTGTATGGGAAAGACCTGACCTGCCACTGGACCTCTGCTGCTTTTTGTGCTTGTCTTATTCTTTGTAACGTTTTCTGTACCACCCCCCATCACTCTCTCCACAGTGCGTGTGTCTATCTGTCTGTGTCGGCCTCCCTAGGATGTATCTGTTTGGTTTGGAAATGTGAGAAGGCCTTTCATAGACACCCAACTGCAAGGCATTTTTGAATGTGAGCAAATACACTTTTATGCCTGATTAGCCTGTTTAAACATAATTTCAGTGCCCTTTCATCTCCTTTTTTTCCTCTCTCTCTTTCACAAAATGTGCTTCCAAGAGAATCACCAAATCACATCTGAACTTTTGATGTGCAGAAGCACATGCACTGTGATTACAGCTCGTTTTATGACAAGAGAATCCGAATGACAGGTGTTTGTTTGCGTTATGAATCAACAGTTTTAGCATTGAGGAAAAGATGCAACTACATGCTCAATACTGTAGCCTTCATAGCCAGACTTCTTACAAAACCAAGTCTGCTTCATACCGCAGCTTACAACCTCCCACTGAGACAGGAAGAAACCATCTGTAGCCTATAACATGTGAAGAGACCATCCACAGTTTATGTGTGTCTTTGTTTTTCACACTGACTTTGTAACTTATTGCATTTTTAAAGCTGTTCACACTACATTCAGGATATACATTTGATCAGTTTGTGCATTCCCTGGGAACTGAACCAATGACTTTGGCTTTACCCTTAAACATGTCTTTAGGAAGCTATTTGTTATAAAAACAATTTCTTTGAGGTAAAATTTGCAAAAGGGTATAATATGGAAAAACTTTGAAAAATGGAAATGCTGGGCATTTAGAGTTGCAAAATTTCAACACTGTTTTTTGATACAGTAAGTTAAAGTTTTACAGTCACGATAAGTTAACAAATTCACTATTTGACCATTTAAATACTGTGGTAAACATTCATATCAAAACGTATTTTAATTAAAATAGTTATTTTAATATTACTTAATTAAACAAACACACTATTAAATGTTATATCAATAAGACAATAATGATAATAATGAGCTTTAAGAAAAATAGAAAAAGGTTTGACCCCTAATGCATAGTGCTTTGCTTCGAAAAATGTCCAGAATGTCAGGGCATGCAAGGCTTAATTATATATAAATTATATATACACTGCCGTTCAAAAGTTTGGGATCAGTAGGATTCTTAATGTTTTTAAAGAAGTCTTTTTCTGCTCTTAAAATCTGAGTATATTTGATCAAAAGAAAAACGGTAATATTGTGAAATATTATTGCAATTCAAAACAGAAGTTTTCTATTTTAATATACTTTAAAATATAATTTATTCCTTTGATACAAAGCTAAACTTTTATCAGGCATTCAGTATTCAATGTCACATTATCCTTTAGAAATGATTCTAATATGCTTATTTATTATCAAATAAACAGTTGCACTGCTTCATATTTTTGGAACCATTTTTTTCAGGATTTCTTTGATGAATAAAAAGCTTGAAAGAACAGCATTTATTCAAAATATAAATCTTTTCTTACAATATAAGTCTTTACTAGCACTTTGTATCAATTTAACCCGTCCTTTTTGAATAAAAGTATTAATTTCTTTTTTTAAAAAAAAGAACAAAAAGACAGACCCCAAACCTTTGAACAGTAGTGTATATTGTTAAAAAAACAATTATATTTTGAATAAATGTTCTTTTTAACTTTTATTCATCAAAGAATTCTGAAAAAAGTATCACAGGTTCCAAAAAAATATTAAGCAGCACAAGTGTTTCCAGCACTGATGATAAATCAGCATATAAGAATGAGTTCTAAAGGATCAAGTGACCCTGAAGACTTATGATGCTGAAAATTCAGCTATGCATCAAAGAAATAAATTATAAGTATATTAAAATAGAAACCCATTATTTTAAATTCCAATAATATTTCACAATATTACAGTTTATCTGCATTAAATTTAATGCAGTCTTGATAAGCAGAAGAAATTCTTTAAAAAGCATAAATCTTACTGATTCCAAACTTTTGAATGGCAGTATATATATACTATAAATGTTTACATTTTTTCGTAAATAGATGAATTTGTTACAAATTGTGTCTGCTGGCTTGTATGTTGTTTTGCGTGATTTTAGAAAGCTGTGGCAGTTAATATACTAATAACCAAAGCCATTGTTTTGATCGATTTTAGAATGTCATCTACCGTGTTTACCCATATTCAGTGAAAGTTAAGTATTTTTTAATTGCTGTTTAAAAACATTGCAATTCTAATCTGCTGGGTCTCTGAGAGTTCAAGCAGAAAAACAAGAACAAAAATTCACCTTTCAGAATACAAATAACATTAAGTTTCATAATAGTTACATTCTAGACATATGGGAATGCTTGTGATTGAAAACACTGTAGCGTAAAGTCTGCAGGGCAATAATGTAATAAAACCAGAAACCTGCTGAGATATCAGAGTCATCTCATCTTATGGGCCACCAAAATGACATTAGATTTCAGAGGTGTTCACATTTACAGACAGCATCAGATTCACAGCTGGGAAACTCATTGTGACTAGCAAGCCTCTTGCTTCTTAGATGCTGTTCAGATAACATTCAGTTTACACAGTATAATGCTGGGGTAAATGTTTAATATAATAAAAAATAGATAGACCTACATGTAGGTTTAGTAAGATAAAGAATAGGATGCATTTGGATGGCCCACATTCACATACTTGTTATGATGGAAAGATAGTGTCTAGATAGTGATTTATGGTCTCAAAAGTGTTGATTGTAATATAAAAAATACATATATTCAAATACACATTTTAGCACAATTAAGTACAACACTTGGTTTATGGTTTTTGTACATTCCATGTGCACAAATAGGCTTCGTTTCCCATTTTTTGATTGATATTAAAGCCCAAACTGGGTGTCTTACCAAGATGCAGTGTGATGTTGACTGAATTAGGATACTGAACTCCATAGAACATGGACTGGCTCTGCCACCAGGTGGGCTCTTCATCCGTGTGGAAGTCCGTCAGGTAAGTGGCGTTGCGATTCAGTTCCAAGTCCAAGGCATCACAGAAGTGACACGACCGCGTGGACCCCGTCTGCATGCAATAGTCCTCAGGTGGGATACCGCACACATTCGAAACGATCACTGTACGATTGAAGGCCGCGTTTTCAAATTTAGGCAAACAGCGGCTCGGGACGCCCTCCTCATCGTAACAGGAGTCCATTCCACCAAGAACATGGGAGAAGAAGGTGAAAAGCAGAAATAAAAGAGAGTGAAGTGCAGAGGAATCCATTCTTCAGTGCAACGGTCTGAAACAGAAACAACTTCAAAAGAGCCGAGCGAACCAAAACAAGTCTAGCAAATAATCTAAATCAGAGCCACATGCTACAGGGAAAAAACTTCAAGGGAAGTTCAGTAGTTCAGTGTTCAAAGGCAAGCATAATAAAGTATGGGATATAGCAAACACACATGCAGATACACACATTTTTTGTAATGCAGAAACAATTCAAGTCAAGTTTGCATGCAGCAAGAAAGTTTCATTCAGTACACAATAGTTGCATGCACACATACATTCAGTTAAGAAGAAAAGGTATAAAGAAACTGGAATATTCCTCCATCCTCAGCCTTTGTCTTCAGTGCTTTTTTCTTTCTATCAGCATGTGTTTCAACTCTAAGAAGTCTGGGACACAAGCTCCCCTCATGTGGATTCGCAGACAGACAAAGTAGAGGGAGGAGAGAGGGGGCTAGAGGGAAGTCAACTGCGGTTGACCAATAATTAGATAAATAGAGGGAGGGACAACATGAGAGTATGAAAAAAAGTAGAAAGAGGAGTGAGAGAGTTTGGAAGAGCAGCGCCCTCTTTTGAAAGGGTACAGAGAAACCACTGTTAGCAAGTATACATCATAAAACAACCGAGGGGTCAAGGTTTAGCTGGTTATTATGACCCCAGTATCCCTGCTGGGGGATGCCTGTAACTACAACACACAGCACAAAACACTTTGTTCTGCTTCAGAATTTTACATTTAATTCAACATTACTTTGTTTCTTTGGGATTAATTGTGACATTTAATAGCAATTTATGATTAAAAATGTTTCTACACCATTTGTTTTATTTAATTAATTAAGTAATCTGAATGAGTCCATTATTTTATGACAATCCCTTCATTTAAAATTCAGGCTAGTATATTATTCCCATAATAATAATAATTCATAGAACATAGAATTAATGCATTAATGCACTTCAGTTATTTTTAACCCAAATGCTGGGTTCAGCCTTTTGGGTCATTTTAGAGAGTTATTTTTAACATGTTTACTCAGGTGCTGGGTAGTTTTCTGCACTCGAAAAATGCTGGGTTCTTTTTTTTTTTTTAACGAAAATCAACTTGTTGGGTCATTTTATTTGGTTATTTTTTAACATTTTTACCCAGGTGCTGGGTAGTTTTTCTGCACTTTAAATAATGCTGGGTTATTTATTTTTTTAACCCAAATGCTGGGTTCAGCCTGTTGGGTCATTTTATTGGGTTATTTTTACTCAGGTGCTGGGTAGTTTTCTGCACTCTAAAGAAATGCTGGGTTATTTTTGTTACCCAAATGCTGGGTTCAGCCTGTTGGGTCATTTTATTGGGTTATTTTTACTCAGGTGCTGGGTAGTTTTCTGTACTCTAAAGAAATGCTGGGTTATGTTTTGTAACCCAAATGCTGGGTTCAGAATGTTGGGTCATTTTATTGGGTTATTTTTAACATTTTTACTCTAAAGAAATGCTGAGTTAGTTTCTTAACCCAAATGCTGCAGAATGTTGGGTCATTTTATTGGGTTATTTTTAAAACTCAAGTGCTGGAGTTATTTTTATTTTTATTTTTTTTTTAACTCAAATGCTGGGTTCAGTCTGTTGGGTCAATTTTTGGAGTTATTTTTATTTTATTATTATTATTTTTTTGTTTGTTTTACATTTTTGTTCAGATGCTGGGTAGTTTTTCTGCACTCTAAAAAATGATGGGTTATTTTTTTTTTTAACCCAAATGCTGGGTTCAGGTTGTTGTGTCATTTTATTGTGTTATTCTTAATATATATTTTTTTTTACCTAGGTGCTGGGTAGTTTTCTGTAACTCTGCTGCTGGGTCATTTTTACTGTCAATATAAATGATGAACCCCCTCACATACCTACCCAATGCTGGGTCAGTGTAACCCAGTGTTGGGCTGTATGTGGCGAACCCGTTAAAACTGGATATACATTTTGCGTTCTGTGTAGAGAGAAAACAACCCAGCAAATGGGTTAATATATAAAACACAACAAGTGTTCTGTCCAATATTTAGCCAGCGATGAGTTGCCAAATAACTCAGAAATGGTTGTTTTTAACCCAGCATTTTTTAGAGTGTATCTGAACAATGAATTAACAAATTATAAAAACTATTGAAATGCATACATTTACACATTAGATTTATTGTTCTCTGCAACATTGTGGGGCAAAATGTTAGGGTAATCTTCCAATCTTTCCTTACTTTTTAAATCACACCCTCTTTTGCAAAACAAAAAACTTTTAGGATACACTGTGACAGCCGAGAGAGTGCCAGTGGGATGGGAAATGGATAACTTTCTCCAAGGATTATAGATCTCCTTGCGAATAGCAACCAGTGATGATAAAACCTATAGAGGCACATTTTTTCGAATACCAGTCAATGAATATTTACACATGCAAATAACCTGAAGTTTCCTATGTAAACATAAATATTTGAAGCAATCACCGGCACTCGACTCCTTCCTTCAGCAAACAAACTGACATACTTGCAGTGTTTGTGGTAAATGGCAATGTAACTATTCATTTCAGTTGAGTGTAATTTGATTGTGTGCACTCATTAAGTCAAGGTAATCTCAAGCAACAACATAATCATTTGTTTAAAGGACACGGTATGCAGTAAAGAGAATAGAATGATTGATTTTCCTTTCTGGGAACCTTTTATATGAAGGAAAATTCACACCACACAGAAATACAATCATTACAGAGAAACATGTAGAATAAATGCACCACACTCATGACATTGCTTTTCATTGACAGGACTGTGATTGGACAGTAATTCAATTCCGCTGCGGCACAATTTCCGCTGTGTTTAGACTGCAATGCAAAAGACAGCATCATTCAGGCATATGCAATGATGTGTCTCATATTTAACTCGCCAAATGTAAAGTGTCAGGCTTGCAATATAGCTGGATAAGTGGATTATATTTCAAGGTGTGAATGTTTTTCATTCCAACAGGATTCTGCATTTTACTGTTTCAAAAGCATTACCATACATTTTAATGAAGAGATAAGTGGCTGTAAAAATAAATGATGACAGTTTAGCTTTCATTGCAGCACAAAATCAGATAGCAAATGAAAACCAATAAGTGTATTGAGTTTTACATTGTTTCTCTGTAATGACTGCTTTTTACAAATTCAAAAATTCTCTCTTATACATTTACATGTCTGCAGTTGAAGCTGTACTGGTAAACTGACATTTAATCAGCTTTGTCTCAGCTTTGTCAAGTATGCAGGGTGCAATAGTGGTTTTATAGTATTGTGCTACCGGGCAGCACCTCAGAGCTAGAACTGCTGTAAAAACAGCCCATCATTATTTTATCAAGATGAATGAGCACACTTCACTCAGAGGACCTGCTAAACATTCAGGGGAGAGAAAAGTGCAGGGGTAAGGGGCCAGATATTCATTCATCATTTGCTACACAAAATCTGTTATAACAAAGTGTTTTTTTTGTACGTGAACCAAAACCTTAAGTTACAAACGATGGGAATGGTCACTCTATATGGCTTTACTACCTACATTTATTTACCAAAAAAAAAAAAAAAGGCGAAGACAAGTTAAGAGGGTTTTATGAAGGTCCAGCGATTTTTATATGTACGCAATGTTTTTCTTTATCCTTTGTCTTTTGACCTTTCGTCCCTGTCTGATTAGCTGATGGTTTATTAAGTCAGGGAATAGTCATTATAAAAGCCTTCATTAGGATGTCCCTCGCTTTCATTGCTCTGTGCTGGAATAACACTGCAGTTTTTACATTTTCACTCAACTGTACCTTAGTGGCTTTGATTAGTGCATCTAAAGTGCTTCAGAGACTTGTGTGCGTCATATATCTAATGTCCAATAAATGACGCACGTTGATGTTATTTATACATATTTTATATACCGTTTGCATTTATTAAATTATTTATTTTGTTTTGTGTTTTATTTCAAAGATACCGGACTGTTCTGTACTGCTCATGTGTCAATATTAAAATTAAAAGTTCAATCAAACAACCAACCAAATCAAATCATTTCAAAAATTCCAGTATATATATTATTGTGTAAAACAAATTTCCAACAAACAATTAAACAAGCTTTTGTATAAGTGGTTTGAGACAGCTTCACTCGTTGTACAACTGTGCATATATTGTTTTTTTCTGTTTAAACTGGAATTGAAAACTTCCTCACACTAGTCCTTACTTTCTACACTGACCAAAATTATAAATGCAGCACTTTTGTTTTTGCCCCCATTTTTCATGAGCTGAACACAAAGATCTAAGACTTTTTCTATGTACAAAAAAGGCCTATTTCTCTCAAATATTGTTCACAAATCTGTCTAAATCTGTGTTAGTGAGCACTTCTCCTTTGCCAAGATAATCTATCCACCTCACAGGTGTGGCATATCAAGATGCTGATTAGACAGCATGATTATTGTACAGCTGTGCCTTAGGCTGGTCACAATAAAAGACCACTCTAAATGTGCAGTTTTATCACACAGCACAATGCCACAGATGTTGCAAGTTCAGATGATGTGTAACCACACCAGCCCAGTACCTCCACATTCAGCATCTTCACCTCCAAGATCATCTGAGACCAGTCACCCAGACAGTTGCTGCAACAATTGGTTTGCATAACCAAAGAATTTCTGCACAAACTGTCAGAAACCGTCTCAAGGAAGCTCATCTGCATGCTTGTCGTCCTCATCGGGGTCTCAACCTGACTGCAGTTCATCGCTGTAACCGACTTGAGTGGACAAATGCTCGCATTCGATGGCGTCTGGCACTTTGGAGAGGTGTTCTCTTCATGGATGAATCCTGGTTTTAACTGTACAGGGCAGATGGCAGACAGCGTGTATGGCGTCGTGTGGGTGAGCGGTTTGATGTCATGGCCCACGGTGGTGGTGGGGTTATGGTATGGGCAGGTGTATGTTATGGACAACGAACACAGGTGCATTTTATTGATGGCAATACACAGGGTATACACCTTGTTAAAGAATTAGTCGTGTGTTAATAGTTCTAAAAGTTCCCCAACCATTAGTCATAAGTGTAGGCTATATAGTTAGTGGGAATCTCCTCTCAACTTACAACATTGTTTACATTGCTTTACACTGTGTGCGTAATTCAAACCGGTTTACCATTTTGAACCAGTATATCGCCCAGCAACAATGAATGTATAAAGCTTCAGAAATATGCACTATGCATACATGTCCATGTACAAGGTTTCCTATGTGTACAAAAAACAACCCCTACAGCTGAGAAAGGACATGTAACAATCTCTGAAAAGGACAAGACTTACAATATTATTTGAGCTGATTTGCTTTTAGATGAATGGGCAAGCTAGATGTGTGTGTGCTTTAAAAATGAATTGATATTATTAAGGGGAAATGAGCCATAAGCACCTGAACATGGTGCTTAGTCAGTCACCAGCACAAACACACAGACACTATGAGAACAAGTGCCAAAGTGTATGATTTATGAATGATTTTGTCTGCCAATTTAGGAATTACAGAAGGTGAACAGAAAAGGTACTAATCTAGATGAAACAGAGAGAGACAGGGGGAATATGTGTGCTCTTGTGTGACAGTGGGGGGCTTTAATTGCACAATGGATTGTCACATTATGGAAAGACAGGCTCAAACAAGACCAAGGAAGTTGAGGCAAATGAGACTGAGAAAGAGAGCAATGACACATTTGACATGTGTGAAGACATGATGAGAGTAAGACAGAAGAAGACAATTAGGTGATGGAAGAAGGAAAGGTGGGTGGATGCATAGATAGAAGGTAGGCTACATGTTACATAAAGATGAAAAACAAATGACAATAATAGAGGGATGGGGGTGGTGGAGACAACCAGATATAGAAAAGATGAGACCACTCCATCAAGGTGTGCATCCACACTGTTAGATGAAAAGATTTCATACAGAACCCTAATGAATCTTGAGTGTGCGGTGACTGAAAAAGTGAGAACACAGATGTAGAGCACTTGCAGTACACCCCTTGGAGCATCCTGCTTCACTCCATTAAAATCCACTCCATTCTACACCTCTATTTAAAACCAAAGATGGTTTCATTCTCACCTGAGTTTTGATTGCAGTTTAAGTACATTGAATGAACTGAATGAACTGTGGCCTTCATTCCTTAGGGAGAAAAGAGAGCAAACTCAAATGTGCTCGGCTCACAAATGGATGTATATTTAAACGCATTTACACACAGATAAAAAAAAAAAAAAAAAAAAAAAAAACAACAATTGTGTGTTTTGTGCAAAAACAAATTAGAATCAAATGAGATGAAATTAAACATGGTTATCTAACCAGAAAGCAAATGCATATATTGCATTTGTGATAATTATCTAAAATGACAGATGACTATTAAAATCGAACATGACAGTGAAAAAGACGGTACAATATTTATACCAATACAGTGATATGATAGATAGATAGATAGATAGATAGATGAACTGGTGAGAGGAAGAGTGCAAGAAAGAGACAATATGTCCTACAGATGTCATACCAATAAAGCTGAACAACATTGAACTGAAAATGGTAAACGATAGAGACAAAAAAGAAGGAGAAATGGAGCAGCAGCAAAAAAGACTTGTAAAGACAGAAGGAGCAGAACAGATTGCGGTCAGTGATAAGCATCTGTAAAGGTCAAATTGAGAACGCTATGGGAGATAAATGGCATGGCTGCTTCACCATTAGCCCCAGAATTAAGAGCAGTGGCACCAATAAAACAGGAGTGCTTTTACTTTTCCTTCTGCTTATCTTCAGACTGCCCAAGAAAAGGCTGTGTATGAGTTCTAGGTCTTCTATTTCAGTCAGACTATACAAAGTCCAATGATTTCATTATCTTAAAATGAATGACTCCTACAAAGTCATTCAAATGAAAACACATAAAAGCGACTTGGAAATTCATTTTTAGAACTATCTATTCATTCCAGGGAGGGAATGCATTTCATGCCTGGTGCAAAACAAATTCCAGTACCTTGACTATTGTACTTTCATGCAGGTCATCTGCATGTACTTAGTATTTAGCCGACCCAGCTATTTATAAACACTGCCAGATGTTGATGTATGAATCATAGAAAGCTGATGATTAGAGAGTTTGCATGAAACAGTTTTTATCACTGATTTTGATTGTGATACGCACAGGTTCAATTCCAGTGCTTTATCTTGCATTCTATGTGGTCATATGGTCCGTAAACAGGGAACTAGTTTTCATACAAGTAAATGTCAAATACACTTCACATAATGAGTGAATATTCGGCTGAATATGTTTCATGCAGAGGTTCATGGTTTCCGTAGTAACATCACGGTCTTTTCCTTCTCGCTGTCCTCCTAGACCAATTAAAAACTGTGGCGTTTTAACTGACTTTTGGCTTGAAGCTCCAGTCACCATAAATCATCTAAAAGATTATTCATTTAGTTAATAAATGAACTTGTCCTAAAGTACCCACATGCATAATGAATTCTTAAGATAGATGTTCACACACATGCACACAATTAATATTCGCAATAATTTCTGTTCTTTCAAAGAGAGGTTCTCACAGCTGGGTTTTCAGTTCACAGCATTTCAAAAAAGGCTTGCTGACTCAGAGCTCAGTGTCTGCTCTCAATGGAAAAGATGTTCATGTCTCGTTCAAAGACAAACACTGAAAAAGAAATGGCATCTATGTTTATATTAGTCTGCCTGTCTCATCCTTATCCCAAGTTTACTATAGTCAGCCGGATCCGGTTTGTATCCAGATCAGATCGTGGACCTACATCCATGATCGACCAAACTCTGCAAACGCTTCAGTGACCAGACAAGCCCATGACACAGATCCCTAAGACCAGCTATAAATTTGTTGTGCCCAGACCAGCTAGGACCAGTTTTTAATAAGAACATCAATCATTATGCTTAAAGGGATAGTACACTCAAAGATGAATATTCTGTCATTAATTACTCAACTTCATGTCGTTTCAAACACGGAAGACCTTTGTTTATCTTTGAAGACATTAAGATATTTTTGATGAAATCCGAGAGCTTTCTAAACCTGCACTGACAGCAATGCAACTATCATGTTCAAGGCCCAGAAAGGTAGCAAGGACAGTCCATGTGACATCAGTGGTTGAACTGTATTTTTATAAAGCCATGAGAATACTTTTTGTGAGCAAAGAAAACATAAATAGCAACTTTATTTAACAATATCTACGCTTTCCTGTCAGTCTTCGGCACACGTTCACAAGAGCACCACTTGGATTTCATTGAAAATATCTTTTATCATTTTTGTTCTGAAGATGAATGAAGGTTTTATGGGTTTGGAATGACACAAGGGTGAGTAATTAATGACAGAATTTTCATTTTTGGGTGAACTATCCCTTTAAAGCCACTAATAAGCCAGTCATCTACTACTATGTCTAATATTACCAAAGCAGACTTGATTTTAAAGGAGTAGTTCACTTCCAGAACAAAAATTTACAGATAATGTTCATATCTTTCTCTCTTCAGGCTTAAAGAAATATTTTTTTTCATCAAAAAACATTTTGGGATTTTTCTCCATATAATGGACTTCTATGGTGCCCCCGAGTTTTAACTTCCAAAATGCAGTTTAAATGCAGCTTCAAAGGGCTCTAAACGATCCCAACCGAGGAAGAAGGGTCTTATCTAGCGAAACGACACGGTTATTTTTTGAAAATGTTTTTACAATTTATATACTTTTTAACCTCAAATGCTCGTCTTGTCTAGCTCAGCATGAACTTGGTTCATGACAGTTAAGGTATGTTGAAAAACTCCCATGTCATTTTTTAAAATCATTGTTTTTGTAAAGGGTGTTTGATCTTCTTTGCTTGTTCACTTTGTAAACACTGGGTTGGTACTTCTGCAGCGATGTAGGATGATTTTGACATTGAAGAAGAAAATGAGATGGGAGTTTTTCGACATTTGTTTAACGTTAAAAAGTATATAAATTGTCAATTATTTTAGAAAATAACAGATTAGCTAGATAAAACCTGTCTTCCTCGGCGGGGATCATTTAGAGCCCTTCGAAGCTGCATTTAAACTGCATTTTGGAAGTTCAAACTCGCGGGCACCATAGAAGTCCATTAAATGGAGAGAAATCCTGATATGTTTTCCTCAAAAAACATAATTTCTTTACGACTGAAGAAAGAACGACTTGCGAACATCTTGGATGACAAGGGGGTGAGTAAATTATCTATAAATTTTTGTTTCGGAAGTGAACTAATCCTTTAAGGACATTTCTGTTTGATACTGTGTTGTGTTGTGTTGTGTTGGGTTGGCACAGTATATATAGTATATATCCACACTACTCTGTGTGGGGTTCAGGGTGTGTGTATGTGACCTTTATAAGATCCAAAAGTTCATTATTGGTCGTCTTGACCAGACAGTCTCTGTGGGATGCAAACTAAACTTCAGGGCAGTGGAGTGAGAGGTGGAGATCATCATGCCCCTTATTTCTCTCTTTTCTCTTCATCTGTCTTCCCTGTATAAAGTCCTGTTTTTCAAACAAAGTAAAAGAACCAGCAGGAAGCCACAGCATCAACCCCGTACCCCACAGATGAAAGAGAAAGGGAAAAATGTGGAGAATGATAGGCAGAAAAAATACACAGTGAATGACAGATCTGGACTAGAAAAATTGTGAGAGGTTAAAAGACACATACATTTAACTGATTTGATTTCTGTAAATTACAAGCATTCACATCTCCGGTGGAATTTGGTATAGCTGTCATCCTTAATTTTGAAACCGATTTTTCACATTCCTCAAGAGACCACTCTGGACTTGGTCCCCGCGTGCACGTGCACACTTTTCTAGACATGCAGTTCAGATCTTAGATATGCACAGTACATGCTAATGGTGTTTTAAATATTCAAATCGCCACAGCAATGTGCATTTTTATGCTTTGGTGGTCTTGTCTGTCGCCACCCCTGAGAGAAAGTCCAATACTTGCCTAATTGTATGAGGATGCCAAGAATAAATTTATACATTATGCCATCATCTCAAAAGACCTTACTAGCCAAATGAAGCAAATTACATTAGCAAGCTTATTGCCACCAAAAACAACAAATGTCAAGACATGCCTCTTTAAGATTCACCTGCTGAAATATCAGGAAAAAAAAGCATAAATTATAGTGGTATTCATTATTCAGCATTCAACAACATTTATAAACCAAGTTTATATATATATATATATATATGTATATATATATATATATATATATATATATATATATATATATTTTTTTTTTTTTTTTTTTTTTTTGTGAAATGGAAGCATGGCCTCTCTCATTTGGCACAAATCAAAGTGAGTGAATCTGTCAGAACTGTTACTGAGTTTGCAACCAACTTCCTCACTGAACTGCAAATCATTTCTTGGTTTCCAATTCTGACAAGGCTGACATTTTGGAACAATAACATTTTAGAACACAGTATTTGACTTTTTTTGTTAAATATTCTGAGAGTGACATTTAGGCTATATGTCACAAATAAGCTGAATCAATTTAATGGCAGCTTGAAACAAGAATCGCTTCTGAACAAGCTGAACTGTAATTTATCAACTAAAAACACAAGTGGCAGTTTCATATGTGACCCTGGACCAGAAAATTAGTCATAAGGGTCAATTTGTTAAAACTGAGATTTCTACATCATCTGAAAGCTGAATAAATGAGCTTTCCATTGATGTTTGTTAGGATAGGACAATATCTGGTTGAGATACAGTTATTTGCAAATCTGGAATTAAATGGTTCAAAAAATCTAAATATTGAGAAAATTGCCTTTAAAGTAGTCCAAATTAAGTTCTTAGCAATGCATATTACTAATCAAAAATTAAGTTTTGATATATTTACGGTAGGAAATTTACAAATATCTTCATGTAACATGATCTACTTAAAGGATAAGTTCCCTTCCAGAACAAAAGATTACAGATAATTTACTCGCCCTCTCATCCAAGATGTTCATCTGTTTCTTTCTTCAGTCGTGAAGAGGAAAACATATCAGGATTTCTCTCTATACAGTGGACTTCTATGGTGCACATAAGTTTGATCTTCCAAAATGTAGTTTAAATGCAGCTTCAAGAGGCTCTAAACGATCCCAGCTGAGGAATAAGTGTCTTATCTAGCGAAACAATTGGTTATTTTCCTCCAACTTCAAAAACGTCCTACATCGCTGTTGTACCTTTTTTTTTTAAGTGCGTTTGGCTTTCTTTGCATGTTCACTTTGTAAACATTGGGTCGGTACTTCTGCAGCGATGCAGGACGATTTTGAAATTGGAGGAGAAAATGAGATGGCACAGAGAGATGGCACAGATGAGTGCACAGAGTATGCATGTACGTCAAAGAGCTAGACAAGACAAGCAATTGAGGTTAAAAAGTATATAAACTGTAATTTGTTTTTAGAAAATAACCAATCGTTTTGCTAGATAAGACCCTTCTTCCTTGGTTTAGAGCCCTTTTAAGCTGCATTTAAACTGCATTTTGGAAGTTCAAACTCACAGGTACCATAGAAGTCCACTATATGGAGAAAATTCCTGAAATGTTTTCCTCAAAAAACATTATTTCATATATATTTTAGAAGCCAGTGGTTTCCTAGTAATTTTTCCCCTATAGTCTTGAGTACTGACCCTTCTTGCTGGGTTTGTTAATTTCCTCTTTTGTGATATTAGGCACTTTATTATAAGTTTCGTTGGTAAGTAAGTGTCTGCTAGGAGCATAAATGTAAATGAGGTCTGCTGCAGCTCAATAATTACTCATTTTACTAACGTCATACCTCCATCCTGGCTAATATTGCGATCATACAATTAAAAACAACCTTCTAAGTGAATATTACATGCCCTGCTGCTAAAAACAGCTTTTGTCTGGCTCTCTGTGCTACTGCCATGTTCTTACCGGTAAATTAATAACATTGCCGTAATGACTGTACCATATCCACAGCGATGGGAATTCCATAGAAATAGGGACAGCTTGCTGCTACGCATTAGCGCATTGCAATTAAATGAATAATTAATAGCACTGCATTGTATTAACCCCAGAATTAATTTGTAGATGTTCAAGCAGTAAAAAATCAATGTCATCAGCATAAAGTGATGAGTTAGAGAAAGCATAAATGACTTTGAAAAAGTGGTGTGTAAGGTGGATTACTAGGTTATTCTTGTCATGCGGTGCATTTTGAGCACCTTTAAAAAATTGTGCTCTATGTTTCTCAAGTTTTCTACAAAAGTTAAACCAGACTTTCAGAAAATTGTTCTGCCTGGAAAAAACAGCCTGGAAGTTCACATGAGGCTGCCAATTTAGAGTACTGTATATTTACTTATTTTTTTACTTGTTTTGTAAATTGTAATAGCAGTCCTGTCTTACCAAATCTGTAATAACAGAATATTGTAAGGTGAAACACCAATTAATTTTTAAAAAAAGGGAAAAAAACAGAAAAGAAAAAAATCATCAATTGCTTATAATTGCATGCTGTTATTGTCCCAACAAAAAGCCAATTTTAGAAAAAAAAAGCCAATTAAAACAAAATAATAAAATTAACATTTCTATGAGATAAACAATAAACATATTATTTTTAAAAATACTTTTAAAATGTTTTATTTCAGAAATGCATATAGTAAAAATGACAGCATAGTGAAATGATAAAACTGTCTTCATTTAATCACTCATACTGTGATAAAAGAAAATTAATTAATTTGATTTCAATCTTTAAAACCTGTTTAATATTTCATCCCAAATAGTATTATAGAAAGAGCCCGTCACTGCCACATCTTTCTTTCTTAAACTTTTTTCATAGCTTTTTGTCATGCTAGTGTTCACTGTCTATCTTTGTTCGCCGCAGTTTTTAAGGTTTAATATCTCAATTGTTATTTTAAAAATGCTTTGGAACCCTATTATTTACTCTCCGTCTCTCTCTCTCTCTCTCGTTTTCTCCCGTCTTTTTGTTTGCAACTACGTGTGTGTTCTTTCAAAAGAAAATGTGGTCTTTCTCAACAGGCATAACTTACGCCGCCCCCTTGTCTTACCTCAGGACAATCATTGTGTTATTTGTTTGCTCACAGTGTGTGTGCTTGCATTTGTATTTATCTTTCCTCAGACTTTTGTAATCCTTGTTTTAGCTCTGTGTCTTCCTCTTCAGGAGCTGTCAGAATTCATTCTCCTCACTTCTTTCCATCTACACTTCTCTCACTCTCACTTTCTCTCTTTCTCCCCGAGGCGAGGTGCCTTGGGCAATTGTGCATTTATTCATCAGTTTGCTCCTTTGTGCCCTTTATATGTATTTCTCTGCCGCACACACAAACACACACACACTGGTGTTCTGCTGTCAGTGGTGGAGATTAGTCAGTCAATCAGAGAGCGAGCACGTTCTCTGCGATAAGAGACAGAATGAAGGAGCTGTTCTTCACACGCTGGTCCATATGTCTCTCTTGACTGTCTTTATTCCCTTCTCAGGTGGACGTTTGCATCTCTTCAACTCTCTAACGCAGTTACACATTCACTGACACACAGCCTCAATAATGCACATGCTCACTGCATGCTTTACTTTCTCACTGTTTCTCTTACTCACTTCTTATCTTTCATGTGACCTGTACCTACCATTACTGTTCTCTTAACATATTTTTTCTCGTCTCTTAAAATGTTCAATTTGCACTGTACTTACATGACTAAAAATTGAACAAACAATATACACTACATACAATATACAGCTGAGGTCAAAAGTTTACAATCTGCAAAATCTTAATTATTTTACCAAAATGAGAGGGATCGTACAAAATGCATGTTATGTTTTATTTAGCACTTACCTGAATAACATATTTCACATAAAAGATGTTTACATATTGTCCATAAGAGAAAATAGTTGAATTTATTAAAATAACCCTGTTCAAAAGTTTACATACACTTCATTCTTAATACTGTGTTGTTACCTGAATGATCCACAGCTGTGTTTTTTTAATTTTTTTTTAGTGATAGCTGTTCATGAGTCCTGAACAGTTAAACTGCCCGCTGTTCTTCAGAAAAATCCTTCAGGCCCACAAATTCTTTGGTTTTTCAGCATTTTTGTGTATTTGAACCCTTTCCAACAATGACTGTACAATTTTGAGATCTTTCTTTTCACACTGAGGACAACTGAGGGACTCATATGCAACTATTACAGAGTGAGTGTTTGAGCCTTCTGTAATAGTTGCATATGAGTTTCTCAGTTGTCCTCAGTGTGAAATCATGCAGCCATTGTTGGAAAGGGTTCAAATACACAAAGATGCTGAAAACCCAAAGAAGTTCTGAATAACAGCAGGCAGTTTAACTGTTCAGGACAACAGGGACTCATGAACAACTATCACTAAAAAACAAAATAAAACAAAACAAACAAACAAACAACAACAACAGAAAGCTGTGGATCATTCAGGTAACAACAGTAATCAGGCGTATGTAAACTTTTGAACACTGTCATTATTATAAATTCAACTATTATTTTCTTTTGTGGACAATATGTAAACATCTTTAATGTGAAATATCTTATTCAGGTCAGTACTAAATAAAAAATAACATGCATTTTGTATCATCCCTCTTATTTTGGTAAAATATTTAACATTTTGCAGATTCTGCAAGGTGTATGTAAAGTTTTGACCTCAACTATATACAAAACTCTATAAAAGACTGTAAAATGCTACAGTAAAAACCTGTTAATTGCTCATAGGTTTACTTACTATATACGGTGAAACCTTAATTACATTTAATGTCATTTTACAGGAAAAATATGGTTAAAATAATGTTTTTGGAAATGAAAAAGAAGAAAAACAAGTCATTGTATAACCTACAGTGAATAACCTAGAATTCTCTGCATGACAGTTCATATTTGATGTTTTTTTTCACTGAGATAACCATTTCTTCTTAGTTTTTTTTTTTTTTTTTCAGTTGTGTACATTAGGGTTTTATCTTACATCTAATGTTGTTAAATTAATGCATTTTGCATTATTTCAGTGTCATGCGTGTTCACGATGGTTTTTAGTAGTTAGTGTTTAGTTTTAGCACCTTTTATATATTTCTTATTAATATTTTCATATATTCAAATGTTTTTTTTTTTTTTTACTGTGAATTTAAGTTAAGTCTGGAAAGCCTAAAATGTTGCTTTTTAGCAGTAAAGTTCTGGCAACCACAGCTGCCGGCATTTTACCGTAAATGTCATAGTTTTTTTTTTTTTATTATTACAATGTAGAGAGAGAGAAAGATAAGTATTCCAGAAAGTTATGTCATAAAAAGAGCAACCAACAAATTTCTCTGAGACAAGCAGCATCATAGCATTATGTTAACTAAACTTTTTAAAACTTAAACATAACAAATTGGAAAGAAGAAAAAAGAAATGATGCTTTGACAACTAACTGAAATAAGTTTAGGTTATATTAAGTTAGCTAAGTTAGCTATCTGAACTGAACTTAGCTTGAACGATGACATCACTGAATCAACGATGAACTGACTTTAACTGAAAATTGATTATTTACTACTGTCCTTTTGCATTATCAACACATTGTTTGCTGTTTAATACTGTAAAGCTGCTTTGATACAATCTATATTGTAAAAAGCACTATATAAATAAAGGTGACTTGACTAAATATACAATTTAAAAAAGCACACAACAAAATTTAAAAATTAAAAACTAAATCAACATTAACAAAACATTATTATAACAGTGAATAAATAATAACACTGAGCACCACTAGCCAGGGTTCCAGCCTCATTTTCTTATGCTCATCATTGGGACAAACAAACAAATGAATGAATGAAAACACCAAGATGCACATGAGAACCACATACAGCCTCTTGAGCTAGAATTAGACATGGGGATAAACCATGAAAGAAGCATGTTTACACAATAAATT
Organism: Labeo rohita; assembly: GCF_022985175.1. Classification (NCBI taxonomy): domain Eukaryota; kingdom Metazoa; phylum Chordata; class Actinopteri; order Cypriniformes; family Cyprinidae; genus Labeo; species Labeo rohita. Next base: position 25,379,418 of record NC_066873.1, read on the forward strand.
CCTATAAAAAGTCACGTAAATGATTAAAACATCTTATGTACTTGGATGGAGCACTTGTTTCAGTGCCAAAACAACATACAAACATGGACCAAACTCCCATCAATCTGTTTCAGTCTGAATTACAAAATGTACTTACACCCAGCAAACCAGTCCTCCATGCAGCCTAGCCCTCATGCAAATAAGCCAGTTCTCAATCCAATCACTGTTATCAAACATGCTCAATTGACAGAGGGGTTTTTAAAGCCATAATATGATTTATGGGGTGTGCGCTGCGATTAGACGACTTGTGCAGGAAGCATGCAGCGTGTCAATAAGGAATGAAAAAGCCAAGCCGTCACCATCATCAGCTCTCCCTAAGCACTGAACACTGTTTACCATCACTCATGTGGAGTTATGGTTTTTGTGTAGTAATGAGATTTCCGGCTAATTCCCCCCTGAGGAGCGTTAATTGTAGAATAATAAGTGGAACGTCAATACTAGACTCCTGGGGTTGTGTGGTGTTTGTTAGGCCACGTTGTGCTTCTACTATTGTTTTTCTACCCTATCTGTGCCTGTTTTTAGTATCTACAGACCGTGAATGTTATTCTTTGGGTACAGTAGATTGTCCTGGTGTAAAGAAGTAGACATATTTGCATTCTCTGCCTTTAGCTCACACTTCTCGGGATGTAGCCATACATTAATTAAGTGCAGTCGTGTCTGACGTTCCTTTGCAGTGGCAACGTCTGCACGCTCAATGAGGGAGACCAGGCAGGAAGATTACAGCCTGAGGGCAGTCAAGACTCATCTCCCTCCCTACATACTTTTTTCCACTTCATGCACTCACAAAAACTCCAGTACGGGTACCAGAGGTTGTGTGTGATGTGCCCTATATCACCACTGACGGAGGGCCAGGACTATATAGGCAGCGCTCTGGCTCTCTGCTTCCTAAATGAGATGTAGATAATATCATCTCCAAATGCAAGTCAGCACTGCTGCTAACCACACACCTTCGCTTACACATTTTCCATATAGTCGTCAATGCATACCTGTTTTCTGATGCGTTTAAAACATTTATCAAACAACTTGTGCACTTTTAAAGAAAATTGAATTTCCAGATGAGTAGAGAGTAAAGAGTGTGTGTGTGTGTGTGTGTGTGTGTGTTTGAAGTGAACATTTTATATTGTATACACACACACTTATTTATTTATTTTTTTTTTTAGAAGTCAGGGTGTGTACTTACAGTCAAAAGTTTGGAATAATTAAGATTTCTTAATGTTTTTGAGAAAGAAGCCTCTTATGCTTACCTAAGCTGCATTTACAGTAATGCAATATTGTGAAATGTTATTACAATCTAAAATAATATTTTTTTATTTTATTTTTTTATTTTAATATTTAAAATGTAATTTATTCCTGTGATGGCAAAGCTGAATTTTCAGCAGCCATTACTCCAGTCTTCAGTGTCACATGATCCTTCAGAAATCATTTTAATATTTTGTCCTTCAGAAATCATTTTAATATTTTGTATTATTATCAATGGTGAAAACAGTTCCGGTGCATAATATTTTTTGCTAATTAGCTTTGTCACAGGAATAAATTACATTTAAATATTAAAATAGAATGCATTTATTATAATATTTGCAATAACTGCAATATTATTTTGCAATGTAACTATTTTTGCTGTATTTTTGACTTGGCGAGCACAAGAGACTTCAGTAATACTTTACTTAAAGTAAAGTTAAAATTTATATTATTTATTATGCATTATAAAATAGTGCTAATGCATTAATTGTGCATTGAAAACCACATTTTAATGCACTGTATGATGTCATAAATAATTGCAACCACATTTATTATACATTATAATACTCAGACTATTTCATTCTTAGACCTTTATAAAATATAATGCATTAAAACACGTAAACAAATTTTTAAGTATTATAACGCATTTTAACTTAGATTACAGTTATGTATAAAAAGATATAATGCATTATGATGCACATTATGAATACCTTTATAATGCATTGATTATACATAAAGCATACATAAAGATTTAAAGGCATAGTTCACCCAAAAATTCAAATTAACCAAATATTTACTCACCCTCACAGCATTCTACGTATATATGGCTTCCTTCTTTCAGATGAATTCAATCTGAGTTATATTTAAATATGGCTCTTTCAAGCTTTACCATGGCAATAGGTGGGTGTTTCTCTTCAACAGGTCAAAACAAGTCCAATAAAGTGCGTCCATCCATCAATAATAAAAAGTGCCTCACACAGCTCTGGGGGAAACAAAGGCCTCCTGAAGCGAATTGATGTGTTTTTGTAAGAAAAATATCCATATTTAAAGTGCAATAATCACTTTAATCTAGCTTGCGCTCACTGTTGTACACGGAAGCAGCTCCGGGCAGATGCCGTAGGACATCGGCTTGCTCATGCGTCGCTCAGAAGAGACAAACGCGAATGCGCAGGGTAGAAACCAAAACAAAGGTCACGAATTAGAAGCGGAAAATGAGGATTTATAAAGAAGAATGTTGGAGGATTTTAATATAAGCCAAGAGGAGACTGGTTTTCCTTTGCTAAAGTAAGGAAACTTTTCTTCTGTTGCTCCTGTTAACAAACATTGGTTTTCATGAGACTCACAGGCGCATGCGCAATGCTGACAACCTACATCATCTGCCCAGAGCTGCATCTGCATACAACAGTGAGCACAAGTTAGATTAAAATGATTACTACGTTTTGAGTATGAATATTTTTCTTACAACAACGCATTGATTCGCTACAGCAGGCCTTTATTCACCTCCCGGAGCCATGTGGAGCACTTTTTATTATTGATGGATGCACTTTATTGGACTTGTTTTGACCTGTTGAAGAGGAACACCTGCCTATTACCATGATAAAACTTGAAAGAGCCAGGACCTTTTTATAATAACTCTGATTGCATTCATCTGAAAGAAGAAAGTCATATACACCTCGGGTCCCATGACGGTGAGTATTTTAAATTTTGGGTGAACTAACCTTTTAAGTAAAGTGTTACTGAGTCTTCTTTCAAAAACAGTAAAGGGGACATTCGTTGCCAATTTTCCACAAGTTGGTATGATTCTTTAGGGTCTTCATGAAATGTCTGCAACATACTTTAGTTCTTTAATGGTAGTGTAAAACAACACCTTTGTCAAACCTTGTCAAAAACAGCTCTGTTCACAGCGACCCGTTTCTGTGCATTTCTCTTTAAATGATAATGAGCTACTGCTCACTCCACCCCCTCTTCCGTATGTTGTGTATTCAGTGGCGCGTTACAGTCAAAAGCAAAACTAATCCACTGCGTTCTCAGTGGCTTTGATGTTGGGATAAAATGAGTCTTATGTTCACTTTTACATCCAAATACAAAACACCTGCACTGCACTATTGTCGCTACAGCTTTTTGAGCATGGAGAAAATGGTGGACAGTGTGTAACTGGCTGAGGGTGGAAATATGTTAATACGGGACAGTCTGTCAGCATTTGTGGGTGGGGCCTGAGCAGTATGACATCATACTGATAATTGAGAGTGTTTAAGTAATATTGGGAATTAAAAATAATTGTAAATGGATTTTTATCATTGTAGAGTAGTCCACACACTGCATTTAAAAGCAAAACACTATGTAAAATTGAATTTTGAATCCGATTTCCCCTTTAAGAAACGTAACTATTTCATACGAAATAGTATCAAAGTGCATTTGACTGGCATGATATACTGTACGTTTCAAGTGTAGCTTTATAACACCCATAGACAGATTAAGAACTCTTGGCCATGAAATTGTTCAATGAGGTTCAACGAGCGTGCCTATGGGCGTTTTACGATTATTAGGTTTATAGAGCTGTCAAGAACCACCCACATTTATATATATCATTCACCTTCAGGATTCATACAGCGAGAACAACATGTCCCATTGACAGGGAAAGTAAATGAGCTACTCTCTAACTGCCCATTTTTCAAACGACTAAAGAGTAAATCATTTCTTAATGACCGACTCATTCTACCTAGACAACTGACCCCGACTGAGGCTCGATATTTAGCTCCCGTTAAGAAATGTAGACATAATAAGAACATTTCTCACAGTATCACTGAACCTGACTATGATGGGTCAATAATTCCCTCCTGTAGACTAAGTCCCTAAAGGCAAGTCTTTTCACTCTGCGGACATTTTTATGATGTCCCTGGGCTGTTTCTAGTTAGGTAAGTACAGTTCCTACCAACCTGATTAAGATGTCTGTCTGTAGATATCTGTCGAAATTATGTTTCAATAATATATCAATTCACGCTTCTTAGAGTGAAACCAGCTAAGTTTTCAAGGGATAGTTCACGCAAAAATGAAAATTCTGTTATTAATTACTCACGCTCTTGTCATTCCAAACCCATATAAGCTTCGTTCATCTTCAGAACACAAATTGACAATGCAACTGACACACTCAAGGCCCAGAAAGGCAGTAAGGACTTCGATAAAATAGTCCATGTGACACCAGTGGTTCAACGGTAACGTTATGAAGCAACGAGAATACTTTTTGTGTGCAAAGTAAGTTAGTCTGGTTAAGAAAACTGGAAAAATGCGATCTTGCACAACGCCAGAAATTGGAAACTCTCAATTTGAACTAACAACTTAAGCTCGCTTTGTAACTTTAAATTGCTATCAACGTGAACGGAACTTATTGGCACACTTTCTCTGACGCTCATTATCCTCCCCTCCCACACATAACTTTTATTAACGATAACTTCTTATTAGCCACACACATCAAAACATCATGATGATTTATTTTTCAGAGCTGTACTCTGCAGCTAATCCGGGTTCAGTGCTACAGGTCGACACCTGATCAACATTCAGTTGTAGTTTTTCTCCTATAGCCTTGCTGAAAACTCTGCAGCTTTCCAGCAGCCTCTGATTCACACATCTCTCTCTTCTCAACCACCCCCTGAGACACTTCATCCTCTATGTAGCTGTGCATCCAGCTCACATTTGTGCTGAAACTGTTTGTAACTAGCTTTTTTCACACTTTTGAAAGGACTGTTCATGGGCATTAAAATACCTAATCTTATTTAACATGCATAATGACTTTACTCACCTCAATTTTGTGGAGGGTTCATGTTACACTCTGGGAAGAAATGGTTCGATATAGCTGCCTAATGAACCTGTTTTTCTATAAGTGTAGGCCGTCATGCCTTTGAGATTCTTTACAGCCATTTTATTGTACACCTGTGGATCCGATAGACTCAATATTCATGTTTCAGTGACTGCAATGGACAGGTAATGGAATTATTTTGTAAAGTGGCACGTAGGAGTTGCTATAATGCTAATATATTAGCAAGAATTGGTTTGATGTTATTGTATTCAAGTCGTTCGGCACGCTCAGCACTGGAAATGAAGCGTGAGAAGAATCATGAAGGGAGAATAGAGAGATTTAGGGGAGACTTAGATACCTGAATATAAAGAGATGTTATTCACAACATGTAAATAAATGCTCAGCACATGAAAGCCTTCATTAGACCAAGAGCTAATATAAAGGGATTTTTAAAAAAGTCATCATTTACTCATTACATCATTTCTTTCTTCTTTGTAACATAAAAGAATATATATTTTGAGAAATGCCTTTGTGTTTTTCCCCTATACAACAGAAATCAATAGTGACTGAAACTAGAACTCAGCAAAATATTGTATTTTATGGTCAGGAGACAAAATAAACACATACAGGTTTGGAAAGACTCAAAGGGGAGTAAATTATGACAAATTATTCATTTTTGCACTCTAAAAATGCTATATAATTTTTTACCCACTCAAAAATCTGTGGGTTATTTATTTATTTTTTAACCCAAATGCTGCGTTCAGCTTGTTGGGTCATTTTATTGGGTTATTTTTAGTATTTCTGTAACTCAACTGCTGGGTAATTTTTACTGTTAATACAACTGATGAACACCCTCACATACCTACCCCAAACTGGGTCAGTGTAACCCAATATTGGGTAGTCTGTGCCAAACTGGTTAAAACTGTCAGCGGTCATTTTGTGTCTTCTGTCCTGAGAGAAAACTTGACTCATAGAAAACTTCCTGAATGAAATTAAGGTATGTTCACGTTGTATTCCTATCAAATTATTACTGTATAAATAGGAAAACTTTTTTTGTTTTGTTTAAATATATGTCCCAGTTAATGCCTGTTTGAAATGCTAGCCTTAAATGCAGCATTCATCAGATCTACACTCAAAGTGAATGAAGTGCCAGCACCACCGTGGAAATTTCACCTCCTGCCATACAAATATGACCAGGGCTGAAATAGGACAAGACTTCACTGTTATATGTGACAAATTTTCAGTGCGCCCCACAGACTACAATACAGGGTTTGCACTGATGTCACTTTCCCGCCGAAACACACTCCTTCAGCCGGACAGAGTGGCAAAAGAGCTGCTGCGTGAACAGATTTAATAGAGAAGCTCAGAAAACACATTTTTCTTGACTCGATATGATGTTCCTTACAACTTACAAAATATCCAGTAGTCCATGGATACTGATATGCAGCCAGGAATCGTGTTTCCTTACATTTATATGTGCATGATTTCAACATTGGGGAAATATACAAAGCAGATTTGCCTGTGAACTCATTTTGTAAAAACAAAATAGGTTGGTCTAAACCCCGGTGATAACTTATATCAATGTAAATCCATGTTTCGTCGCCTAGAGTCTCTTGTTTCTTAGAATTGCAGCGATCCATTTGCTTTTCCTTTCTGTAGCTTTTGGCATCCTATAAAAATATGCCTC